>NC_134410.1:9770346-10080346 GCF_038048845.1 Mixophyes fleayi
TTTTTTATTCTGACTTTATAATATGATTTCCTGCAGGTAACCAGAAGACATTCTAAAGGTCTCAGTGAAAATGGTAATTAAAAAAAGTATCTATTTTTTATTCTCTTTGGCTCAAAGTTCCTGTCCCCTCTTGGGGCCTTTAAAAATTATTGACAGAGAAATATTGATGGGTTTGCTGTTTGGTCGTTAGATGCAAGTCTTTAAAGTCACATTACTTTGAGTGTGTTTGAGGGCGCCCCAAAATATTAAAGGAGTGCTGGGCTTTTCAGCTACAGATTTCCTTAATAATTCACAGGTAAAAGGATCTTTTGCACTAGGTCAGTAATTATTCTACCCCTATCCACAGAAGTAATTGAGTACTGGAGATGAGAGTCCCTGATATAGAGATATCATTAGAGAAATTGTATATATAATATATATATCATAATATATATATATATATATATATATATATATATATATATATATATATACATACATACATAATGGAATATTGGTGTTAATGCAGATGACTTTATAGATATGTTATAAATGTAAGCTCTCAAGAACACAGTGTTGGCTGCTGCTGTTGCTTTAGAAGTTTATATTATATATATATATATATATATATATATATCATACTTACCAACTTTCTGTTGGTGAAATCCGGGAGCCTGCAGAGGAGGTGGGCGTGATGGGGGGGGGGGGCTCCAAGTGACGTCATTTTGGACCTGCCCCCATGACGTGATGACGCAAAATGCGTCATTTGACAGCGGGGGGCGGGGCCAAACGCCGCGATTCACCGGGAATCGCGGCGTTTGGGACTTAATTCTGCCCACTTCACTAGGAAGTGGGCAGAATTATCCAGATGCGGGGGATTGCCACACTCGCCCGGGAGCCCGGGAGACTCTCGCAAAATGCGGGAGTCTCCCGGATATTTCGGGAGAGTTGGCAAGTCTGATATATATATACACTTTTTCTATCGTTGAAGCAGCAGCAGCAATCAACTTTATGTCCTTCACGCATGGGGAAATAAAAATAAATAAATACTGACTGTTCCTGGCAGAAATGCAGTAAATAGCCTCCATTTGTCTTTATCTAAGATACAGTAGTTTCACCCGCTGAGTGAATAGGCTAATTGTAGAGCTGTATGCAAATTCTAATCTATTACTTTGCCATGTAAAATCACTACTGAGCTAAGGTATTCAATTGTGCAGGACATATACTGTATTCTCTGCAGCAGCAAACTCTATTTTTGTACTATTTCATTTAAGCTCAGCCGTCTGGGGTTTTAAGAGTTAAAAAGTACATTTCGTACGGTGAGTCCATTCTTCGGGGTTGTTGCAAGGAGAAAAAAATTTCAGCTAAGTTCTCATGGACAGACATAAGATCTGGATCGCTGTCTTTAGGTTGGCCCTATATGCTCCCATGTAAGCTGCCATATAAGCAGTGCTATCTGACAATCAGACCAACCATTGTTGAATGTGTGGCCCAAAATAATAGCAACGCCCAATAATGATCCTATTGAAATCCAAAGAATTATTATCAGGATTATGGATAAATAGTACAGGACGGTGACGAGATTCCAACCATTAATGCAGCGATACCTAGATACAATATGTGGTCTTCCAATGGATCGTATGCCGCCCTCCTCACCAGAATAGCTCAGTTTTTTGGTTGTCTTCCCAGTGAATCTGATAACAAAAGTGTGAAATGAAACCAGGAGAAAGGAACAACTACAAATATATACAAATACTACACAGCAGAATAAGGTCTCAAGTTGCACAAGCTGTCAGTTCTGGCAGGAACTACGTAAAGAACAATCACGCCATAAGAGTTTGCTTAGCATTAGCAAGAACAAGTCACAAAACTCAATGCACCTAAAAAAATGTGACTATTTAAACGGCCCAAACAGGAAACAGGAAGCAAGATGATGCAGTAATACACTGTCAGCCATCTTGGACGAGGGCAGTGTTCAATCAAATTTTAATCCATGATGATAGGACAGTAATATCGTTGTAGTAGATTGACTGGTCAGCCATAGGTTAACCTACTGTTTGGGTAGTGTGAACAGTTCATGCCAGTGCTCCGATCTCATAATGTGCCTTTAAGCTTCTCCATAATGGTAATGTGGGTAACCCTTGTAGGACCAACGGCCAATTGTGAGACCCCTGAAAAACAGCATGTTCATCATCAATCATAATGGATGGTGCCACCGTAACACTACCTAAAAAAATGACATATATTAACTTCCCCAGCTTATGTCATTGCTAATTAATAAAAAATACTTGAGTTGCTTAGCCATTGATTACATTTTGTAATATACTATAAATTATTTGGCAAAATACATGTAAATGTCATATCAAAACATTTTAATACAGTTTTCTATATTGCAATAAGATAATACTAACAAAAGCGGGGCCTCAAATAACGTTTAACACAAGAGACAGAATTTAACATATGTGGATGTCCTGAAGAGAAGATAATATTCTCCAGTCCTTTATAATCCAGTAATTAATACTCTATTACCAGCAAGTAGCCGGACTTTTACACCTTGGATTCAGGGAAAGGTGATGATGTGACAAGGCTATATATACAGTTATTGTGGATTATAATGGCCAGTGGTAGTTGATAGTTGCTCAAGAAATATACAACGACTCCTTGACGTTATTGCCAATCATGCCAAGTAAGCTGGTTGGAGTTAGTGTCCTGACTTCCAAGGCAGTTTTAAATCAACTGGTTTTATCTCAAGGGCAAACACTTGTCTTTGGTATAGACACAAAAGATTGCAGGATATGGAGGATGTTCTTCCTATAAACTTTATGGGCCTGATTCATCATGGAAGGTACTTTTATTTACGTGCTATATCTTGTGTAAAATCGCTCTGTTCGTGCGCCAAAATGAGACGCCAGTGAACACAACTGCACACAATACTTATTGGCACGCAAACAACCCTTCCGACTGTCTACAATTTAAAGGGCAGAATGGGGAAGGGAAGGGGATTAACGATGTACAGTAAGGGTGTGCCAAGGTCAGGTGCACACGCATGCAGCCAATTCAAGCTCTTGCTCCAACTACATGGCAGACTTTATATTGCACATCTGCATGTGCCTCTCTGTTCTATCTGTGTATATGGCAGGTAAACTATAACCAGAGCCTACATAGAGCCATACTCCAATGGAAACATTTCTTGAGATTCCTGTGTACTTGAATGCGGGCACACGTGTGTGCAAATTGCGTGAGATTTTTTTTAAACGCAAGTTGCGTTCAGATTGTGCTCCTTAATGAATCAGGCCCTATATAGCGTTGTGTTACTAAGAAAAACAACAAAATGATTCAAATAAAATCGAGATACATATAAGGTGGTGCCAATAGGTTTTATCTTTTCCTTATACAATTAAACATATGAAAATAAAATACCACTTATGTATCTGAGCCTACAATAATCAATTATGATTTTTATAAGAACAGTTCCATACCACATTCAATTAGGTAACGTATATATATATAACAAATAAGGTAATAAAAGAACACAGGACTGAGTGACTGACAGTCCAAGGAGTTAACTCTTTCACACATAAAATGTTTTTTGTTTGTTTACTAGACAGCTCAGGGCATTGAATCATCATCTATTTATATAGCGCCACTAATTCGGCAGCACTGTACAGAGAACTCATTCACATCAGTCCCTGCCCCATTGGAGCTTACAGTCTAAATTCCTTAACATACACACACACACACACACACACACAGACTAGGGTCAATTGATAGCAGCCAATTAACCTACCAGTATGTTTTTGGAGTGTGGGAGGAAACCCATGCAAACCCAGGGAGAACATACAAACTCCTCACAAATAAGACCATGGTCGGGAATTGAACTCATTACCCCAGTGCTGTAAGGCAGAAGTGCTAACCACTAAGCCACCGTGCAGCCCTTAGATACAAATGTACCCACAGAGTGGTTTTGTGTCACATCTAACGGCAATCCAAAACAAATAAAACAACTCTGCCTGTTAAATATAAACCTAAAGTTAAATAGAAGCAAGAAACCTAAAACAATGTATCGAGGGGAAAAAAAGTTGCAGTATGGAATGTATAAACCAATATACTAAATTGTCTGAGGGTGGAAACTCCATTACTTTAAGATATTACCTTAAATCCTGTTCTGAATCTAAATGAACTTTGTCTATTTCTCTTCCTATCCGATATATGCAGAAAGAATAATAACTTCAGAAGACCCTTCTTCCTTCTCTGCAACAGACTCCAAAAGTTCCAATTGTTTCGTAAAAAAAAAATTAAAGAACAAAATGAATAAGAAAATACATTAAAGTAATTAATTTAAATAAAGCATAAAATGCATTTTGCATAAAAAGAGAATGCTACATTTTTTTCAGTCTATTATCTCGACTGTAATACTTTCTCTATTAACATTTGTCCAGATTCTGTAATCTCTTTATAAAGATGATGATAAGAGCTTGTTCAAAATACAGAATAGATGCCGGAATGAAAATTCAACCAAATTAAACTCCTCGTGAACTCATTTCATTGGTAAATTAAGGAGAGAGCAAAATGATTTTTACATTGTTTAGTTAGGAAAATGCCTTAGGGGTAAAGAGCCGGCAATTTAGCAAAATAGTGTATAATTTCTGAACTTTTCCAGGGCAGTATATTCACTGTAATAACATGTTTTGTGAAACTCTACTATGCATGACTCATAAGAATATGGTACATAGTTGAAAAACAGCATATATTTCCCTGATCTGGCATAGTGAAGGAATGCCCAGACAGAGGATGTTGATTTTTAGACAGTGACTTCTGTTCGGATGAGTGTTCTAACGGGTGGGGTACGGAAAAATGATGATGATTATTCCGACAAGACTTCCCCCGACGTCTCCTTCCCAACCAGGCTCCAGGACGACTGATGTGACAAGTATGCGGGAATGGACAATGTACTTTGCAAAGCGTTGTACACTGTCCATGCCCGCATACTTATATTACCCCCTTAACAGCACCGATAACAGCGTCGCGGTCGCCAGTGACTTCAACAAGTCTCGCCGGCTTCTTCATTCATCGCGATGCCTTGCAGTCAGTTGTCACATTAGTCGTCCTGGAGCCTGGTCAAGGAGAGCCGTTCGGTGTGAAGACGTCGGGGTAAGTCTTGTTGGGTTAGTCAGCAGTGATATGTTGACTACCAACAACTATAACGCATTTTGTTACTTTTATTTTACAGTACATTCCAAGTAGGACACAGATGTGCTACAATACAGGCTAGAAATTGCTGGTGTTGAGGCTAATTGACATGCCCGGTTCACATGAGCAGTGACTACAAGTGCGACACTGACATAAAAACCATGAAAATCACGCGTTTGTTTTTTTTCCACGCTTCTTCTAGTGACGCATTTTAAATTGCTGTGGGAAGTGCATAGGTATTTTGGCTGAGGTATTAATGATCTCTGGACTGCATCACATTAGCAGAGATTTTCTTGTATGTGTGTGATCCTCAGATAATACAATGCAAGTAGAAGGGACAAAATGTTTTTTAAGTGCTCGACTGAATGAGTCTTAATGATCCTCCCTTGAATGAGGGATCATCTGCGAGAAGCCTCAATTCACTGCTCTGTGTTAGTGGGGATCCCGCTTAGAGAGCAGGACATAAATTTTAGGTCCAAGTACATCTCCCTGTGCCCAAATCCGCTCAGCAAGTTAGATGGAGAACACAGGCATTGGTACTATGAAGGATACATCAGCGTGTGGATTTATGGCAGTGAGTACCATCATTTCCCTATGTATTGGAGAAACCCTTTCATTTTTTGGGATGTAGAAAATAATTTCATCCTTGTATTAACGCAATTTTCAATATCTGTTTTGGACACTGACGTCCGAGATGTTTACATGGCCTAACTTAAATAAGTTATTTATGTCCTATGAGTCTATATGTGACATGATCACACTTACTGAAACATTTGTGCTCCGTCACATACCAGGTCTATAAGCAATCAGACAATTGCAGCAAATGTATTAAAATAAAGCTGTCTTAGAATAAAATGTACTCAATCATAGAATGCATCAAATCCGGAAAAAGAGATGCAATCCTGAGAGCCCAAAATAGCTTGTTGCCTGTAATGTAGTTCTCTGTTATTTTCAGATTAATCATCATCATCATCTATTTATATAGCGCCACTAATTCCGCAGCGCTGTACAGAGAACTCGCATCAGTCCCTGCCCCATTGAAGCTTACAATCTAAATTCCCTTTAATATAGACACACACAGACAGACACACAGACAGAGACTAGGGTCAATTTTGATAGCAGCCAATTAACCTACCAGTATGTTTTTGGAGTGTGGGAGGAAACCGGAGCACCCGGAGGAAACCCACGCAAACACAGGGAGAACATACAAACTCCACACAGATAAGGCCATGGTTGGGAATCGAACTCATGACCCCAGTGCTGTGAGGCAGAAGTGCTAACCACTAGGCTCCTGGCATGCTCTTTAATTGTTTGTTTATGTCATGTAACTACATAAAATAAATATTATGGCAGTGCCTACAATACTGAATAGAATTCTAAGTAAGACCGGTACTCAGGGTTGAAGGAACACGGTAAGCGTGGATTTACAGCGCAAGCGCAAAGTCCAGACGGGCGTGGCACCGGACCTCCCAGCGCCACACTGCCTGTACCGCTGTTTTATCCTACTGGCTAGACCAGAGGGCTTTTCCTTTAAGTTTAGTTCCTTTCCTTTGAAACACTTAATCGTACATCCAGCTCAGCAGGATGGAGGCGAATTCTAGGCTGCAAGAAAGTAGCAAAATATTGATTGTAACTGGTAAGTGAAGAAGTATTTACAACCTAGTAAAATAAAAATAAGATGTAATTTCCTGAAATGGAAGCACCGCGCTCATGATAAAGATTTAGCGGATGGAATCAAAATTAATTTGAGCATATTTTATCAATTTGAAAGGCTACAGTAAAACTATGTAAGAAATGTGACTGACATTAAGTAGAGAAGAGAGTAAATGATGAGTTTCTACAAACATGTGAATTTCACAACCACCAAACTGAACTGAGTGAATTGGACGGCGGTTTAGAATAGAGAACATAATTTGCTTTTAAAAGTAGTGGTCCAAATGTGTCCTTTTAAATTTGGGTTGGGTACGGTTTTTCGATTGCAAAAATCCCGACACCCACTTGACCTACAAATGAAGAACGAAAGAGTTAAAAACCGATGTAAATATTAATAGACTTACCTTTAAACCGACTGTGCGGTTCAACGATGGAGCAGTATGCTGAGTGCAAGTGATTTCGTATGAAGAGCTGTCCAGCACTACGGTTTACTGTCATCGCGACTTCTACTAATCTGAATTCAAAACGGCAATTTCAAATTAAGTGTTTAAACACTTAATCCGACGTAATGACGCAACGATTTCCGGAGAATCGCATCATGGAAGCTCAAAATTTGCGGGATAATTACCAGCTCTCCTGGGAGTCCGGGAGTCCTACCCGGAATTCGGGAGTCTCCCGGACATTCCGGAAGAGTTGGCAAGTATGCTGTATATATGTATATGAGAAACTGCATGCATAAAATTGCTGTTCCTGCTGTATTACTGTATCACTGTAAGTACCTGCATATATGTATACTGCATGTACAAGTATATAGCAGCTATAAACCATACTTGCCAGCTTATGGCAGTGGGCGTCCGGGAGCTGTCCAGGGGAGGTGGGCGTGCCCGGGGTGGGGCACAACAAATCGCGTTATTTTGACCCCGCCCCCATGAAGCAATGACGCAAACGCGCCATTTTACATGCATTTTGCATTTAATTCTGCCAAATTCACTAGGAAGTGGGCAGATGCGGGAGGCTGCCATATTCTCCCGGGAGTCCGGCAAACTCCAGTGTGTTACCAGGTTCAATAAGCAGCAACCTGCTGAAGTTAAAAGCGTTTGGAGGTTCACATCCACCCAACACCGCTGACACCTTTAACAATACCAAAGGTATAACCAATATTTATGACCTTCCAGTCAACCACGCAGCTGTAGCTCAGACTCTCCCACCGCAGAATCTTGTGGGTTACAGGTGTCTCTGCGGATGCAGCTTTGATAATAGGAGATATAGTGTAGTTGCAGTAGGGGATATAGGGCCTGATTCATGTCCAAGCTCAGCTTGCAAGTTGCATGGGAAAAAACATAACTTGTGCGTAGATCCGTTCATATTCAGACCCAAGAATATCTCAAGAGACGTTTCCATTTGAATCTGGGTGTAAGTACACTGTGTCTATACGGAACTTGCCGTATGCAGACAGAGCAGACTGCAGAATACGCCAACTTTGGCAAGATGGGGGATGAGGTGGGCGTGTGGTGCGGGGCTAGTCACTTGTTCCCACCCCCTAATGGGTCATATCACATTCTGGTCCATTACAGCCAGAGTGTGGCCACGATGATGCGTATATCGCGTCATTAGCCCCACCTCCAGCCTCTTGATTGAACAAGTGAAACCGGGAGGTTGGTCTGCTCTCTAGAGGACTCCCAGAAATTCCGGGAGAGTAGGCAACTATGGGATATGCATAAGTGCAATGTAAAATACCATCAGAACACAAGCAAAATAAATATTTTATAAAGCAAATGAAAAACTTATAATCATTAGAAAAATATTTTGTATTGTAAAAACAATTTCTTTTATTTTTTTTTTAACAGTAAATACATAAATCAGGATGTTCTTAATACGGACTGTATATACAATGCATATTTATATTCTCTTTTACTTACATACACTTGTTCTGGCATGCATAGAAATAACTGGTGATGATGATGATGATGATACTACGTGTAGTCGCCACTATCAGTCGGCACTGACACCTGCCCGCAAATGATGCGGCTAAAAAACACGTACGTAAGAGAAACGCAGGACTCGAGTCGGCCACGCCAGTGTCGTCAAGTCCTCGATACACCCTAGCCTACCTTTGTCCACCCCCTTCCCAGCCCCATTCTGCCCTTAAAGTTGTAGGCAGTTGTAAAGTCTCATTTGCTTGTTTTTTATAATTATTGAAACATCATAACAATATATACTAGCCTAGGTATAAGCAGTGACCATTATTATTGATATTACTAATATTACCATAGGGAAACCGAGGGGGGTTCTAGTGCCTAGAAACCCCCCTTCAAGCTTGGGGCACTGTATAATCGAGGTGGCTGGACCCTGCCCCCGCTTCACACGGCTCTGCTTGAAAAGGGAGAGCTGCGTGCACCTAACAGTAGTCCACGCAGCATTGCCCATGTATATTATGGGGATAGGAAGAGTTGGAGAGCAGCCAAGCACTGTCTAATATTATAACCCCGCCCCCATGCATGCTGGTCACACACACTGGCGACGGGAGTTTCAACACCGGCTTTTTGCTCGCAGTTCCCTGAGCTGCGAGCAGAAAGCTGGGTTGAAACTACCATAATAACTGTAATAGTTTTAACGCCCCGTAAATTTGGGGGGAATTGAATTGCCCCCATCGAGTCAGGTCGTAGCACTTTAAAAAAATATTTAAAAAAAAGTAGCAATCCTTGGGAAGAAACATATATCCTCTAACGCTGCTATTTTATTTTGTGCCGGAACATGAAAGATTTTCACATAAAATATTGCAATAATAAAAAGCACTTTTTAAAGGTTACAAGACGATGTAAGTAACGTTTCAAGGTCCTTCTCGAATCAATCCTCACAGATACGACAGTTTTTATATAATTGAAGATCAAGTAAACTAAATGATACCAGGGTAAATTCTCTTGATCTTCTGCAAATGATCAGACATTCAGTGTTTGAAGGCTTAGCTGTTAAGAGAAAAAAAAATCAAAAGGACTCACTTTTATTTAAGAAAGAAAAATACAATGGAATTTTGGACCAGCTAAAGCTGTGTTTTGAACAGGTGACTCTTTGATGCTCAGATTAAATAGAATGTTCATGTGCTGATTGGTTTGAATTGCCGTAGTCAATGTGATGAGGGCCATTATGAGCAACCCTGGTACTCTATGGGCCTGATTTATTAAGGAAAGTATAGCAAAAAAAAATAAAAATGAGTAACTTTGCACCTTGGCAAAACTATGTTGCATTGGAAGGGAAGGTAAATTTAAAATGTGGGGACAGATTTATTGTTGGGATAGAGCATGTCATAGATCAGTTTTGGCTAACCTGTGACACTTCAGGTGTTGAGAAACTACAAGTCCCAGCATACCCTTCCAACAATATGCTATATATTGGCAAATCATGCTGGGACTTGTAGTTTCATAACACCTGGAGTGTCACAGGTTAGCCAACACTGTCCTAGATCAACTTTACATTTCAGTGTGCAAATAAAACTATAAAACTAAAGTACGTGTGCGCTACAATAAAAAACAGCCAGTATTTACCTTATGTGCAAAATAATAAACTAATTTGCACCCCTTGCATTGTAACATGGTTTAGTTCAGGAGAAAACTTACTCATTTACTAACTTATTGTTGCCTTACTTTCCTTAATGAATCAGGCCCTCTATGTATATCTCAGTTACTTATCTACCTACTGAGTGCTGTGGGCACAAATTGAAGTACACACGAAGCTGGAGTAGGTGTTACAAAGTATTGTTGAGCTTACTATTTAGTAGACTACCATTGCTTTTGTCTCTGTCCTTCTGTCAATGTTATCCCTATGTGTTGAACCTCTCACAATACCATAACCTGAGGTGTGGCCCAGTAGCGAGGGGTGGGAATGACATCAATAGGGGCAAATATCACTGTAAATTATCACGGGCAGCATGGTGGCTCAGTGGTTAGCACTTCTGCCTCCCGGGGTCATGAGATCAATTCCCGACCATGGCCTTATCTGTGTGGAGTTTGTATGTTCTCCCCGTGTTTACGTGGGATTCCTCCGGGTACTCCGGTTTCCTCCCACATTCCAAAAACATACTGGTAGGTTAATTGGCTGTTATCAAAATTGACCCTAGTCTCTCCCTCTGTCTGTATGTGTATGTTGGGGAATTTAGACTGTAAGCTCCAATGGGGCAGGGACTGATGTGAATGAGTTCTCTGTACAGCGCTGCGGAATCAGTGGCGCTATATAAATAAATGATGATGATGAATAAGGGGTCATTTCTCAGAGTCCTGGCATAAGGCTATAGGATAGGCAACACATTTGATGGAAACAATTCCTTTAATTTGCTCATTAGACCATGTTACGATGCAAGGAGTGCAAATTAGGTTTTTATATTCTACATAACTGAAATTCTGTCTATAAATCTGTCCCCATATTTTTAATTTGCCTCCCATCCAATGCAACGTAGTTTTGCCCAGGTGCAAAGTTACTCCTTTTTTATGCTTTACTCTCCTTAATGAGTCAGGTCCAGAGTGTCTAGAAGATAAAAAAATAAATAAGGGGAAGAGCAAGTTGAGGGGTAAAGAGTATTTAAGAGAAAAAAAAAAAAGAGATGTCCATAAATATGCATCAGCTGCTGAACCTCTCAGCTATTTGAATTAAATTTTCACAGGTTTATCCAGAAGACAACATGGTTCGTTTATAGTAACTGGTTTTTCCAGATACATAGACTCATTTGGGTGAAATAGGGGCATAATATCACAAAACGTGGGGTGTGTGGCTGGTTACTTTTACAGCATTTCTGCAAATGAACCTTTAGTAACTTTAACATAAAATCAATTTGAGTAGAGGAAAGTGTTTGAAAACATTGGACGGTCCATTTTACAGTCTCTATAGCGAATTTAAAACATGGAGAGATCAAAGGCAGCAATAAACGTTTCAATGTGAGCGCCATGCTGGGGAAAATGAGTTGTATTTTATCAGAAACTTGTGAACGAAATCTTGTGCAGACCACGGGTCACACTATGGGGGGTGGGAGAAGTAGAATTTTTAGCATCGCGTTACCAGGTCTGTTGTACCTGCGCTGTCCGACCGTTGTATAACCTAGTGCAAGAGCTCAGCATTTCTACATTAAAGTCTGCTCCATCTGCACTGATGGAAAGTCTAACAAATGTCCTATATTCAGACTTCTACCTCCCATATTCTCATGAAGCTTTCACATGGTCTGACCGATGCTAATGACTCAATCTGCAGTAATCCAGTATATTCTCAAATGGACAAATGGAAACCAAACCCTCTAACATTGCTGTTCCCTTCGACTTCTGTGGCCTCCTCATGTTCATTTCCTTATATATTTTTACTCTACTTTAAGGCTACAGGTTCAGCTGCATGCTAGGACATGTGTTTGTATGCTAGGACATGTGTTTGTCATCAGGAGCAACTACAAAAATGCATTTTATGTACAGTAGACATTAACAACATCCTAATAAATGTTTTTATGGTAAAAACAAAAAACATAACAGAACAAAACTTTTTCTTAATGTTTTGTCATTATTGACTATGGGACTGATTCATTAAGGAAAGTAAGGCAATAAAAGGGGGTGCAAATTAGTTTACTATTTTTCACATAAGATAAATACTGGCTATTTTTTCATGTAGCACACAAATACTAGATAAATGTATTTGTACACTGAAAATTAAAGGTGATCTAGGACATGCCCTACACCAACTATACATCTGCCATCACATTTTAAATCTGCCTCCCCCTCCAATGCAACATGGTTTTGCCCAGGTGCAAAAGTTTTTTGTTTTTTTTACTTTCCTTAATGAATCAGGCCTTATATTTTTAACAGGTGATAATCATTGAATAGTTTTTTTTTTCTGTGCATCCTTTTGTAACGTTATATTCCACATATGTATTGGGCGTATGCTACAGTGTCTTGGCTGTTAGAGCAGAGCGGACCTAGACACGTATTCATCAACAGACACTATCTTTACATCCGCTCCTACTTGAATACGGACGGACGTATTTACAATGTATGCCTTTTTTTTAAAAACAAAAACAAACTACAGTTGTAAAGGCACATGATGATATTAGAGATGCTCAGGCTCGGTTCCTCGAGAACCGAACACACCCCAACTTAGGGGATCCGAGTACCGAGCTGAGCCGGCTCAGCACTTTTGCGCGCCGTCGGTATCAAAAATGAACCAAAACGTCATAGTCACGTCGTCGGATCTCAGATCTCACGATTTTTGGATTCCTTTTTAAGATCCCACATAATGGTGGCTTGCATAATTGTGTGTTTGTGTCATTGCTCTGTCGCTTACCATCCAGCCAGGTCGCTGCAGTATTTGTCCAAAAGTGTATGAAAATAATATTGTGACCTGTGAGGTGGTCAAAATTGACTGCGAATGACTTGAAATTAGTGTTATTGCGGTTAAGAATAATGTTGGAACAAAAAAAGAGAAAAATTATGTGATTTTAGCATATTTTAGGATTTTTTCTAAAAAATCCAAAACCAAAACACACAAGGGCGTTTTTGCCAAAACCAAAACAAAATCACGAAGCTTATCCAGATCCAAAACCAAAATCAGTTCATAGGGGTCAGTGAACATCTCTAGTTGATATCCCCTCCTGTCTCCAGGACTTTGCTCGGGCTGCTCCCCAGCTGTGGAACGACCTCCCACACCTGATCAGGTTAGTCTCTACTTTCCAAGGCTTTAAGCCTGCCCTTAAGACTCTTTTCTTTATTCAGGCCAATCAGCCCTCCTCCTACCTCCCTTGTCTCGGCTTTCACCCCCTCTCCCCCAATCGATACCACCCTATTTCTGTCTTCCCCTTTCCTTGTGTTCTCCTTCGACTATTCCATCACCCTCTGTACCTCTTGGCCTTCTTCCTTAGCCCTGTTCTCTTGAGCCCTGGTCTACTTCCCGTTGGTCTCTACCATCACTCTCACTCACTGTCCCGCATATAATTTCATCTGCATTAACGTTTTTACTGTATATTTGTTTAGTCAGTATGTCTGGTCTTTGTATTTTGGTTTACATGTATCATACAATGTGTTATGGATCATTGTGTTCTGTATATATCACGTATGGCGCTGCGGATCTTTTGTGGTTCCTTATAAATAAAAGATAATAATAATAAAAATAATAAACGGAGCACATTACATGTCCATCTATGATGATCTTCATGTATGCATTAGCAACGGCTCAGACAAACCATGAAATAATGTCACTTATATTTTTATAGTGAAAGTAATGGATGATTTGCAGATCACAATGATTGTAGATATCTACATTAAAGTCACGTTGCTCTTTAAATATGTTCTAAGACCAGACATAGCGGATTTACACGTTTGAGTCCATGATTTTCAATCCCTCCAACGTGATCCCTTCCGCCCCAACACAATATACTCTACAACAGACATTTACCTGCGCTGAATTACAAAATTGATGAGAGGGTGTTTTATTTAACACTAATTAATTCCGCGCAGGTAACTGTAATAGTGAATCAAGCGGTAAGCTAGGGTGTTGAAAATTTGTACTGGGTGAAACGGGTCACGTCGGAGGATGTGCATTTTTCTGATTAATAATGCTGCTTTTTTTCAAAGAGTTTAACTTATATATTGTGAATAGAATTGTTTTGGGAAAAATGATCAAAAAAATAAATAAATATACAGATGACAGGACTATCTATCAGCACAAACTATGTCCACATGGTTTATTGTATTTCACCAAATTGTTATCTGTAGTTTATTTTTTTTATTAGTGCAAATTGTGCTGTGTGTTAGAAACTGAATTATTAGGGGTTACTATTTTGTTAACACTGGTGAGTATTTAAGTCATTCTTGTCTACATTCCCTAAATGTCCGGGAGACTCCCGAATATCAGGGACGGGTGACTTGACGCGATTCGCCGGAAATTCCATCGCTTTGGCCAAAATGATCCCGCTTGTGTCGAAACCACTCCGGGAACTTGTCAAGCACAATTTAATGGGTTCATTCGGCATTGTGTATTCATACTTCAGGTGCAAGTGGTTCCAAAACATCGGAATAGATCATTTATTTAGTTTCGAAGTAAAAATATACCTTCCCTGGATAACCCTGCACCGAAACTGTCCCCCAAAATATAAATGCTGCTTACTTTCAGACCCACAAAAGGTTTGACAGCGATATTAGGCTGATCCAATCCATTTTATGGTGTGGTTGACCAGGACCCAAACATGTTTTTGTTCATAGTCAACATTTATTTATATAGCGCCAACAAATTCCGTAGCGCTTTACAATTGGGGACAAACTCAGTAATAAGCAAACTGGGTAAAACAGGCAAAGAGGTGAGGAGGCCGTGCTCGCAGGCTTAACAAATCTTACAATTAAATTCTGTTGTCGTGATTTTATCATCCGCTACTTTGCCTCCAGTTTTGAAAATAGGCGGGGTTAGAGCAACCTGTAGCCAATGGGATCATCAGAATGTTCACAGCAGCACAACTCATTTCAGTAGATGAACTAATCTTGGGGAGGGACAGCGACCTGTCCGGGCAAGTGATTATATCAGTGAGGACAGGGCTGCCTGCCGCAGACTGAGGGTTATATAGTGGAAGGAGCAGGGTTCCCCAGCAGCACAGAGTATATCAGGAGATGAGTGATGTGTTAGTGAGGACAGGGCTGCATGTGACAGGGGCAGTGACATGATGTGAGGAGGGGAATAGAGGCAACAGGAAGCCACAGACTGAGAGTTATATAATGGAAGGAGAAGGGTCCCCAGCAGCACAGAGTATATCAGGAGATGAGTGATGTGTTAGTGAGGACAGGGCTGCATTTGACATGATGTGAGGAGGGGAATGGAGGCAGCAGGAAGCCACAGACTGAGAGTTATATAATGGAAGAAGCAGGGTCTCATAGGTAACCCCTAAAGAAGGTAATTGAAAGAGGAGATTTCCTTTAATATCACCTGTAGAGGTTTTATTAGGATTTTATATAAAACAATCCGCAACTTTACAAGTACTCACTATATGAGGTGGAGCCACAGTCCGGTCTATTGAGTCAGAGGCTCATTCCCAAATACTGCTGAACGACTGGACTAGTTAGATGCCCAACCATAGACCTTGCGCTCCATTACTTACAGTATTTGGGAAGAGTACATTTACAATACTCTACCTGACAGCTGGTGACTTGTACACACGGTACAGGAAAGCAGTGTTATGTTTTGATTGAAAACACGGCCATATTTAGATTCTGTGCTATCCTAGGACAATGGAATGATAATTCGCCCTCTTGAATTTATTTATATTAAAAAAGTCGATGGCATAAATGCCAACTTTATATATATATATATATGTATATCAGAACGGAGCAGGTGGGGGAAGGAGTCATGGCTCCGCAAATTACATCATTTTGGCCCCGCCCCTGTGGCACAATGCCATAATTGCATCATTACACCGCGGGGGCAGGACCAAGATGTCACAGTGGCAAATCACATCATCTAGGCCAGCGTCCCGCCCACTGCACTAGGATCCAGTAGACAGGCCTGCTCTCATAGGGGTTCAGGAGAACTACATAAAATTTGGGAGGTTCCATCGAGGACATCGGCAGAGTGGTCTAGTATGAGAGATAAATGGGTTCCCTGGCTGTCAAATGTGTTTTAGCTGGGTCATATAAGAGATAATTAATATGTATTAATCACAGTTTCCTACTCAATCAGTTCCCTTTATAACAAAATTATTATTCAATCATTTGCACTGTAAACTTCCACTTTCTGCAAGAAACATTGGCATGCCACAATTATTGGATAACTTGCTATTAATTATTGTTTTCTTCCAGGCAGTAACAATGGAAGATAAATTTTGTTTAAACTTTTCCTGTCAATTTGTTGAAGGCCAAGAACATATGTTAAATAAGGTCTCGTGTTTTTGTACGTTACTGTGATAGCCCTTCTGTCATGTGACTTGTAATCCCAGCAATCAAAAAGAGTCTTTAGAAGGCGAAATATTAAGCGATGGGAACCTGGGGACATTCTAACTAGGGAACCTGTGACCGTCTTAGATGCTTTATTCAAAAAAAAGCTTTTACTAAACACAAATGCGCTAGGTTTGCACACATTGGGCCTGATTCATTAAAGAAAGTAAAGCAAAAAAAAATTAGTAACTTTGAACCTTGGTAAAACCATGTTGCATTGGAGGGGGAGGTAAATTTAAAATGTGAGAACAGATTTATAATTGTGTTTGGGCATGTCCTAGATCAACTTTTAAAGTCAGTCTAAAAATAAAGTTATAAAGTATTTGTGTGCTGCTTGAAAAAACAGCCAGTATTTTCCTTATGTACAAAATAATAAACTCATTTGCACCCCTTGCGTTGTAACATGGTTTTAGCTAAGGTGCAAAGTTACTCTTTTTTTTTTTTACTTTTCTTAATGAATCAGGCCCATTATGTACTTTGATTTATTTCTATGCTTTCTAATGTGTCTGAGAGTTGAAGCACGTCAAAAACGCTACTGCCACACAAGTAACACGCAGCAAGGTGACACCGTGGTTAGCATTGCTGTCTGACAGCGCTGTTGTCACGGGTTCTATCCTGACCAGGGTTCTGTATGTGTAGAGTTCTCTCCGTGTTTGTTTGGGTTTTCCTCTGGGTGCTCCAGTTTCCTCCCACACTCCAAATACATACTGATAGGTTAATTTACTTCAGACAAAAAGCACCCTAGTGTGTGTGTGATAAGGAATTTAGATTGTAAGCTCCATGGGGCAGGGACTGATGTGAATGATAACATATTCTCTGTACACCGCTGCCTATAAGTGAAAACATAAATTAGTATGGTTATGTTAATTGTATGATAGTGTCAGATGCATTTAGAAAAACACCAGTGGCTGGTTATAAACTGGATTGAAAACTGTTTGCACACTGGGTACAACATATTTTTACATTAAAATGTAAGGATTCCCATCCCCCCCCCCCCCCTTGTGCTTAATCACCACATTTTGGATTCCTGCAGGAAAAGGGGACCAGTCTCTTACTAACATTTCTGTGAGTAATACAGGGGTAATACTCATGCCAACTATAGCCAAGGTTCACCGGGGCTGCCTTCGATAAATCAGCTGACACAGTGGCCATCCAATGGGTAGGTGCTCTGCGCGGCCTCCGCTATGACCTGAGAGGGCCTTTACAACCGATGCGAGGCACATGGGAATTTTAAACACTTGCCCAAACTAGAAACGTAATATGTTGCAAGCCGAGGCATATCTCTCAGCTGTCCAAATTTTGGCTGGACAGTCCTGGATCACGGGAATCAAAAGCAGGGGAGCATGCAGGAAAATGGGTGGAGTTTTATCCAAAAGTAGGCGTTTTGGGGGACCATCTGGGTGGGGTTTGTGATGATTGGGGGAGGGGCTTCTTTTGCAGCGATTCTCCTTGTCTCAATGCATGGAGACATTGGCAAGGTCATAAATAAATTAGCCCCTTTTTCAAATGAATGAGGCATTATAAAGCATCACTACCCAGCACCAGGAGGGGCCCTGAAAGCTCTCTGACAGTAGAAGTGGGCATTTTTTTATTTCAATGGTCCATCACTGCACAAGCAAGAACCAAAAAAGAGTAATTAGTAAAAATTTGGGGTCTAATAGTATTATACCCCAGTACCGAAAGTTCTGGGTGGTCCAGGAATCTATTGCAGGGGTGCAGGGTATCTCGACTCCCGTGGCCAAAGAGGATCATATTAACAATTATTTATTTAGTGCTTGTACATTTGGACCCAAAAATAATACCTTGCACCACTTTTTCTTTTTTTAAAGCAGGTCTAGCAATTTTATTGCTGTCTACAGCTGCACTATGTTCTTTTTATAAACGCAGTTCGGAAAGACAGGTCAATTTTTTTTTGTACCTGCCCAGTGTTGGTTTTATCAATGTCTAACATTCAATAAGCAAAGCGGAGAGTTTAAACTTTTGAAGCTCAATAAATTAAGAATTTTGTTTTGTAACAAAATAATGATCTTTATGACCTTACCTATTTATAAATCCTAATTTTTTTGCTTGTTTGTTTGTTTACCATTTCATTTTGCAAGGCTGTTGTTTTCTTCACTCACAGTTTAATACAAAAAAAAAAAAATAGAAGAAAAAAAAAAGGTATTTTTTTCAGATGATTTAATTATGAGTTTTTGTCACCTTAGCGGAAAGCACAATCAGATGCGGAGGCCAGGTAGTCAGAATGGTTAATGATGCAGTACTTGCTAGGTCCCTTATAGCCCATTTCAGACTATTACCAGTTGTGCATTGGAAATACATTTAGCACATTGGAAATGAAACACTGCCACCTATTGACCCTTTGCAAATATGACACCTACAGAAAACATTGGTCAATCACATGGCTTAAATCTACTTAGCAGTCGTTGCGGGTGAACTATAACTACCAAATAAGAGCTCCCCCTTCGTTTTTACTTTCTTATTTCAGACATGTCAGTCTCTACGGTCTGGATGCTTCACTAGGGTGGTGCTTGAGGAGAAACAGTATTATATTACATCCTAATTATTCTCTGTTTTCGCAGAGGATTGGTTTATGTGTGTATTTTGCAGATATGTTGAAGGGTGCTATGGTTACCATGTGGTATCCCGCAATTTATTCCACACTGCCAATTTATCTGTGGTCATATTTGAGGGGACGTCCTTTCAGATGCATTGAAGCTTCAGGACTGAGACGCATTCTCTGTGTGTGAGGCAATGGTTCATGTGTCATACAAAGATCCTAAGCCAGCGTTTACTCTCATTTCCTAGTCATGATGGTAGATATTGCATTCTACTAATACATGTTGATATATAAATATTGCACCAATTATTCTTTATAATTAACATGCTGTTCAGACTACAAATGAAGGTAGCTTTACCCCCTGGTCTATTTGTTAATTCAGAGATATTTATACCATTGTTTGTTTATGAATATGCATGCGATTTTACAGCACTAATAATAAGCAAGCAGAACGTGAAGAAGTGAAAATTAATGCACATATATCAGTGATTATGAACCTGTGCTGTGAAATCTTTTGTGCGCTTATGATTCTGAAGCAAAAATCAGAATATTCACGTGACAAGATGATTGGCTGAAAGTCAGTACACAGTGCATTAACCATTACAGCACTCTTCTATTCCACTCTAGGAGGCGTGGCTACTGCCAAAAGGGGTGTGGGTTAGCCTTGCAGAGGGGCGTGTCTAGTGCCTAAAAAGTTCTGCCAGCCCTCAACCCCCTGCTGACCAGCCAAATATGTCTGACAAACGGGTGCGACACTATGCACCCATAGATCTGCGCCGTCACACCTCAAGGTCATTTGAAGGGCGTTAAGTGAAGAGTCCTGCTTTAGTATGTGGCCCTGTACTGTAGCCCCAATGGCACCTTTCATGAATGAGCAATGCTGAAATCTTCCTTGTGGTTGTTAGCCAGAGAAAGAAATACCAATTTAAAAGCTTTCACCACATTTGATAGCAATTTAGGAGCACCAGTAGCAATTCGGGGAGAATAAGACGTCTAAGTTTATATTCGGAGCTGTAAACCAGGACTGGTGGTACCAGCAAGAAAATGCCAACTGTAAGTTTGCCAGACACCCGGGAATGAATGGATCCAAAAATGCACCACACATTATAAAACTACAAACTTTACTGTAACACAAATACAAACATCTGAGACTTGGCTAGTCATACGTACAGATGACCTCTCAGGAGCATAATAACCCTTCATCAATCATAACAGATAATATGCAAAACATTCCTTTATAATGAAGTTATTTGTGACAGACAAATGTGGAGCACTGACATTTACACTGACTAGGTTTATGAGGTAGGTGAGGACATTGTGACATCATAAGGAGTAATGATTAAGTCATCTGATATTGCTGGAAATATAAAACCAGTTACTGCTCAGTGATTGAAATCTATCCACAGACATAAATATCTTTATTTTATGGGTTTTAGAAAAGAAAAGACAAAACAGAGTTTAGGGGAAAAACTGCTTTTTCCATAACTCTATACATAATATGTGCAACACCAGAAATGTACCACAATATATACCAGATACTCCTCTTGGTGCTGGGAATATAGTATATATACAAATACAATTTTATTGATTTTGATCTACTGAAGTTATGAGGTTCACGGACAAGGTATATATCATCTTTGTAAGCCCCTTTGCATGCCGTATCTTGTGTGTTATTGACCTGCGCATGCTCAGGAACAGACTTTTCACAGTGAACGCAATTGCTTCCAATTGAGAAATGACACCTTCCAGCCCCGCAGAATGGGGGACGAGAAGGAGCAGTACGTAGGCAATGAGATGTCTGTGGTGAAATCTGGTCTTTGATGAAATAGCCCTGAGCGATGAAACGCGTCAGCTGGATATTTTGTGACCCTCGCACTTTGCAGCTTATTACCATGTGGAAACCAAGTCTATCCGCTGTCAGTTGGTCCTGGTGGTTTGTGATTCTTACAGCCGGCTGTTGTCTTAATACTTGTTGAATCCATAGAGAGCTGAGGCTCCAAGAAGTAGCAGGAACTGCCAAATACGGTTAAACCCACCAGGGGAATTCATTTTATGTTGCACCACCCGTTGACTCGTAGAAGATTGCGTGGTTGTGGTACTCCATGCTCTATACTCCAGCGGGATAGTCTAGAAGAATTCGGTAACATACCAGCAGACTTTAAGCCCAAGCGGCTGTTATTAAATACCACCTATTGAGCTGGCGGTTCAACCTACCTGGATTATTACTGTGAATGTATTTTGTGGGCAACGATTCAATATTTATGTGCCCCCCACCACCACAGACCATACTATTTTTTAATGTACTGATTATGTGATAGGTGTGCGCTAGAGATGCTCGGGCTCGTTTTCTGAAAATCCAACCCAGCCGAACTTAGGGGATCCGAGTAGGCTCACGAGCCGGCTTGGTACTTTTGCACGTCCTCGAATCTGAATCGAGGCTAAAAGTCATTGTTGTGTTGTCAGATTTTGCGGGTTTTGGATTCCATAAGTACCTCCTTCCCCAGGAGATCCAGCGCCATTGCTCACACAGAAACAGGGGAATAAGTATTCTTGTCACTCTCCAGTCTCCAGTGACATTGCTTAGTGCCATTGCTCACACAGAAACAGGAGGGGTAGCAGTGTTCTTGTCACTCTCCAGTCTCCAGTGACATTTCTCAGTGCCGTTGCTCATACAGAAACAGGAGGGGTAGCAGTGTTCTTGTCACTCTCCAGTCTCCAGTGACATTGCTCAGTGTCATTGCTCATACAGAAACAGGGGTAGCAGTGTTCTTGTCACTTGACAAAAATTGACTGGAAATGACTGGACATTAATGTTATTGAGGTTAATAGTAATGTATGAACAAAAAAAGAGGCAAATTATGTGATTTTAGGGAAAAAAAATAAGGATTTTAGAAAAAAAAATAGGGATCCAAGACCAAAACACGCAGTTAATCCAAAACCAAACAAAACACGGGGGTCAGTGAACATATCTAGTGTGCGCACATCTGGACTAATTATTATTATTCTCTGGAATCAGTGATTTACATATTGCCATTTCAGTTATGGACTGACGCTCTCACATATATATATCCTCATGGGACTCTCTTCGCATGCTGCTGCATTTTTATATAACATCTAATTATCCACATGTGATGTGTTCATGAATAGTGTTTTATATTTTTTCATCTATATTGTTTTATATCATATAATAAATATTGTCTAATTATTTACATTAGCAGCTGTTTTGTGGTCACGGTTTCACAATTGCATATCTTTATCTTTATGGTTTAGAGATTACAGATCTCTTGCAATTCGTGAGCAGGGTCCACAGCTATATCAAGCACCGTAAGGTATTCATACTTCTTAATCTATGGTCTCTCAGTTATTTATTGAAGTTTAAATCTGTTTAAATTAACTTGATCTATAACATTCCCAGGGCTGGTTTAGAGGTAATAACAAGAGAAGCCTTTGACTTAATTTTACTTAATTATGTAACCTCAGAAATATTCTCCAAAATATACTCAGCTACATGTCCCTATATTAATAATATACATTTATTTGATTTACTCAAAATTTAATGCTCTTACAGGGGCCTGATTCATCACAGCGCGCATACTGGGCGCAACGTAAATCGCCTCTGCGCACTCCCAAATTCATCAAGGAACAGATCTTAACATACAGTGTGCTGATGAATTCAGGTCTAGGTCTGCTCCGCTCAACTACATAACACACTGCAGGATACGTCCAATGTCTTTGTGAATTATAAATGCGCAAAAGAACACAGAAAAAAAATGACAATAGTTAATAATAAAGGTATTAATGGTAAAACAGTAAGAAAAGTATGTGTGTGGGGGAGGGAGGGTTACATTTTTTCCACCATAAAATACATTTACTAGCATGCTCTTAATTTCTAATGAACATAAAAAAAAAACATTTTTACAGTTTTTTTCTGTTTGCAAACACATGTGCAGCACATTTCATTAGGGTGTGCACCCAGGGTCACCTGGAGAAGGATACTCTGCACCTCAGCTCGCCGCTGGAGGGGTGTGTCTAGCACCAACTAGGTAATATAAGATGTGACACAGTAGTGTAACCAGTTCCTATTATGTCATATAATAGTGTCCCTAATTCATAGTTTTCCACAGATTAATGTCCCTAATTCATAGTATGCCACAGATTAATGTCCCTAATTCATAGTGTGCCACAGATTAATGTCCCTAATTCATAGTGTGCCACAGATTGATGTCCCTAATTCATAGTATGCCACAGATTAATGTCCCTAATTCATAGTGTGCTACAGATTAATGTCCCTAATTCATAGTATGCCACAGATTAATGTCCCTAATTCATAGTATGCTACAGATTAATGTCCCTAATTCATAGTATGCCACAGATTAATGTCCCTAATTCATAGTGTGCTACAGATTAATGTCCCTAATTCATAGTATGCCACAGATTAATGTCCCTAATTCATAGTATGCCACAGATTAATGTCCCTAATTCATAGTATGCTACAGATTAATGTCCCTAATTCATAGTGTGCTTCAGATTAATGTCCCTAATTCATAGTATGCTTCAGATTAATGTCCCTAATTCATAGTTTGCTACAGATTAATGTCCCTAATTCATAGTATGCTTCAGATTAATGTCCCTAATTCATAGTATGCTACAGATTAATGTCCCTAATTCATAGTATGCTACAGATTAATGTCCCTAATTCATAGTGTGCTTCAGATTAATGTCCCTAATTCATAGTGTGCTTCAGATTAATGTCCCTAATTCATAGTATGCTTCAGATTAATGTCCCTAATTCATAGTATGCTACAGATTAATGTACCTAATTCATAGTGTGCTACAGATTAATGTCCCTAATTCATAGTGTGCCAGAGATTAATGTCCCTAATTCATAGTGTGCTACAGATTAATGTCCCTAATTCATAGTGTGCTACAGATTAATGTCCCCAATTCATAGTGTGCCAGAGATTAATGTCCCTAATTCATAGTGTGCCACCAATTAACGTCCCTAATTTATAGTGTGCCACAGATTAATGTCCCTAATTCATAGTGTGCCACAGATTAATGTTCCCAATTATAGTATGCCACAGATTAAATGTCCCTAATTCATAGTATGCCACAGATTAATGTCCCTAATTCATAGTGTGCCACAGATTAATGTCCCTAATTCATAGTATGCCACAGATTAATGTCCCTAATTCATAGTGTGCCACAGAATAATGTCCGCAATTCATGGTGTGGCACCAATTAATGGGTACGCCCCTCCTATATGTTAATGGGGGTGTGTTTAAGGCAGCGGTCCAAGTCCGACACTGGTGCCGCCTTATGCAGAAAAATGCTGCCGGGACATTTTGCTGCTAGTGCTGTCAGCCAGCCGGATCGCCCATTGAGCCATTTGCCAGAAGGGCCGGATGGCCAGTCCGGCCGTGCTGTCAGCACTAGTACTCAGGACTTAGCCCTGTAGCTGGAGCAACATACGGCACAAACACAGGTAAGTTTATGATGCCCAGAGCTGGATTTGGACATGGCTACGTGTGCATGAGGTTGGCACGCTTTACTATACTGACTGCGGCTAAACGCCCCTTCACCACCCCGGTCACTCCCCGAAATCGTAGGCTGTAGTAAGTGTCCCTTGCGTTCAGAGATTGAGCGGACAGGGCTGCGTTTACTATGGTGCGGTTCTGGGCAGAGTGACTTTGCGCACGATATGCAGATACGTCCTTTGGTGAATCAGGTCCACACAGTGCAGGAACAAAGGCAGTTTATTCCCAGTGATAAGGAATGATTCCACCAATGCTATATTGATCTGGAGCGTTGTATTCATATTACTTACATTATGTGTAACTATGTGACGCATGAATACACAGGTACGGTAAGTATGACTGCACTGGTCCTACGCTGTAGAGAGGGCAGCGGGGTCTGCAGCGCTTGTAAAATAATATAATACCAGTGTCCTATGGGATGGTTCGGGGGCCGTCCATAAGAGTGCGCACAATATTACAGTCACACAATGTTTGACATCCAGCAAAACCATTCTAATAAGGGGGTAAGAGAGAATATAATACTGTAATACTATGTATACTGTACACACAGAATATAATACTGTAATACTATGTATACTGTACACACAGAATATAATACTGTAATTCTATGTATATTGTACACACACAGAATATAATACTGTAATACTATGTCTACTGTACACACACAGATTATAATGCTGTAATACTATGTATACTGTACACACAGAATATAATACTGTAATACTATGTCTACTGTACACACACAGATTATAATGCTGTAATACTATGTATACTGTACACACAGAATATAATACTGTAATACTATGTATACTGTACACACAGATTATAATGCTGTAATACTATGTATACTGTACACACAGAATATAATACTGTAATACTATATATACTGTACACACACAGATTATAATGCTGTAATACTATGTATACTGTACACACAGATTATAATACTGTAATACTATGTATACTGTACACACACAGATTATAATGCTGTAATACTATGTCTACTGTACACACAGAATATAATACTGTAATACTATGTATACTGTACACACACAGAATATAATACTGTAATACTATGTATACTGTACACACAGAATATAATACTGTAATACTATGTATACTGTACACACACAGATTATAATGCTGTAATACTATGTATACTGTACACACAGAATATAATACTGTAATACTATGTATACTGTACACACAGAATATAATACTGTAATAATATGTATACTGTACACACACAGATTATAATGCTGTAATACTATGTATACTGTACACACAGAATATAATACTGTAATACTATATATACTGTACACACACAGATTATAATGCTGTAATACTATGTATACTGTACACACAGAATATAATACTGTAATACTATGTATACTGTACACACACAGATTATAATGCTGTAATACTATGTATACTGTACACACAGAATATAATACTGTAATACTATATATACTGTACACACACAGATTATAATGCTGTAATACTATGTATACTGTACACACAGAATATAATACTGTAATACTATGTATACTGTACACACAGAATATAATGCTGTAATACTATATATACTGTACACACAGAATATAATACTGTAATACTATGTATACTGTACACACACAGATTATAATGCTGTAATACTATGTATACTGTACACACAGAATATAATACTGTAATACTATATATACTGTACACACACAGATTATAATGCTGTAATACTATGTATACTGTACACACAGAATATAATACTGTAATACTATGTATACTGTACACACAGAATATAATACTGTAATACTATGTATACTGTACACACACAGATTATAATGCTGTAATACTATGTATACTGTACACACAGAATATAATACTGTGATACTATGTATACTGTACACACAGAATATAATACTGTAATACTATATATACTGTACACACAGAATATAATACTGTAATACTATATATACTGTACACACACAGAATATAATACTGTAATACTATGTATACTGTACACACAGAATATAATTCTGTAATACTATGTATACTGTACACACAGAATATAATACTGTTATACTATATATACTGTACACACAGAATAAAATGCTGTATTACTATCTATATATAATATAAGTGGTACATAATGTAACACCTACAAAGCTGCAGCAGAAAATGGAGAAACTTTATGGTTTCTCCTTTAAAGATTATTTCTACCTATCTCCCACATAAACACCTATATACAATGACTGTACGTCCATACTGCACAGCTATAAATCTGATGCTCCCTGAGACATGCTGTATATTTAATGGATTGTACATTTTAAATCTGGATATATTCTAGTTTTGTTTCGCTTCCAGGTGAAAACAATTCTGACTTTAAAATGGAAATGAGAACTCCGCTCTCAGACCTCCCAGTTTCGTGCTTCATGCAAAGTCAGCTATTAAACGTGTTCCGTGTGAATTCCTTACTCGCCACATTACATACAAAGATTGCGGATCGGGAACGTTCTACTCGGCGCTGGAGCCGCCTTCAGTCTTTACACTTTGCATTCCAAATAAACATGTTTTATTCAGCCTCAGAATCTATGGTAATTTTCTCAAGAGGGGGAATTTGTGCTGGGTTCTGAGAATGGGCCAATCTAGCCAACCCGTGTCACATTGTGAAATTAAACAAATTAGCATTAGAGCTGAAATGTCAATATTTGAATGGATGGTAAGTAAAGCGTGTGCAGAGATTCTTGGAAAGATGCTTGTGTGGCAAATACCCACCGGCAATTTCGGAAACAGCTGCGTCTCTGCATAAGTCACAGAGAGCCGGAGTAATCCCAGGGCAGCTCGGCGGTAACTAAGTAAATGAATGTTGTGTCTGTGTAGGGGCTTAGCATTACCAAACGCATTTAAATAATGAGTCCCGTTCCTCTAATGGATGCAGTGTTTCCCTGCGAGATGTCTCCAGCCTTAGAAACAGAGACGATCCAAATGTTTTGCCAAACTTTGCGTTTGTACATCTGTCAGTGATTCACGGTTGACAAATCATTTTGAAGAGGTTGAGATGAAAAATGTCAGATCTCAGAGCAAGATTATCGACCCGAAATGTCAGTGCTGGAGCCGTTTGGAGCACTGCGATGTTCACAGAGGCACATGGGTTTACAAAGCAAGAGGTGAACGTCTCCCAGAGATTATTGAAGTGACATAATACAGAGGCAAACCGAGGGGGGTTCGCTAGTGCCTGTAAACCCCCCTCCAAGCCTGCGAAACTGTATAATTGAGGGGGCTGGACCCTGCCCCCGCTTCACACTACTCTGCTTGAAAAGGGAGAGCTGCGTGCACCTAACAGTAGTGCAGGCAGCATTGCCCATGTATATTATGGGGATAGGGAGAGTTGGAGAGCAGCCAATCACTGTCTAATATTATAGCCACGCCCCCATGCATGCTGGTCACGCCCACTGGCGGCGTGGTGTGGAAACCCCCCTCTACAAATCCTGTGTTTGCCCCTCTAATAGGGGTGGAATGGGACAATTTTAGCTTTGTTCCCAGTCCTGCCCACACACTTATCCTCTATGCAAAAGGAATTGAGCAAAATCATACGCAGAATACACACAAACATATGTGCAATATAAGGTCGTATCAGAACGCTCACAACTTTTATTTTATCATAAATCAAAATAACAGCTACTACCAGTATAATAATAATGTATATAAGAATAAGTGAAGCAGTAAGCCGAGGGCTTTTAAAATGATGTGTTGGGTCTCTGAATAGGCACTTACCACTAGAGGTTAAGTTTTCTTGTTTTTACATTAAGTCAGTCAATAAGATGTCCCTGGGAGGTTTTATTTATCCTGTATAAATCCAGTGAGCAAGGGATGCTGGGTCTTCTGTTCTGGATCGTCGCTGATGACGCCCACCCACCCTACATAGGTTTAGTAAGCTGTTTTAACATTTCTTCATTTATACAGTAGTGGCGCAGTGGGTAAGAGAGCTGTGCCACCAGTGACTAGGCCACTAGATTCCAAATATTCTCAGTTCAAGGCACCCTTAGGGTCGAAATAATTTTTTCAAGGCACTCCTAAGCCAAGAAATTACTAAGTAGTCCCCCACCTTGCTGACCACTGGCCCTGGCCGCAGAACCCCTGTGAGATCAAAACAGTACCCCAGGGAGCGGCGGCACTCAGTTTGGGAACCACTGGACTAGTTGAAGGTGCTATCCCTTATTGCCGCTCGTCACTGCACCTCTCGAAGAACATGACTCTTGACCCATTCTGCGCGGAGGGTCCCTTGCTGTGCTTTGCGTGGCACGGCGATGTCGAGTCTAGTAGGGAGCAGTCACACTGACGCCAGAGTAGCTCCATCCAATTAGCAAAGATGAAATTCTTGGATAGGGGTTGAGTGTTTGTCCCCCACGGTTTATTGGTTGAAGATTAGATGTTAGCTGACTGATGCGCTCTCACCGCCACCATGAAGGTTTAATATTTAAATAAGCTCCGGACTTTAATATTCCAAATAACTGTGTCTGTGTCTTATTTCAGGTTTACATGGTTACACACACTTAGCTAGGCTGGTATAGTGCCAAGTAGGAAAGATCCCACACATATTATTTTAATATTTATTTTCAAAAATGATTTTTTATAAATTATTTTAATTTTTTTTTTTACATCAATTACATTAAAAAAAAGATTTCAAGGCGTACTGTACATACAATGCTTCTTTATACACTATGTTAGTTGCAGACAGTTGTTAAGCGATAGCTAGTGACACGCATATGTGTAATTTTTAATTTAAAGACTATGCCGTGTCGGTCATCGTTATCAGTCAGCATTTACACCTGACCTGTAGTGTGCGCAAAAGATGCAGTTGAAACCAAGAATACGTACAACAAACCCAGGGCTTAGATCGGACGCATCTGCGTTGGAGTGCCCTTACTGAACATGGCCTACGTGGGTCCGCCCTTACTGAACATGGCCTATGTGAATCCGCCCTTACTGAACTTGGCCTACGTTAGTCCGCCCTTACTGAACATGGCCTACGTTAGTCCGCCCTTACTGAACATGGCCTACGTTAGTCCGCCCTTACTGAACATGGCCTACGTTAGTCCGCCCTTACTGAACATGGCCTACGTGAGTCTGCCCTTACTGAACATGGCTTACGTGAGTCCGCCCTTACTGAACATGGCCTACGTGGGTCCGCCCTTACTGAACATGGCCTATGTTAGTCTGCCCTTACTGAACATGGCCTACGTGAGTCCGACACTACTGAGCATAGCCTACGTGGGTCCGCCCTTACTGAACATGGCCTATGTTAGTCTGCCCTCACTGAACATGGCCTACGTGAGTCCACCCCATCCCTGCCCGCTTCCACCAGTCAAGTCGTACACTTGTGGTAAATGTCAGTTGCGTGCAATTGTGGCTGTAATGTCTATATTAGGACGTGTGCAGTGCTATATCAGGCAAGACCATAGTTGACTACTCTCCCGGGAAACTCACAAATTAGGGATACGTCACACAAGGGGCTTACTTAACATTTTATAAAAAATACTGCATTCACCACATCCAAGCTAGGAGGCCCTGTGTGAAATCAGAATTCCACTTATATATACGCAGCCTCTATCCATATTAGTTCTCTTGTTTTCAGTTATTATGCAGTTAATCATAGTGTTACGCCTTGGCTAGCAATGTTTGAGAACGGCCATGATCGCCTCGGGTCCACACCCCGTTGGACCAAAACCCCTCTTTTGGGGTGCACACACATGCACACTTCTGCAGAAATAGTTGTACAGTCAGCGCTCAGGTTCTGGCAATTTCACAATTGCACCTGCGGGACATTTACACCGTGTCGCCATGTCCTAAATGGCCCATATAATTTATTGGTATATGTTAAACTCTAATAAGGACTTTTTTGCTCTTTAATGGTAACAGCAACCAATTTGCTAACAGCAGTGTAACAGTGAACAGCAATTATTATTTATTATTACTATTTATTTATATAGCGCCACTAATTCCGCAGCGCTGTACAGAGAACTCACTCACATCAGTCCCTGCCCCACTGGGGCTTACAGTCTAAATTCCGTAACACACACACAGACACACACACACACAGACTAGGGTCAATTTGCTAGCAGCCAATTAACCTACCAGTATGTTTTTGGAGTGTTGGAGGAAACCGGAGCACCCGGAGGAAACCCACGCAAACACGGGGAGAACATACAAACTCCTCACAGATAAGGCCATGGTCGGGAATTGAACTCATGACCCCAGTGCTGCAAGGCAGAAGTGCTAACCACTGATACACCATGCTCAATAAAAGACTGAATGTGGCTGATTAAGTACTTGCACAACCTTTTTTTCTTGCTACAAGTCATACATACTGAACACTGGAAAGGAGGACAAGGTGCATTAGATGATGACGAACAGCTGTTTCTCTGGATGAATGGAAAGCCAGATGGAGAAGTTCCGCATCATTGCACAATGTTGACTTTCTGTAGCTCCGCTGGCGAGGGCCGGTTCATCTGGGGAAGCCTGTAGCAAACTGGAAGCACTTGAAAACTTGGAATTAAAGTCACTGCGCACAATCGCCCACTGCGAAAAGTCACTAGGTGTCAGACGTAAAGGGACAGAACCCCCCCCCCTCCCAGCAGAACTGCAACGTTTATCGTGCTACAGGCGGGGGGCTGGACAGGAGTTGGTTATACCTTGGCGGAGAGGTCGTCCCAGGATTCAATGTGAGCGTTATGTGATCAGCTAACATCCTAACCTGAGATAACCTCTTATTCCGGGACTATCAAGCTGTTTCTCGTCTGTATTATGATTATGATGTCATGGCCCTTTAAGAACTAGTTTTATGGGAAACAGAAGTAGGTAGAGATCTGTCATCACCTGTATATGTTAGATATGAAATGTCCAATTTTCACAGCAATAAAGTGCAAGAGAGTGGAAATAAAATACAGCCAATTTCTGTGATTTGTTTGAAAGTATAGGCTGCTGTGGGAGATGTGTTATTATGGCGCCAATTTCATGGCAGTCTTCCTGCAACAACTAAAAACTGTGTTTAACTGCTTTACATTCTGAGAGTCCAGAATGAACAGGGAACAGGGAAAGAAGATCTACTGTAACCCATAGCAACCAATTAGATTCCGTCATTCTTTTTAGTATGCAGTGAAATCGGTAAGCAGACTGCCTGTCCGCTTTATAGCGAGGGGTGAAGATGTGATTTAGAGCTCCTTGTGGGAGCTAGGTCTGTTGTGTACTGGAAGCCATTCTTATATTGTTTTACAGTTGATGGTAATTAAAGCTAATGTTTGGGTAAACTCTAAATTACCTTGCGAAGTCCCATGTTTTGCACCCAAACACTAGTTACTTATTTCCACCACAATATGGAGTATTAACTGGAATGAATTTCTCTGCACAAAGAATTGCCAATAATTTTTGTTTCATTTTTATAAATGGATGTTGGATTGTTAACTCTGAAAGAAACACCTTAAAGTAAATCCTGGTTGTTGCACAAAGTTTTTTGCAAATATATAAGCTAACTAAATGCATGTATAGGCCAGCAAGTGTATTTGGATGAATTTATTTCATATAGGGATGTGTTTGACCCCACAATATTTCTGGATCACTTTGACAAGGACCTCACATAACTATTTAAACATGTTGGAGGACCCTGCTTCTTTCACTATATAACTCTCAGTCTGTGGCTTCCTACTGCCCCCATTCACCTCCTCACATCATGTCACTGCCCCTGTCACATGCAGCCCTGTCCTCACTAACACATCCCTCATCTCCTGATATACTCTGTGCTGCTGGGGACCCTGCTCCTTCCACTATATAACTCTCAGTCTGTGGCTTCCTGCTGCCTCCATTCCCCCTCCTCACATCATGTCACTGCCCCTGTCACATACAGCCCTGTCCTCACTAACACATCAATCATCTCCTGATATACTCTGTGCTGCTGGGGACCCTGCTCCTTCCACTATATAACTCTCAGTCTGTGGCTTCCTGCTGCCTCCATTCCCTTTCTCACATCATGTCACTGCCCCTGTCACATGCAGCCCTGTCCTCACTAACACATCACTAATTTCCTGATATACTCTGTGCTGCTGGGACCCTGCTCCTTCCACTATATAACTCTCAGTCTGTGGCTTCCTGCTGCCTCCATTCCCCTCCTCACATCATGTCACTGCCCCTGTCACATGCAGCCCTGTCCTCACTAACATGTCACTCATTTCCTGATATACTCTGTGCTGCTGGGGACCCTGCTCCTTCCTCTACATAACTATCAGTCTGTGGCTTCCTGCTGCCTCCATTCCCCTCCTCACATCATGTCACTGCCCCTGTCACATACAGCCCTGTCCTCACTAACATGTCACTCATCTCCTGATATACTCTGTGCTGCTGGGGGACCCTGCTCCTTCCACTATTTAACTCTCAGTGTGTGGCTTCCTGCTGCCTCCATTCCCCTCCTCACATCATGTCACTGCCTCTGTCACATGCAGCCCTGTCCTCACTGACACATCACTCATCTCCTAACATACTCTGTGCTGCTGGTGATCCTGCTCCTTCCACTATATAAGTCTCAGTCTGTGGCTTCCTGCTGCCTCCATTCCCCTCCTCACATCATGTCACTGCCCCTGTCACATGCAGCCCTGTCCTCACTAACACATCACTCATCTCCTAACATATTCTGTGCTGCTGGGGACCCTGCTCCTTCCACTATATAAGTCTCAGTCTGTGGCTTCCTGATGCCTTCACCCTCTCCTTACATCATGTCACTGCCCAGCCTCCCTTACAGATGTTAATAAAAAACATATATTTTTGTCATTTGTATGGGGAACATAGTTTCTGGGATATGGAAATCAAAGGGATAAAGAGATAAGATAAAGTGGCCAAATAAAAGCACATTTTGTTCCCAGTCTTTATTAGTGCAAATAAGTTCATAAGTTCATGATACAGTTCTGTGACCCTTGTGGTCACAATATCCTTTCTGTATTCCAGTTTGTGACTTTCCTGATTGAAAATAACAGAGGTTAAATCAGCCAATCAGCCATCACCCTACTTCTGTGATTATATGGACAAAAGTATTTGGCCCCGCCTGTAAATTATTGAATTGAGGTTCTTCAATCAGACCCATTGCCAGAGGTGTATAACATCCAGCACCTAGCCATGTAATCTCCATTTGCAAACATTTGTGATACAAAATGGGTCGTTCTGAAGAGCTCAATGACTTCGTACTGTGATAGGATGCCACCTTTGCAATAAGACGGTTCGTAAAATTTCATCCCTGCTGGAAATTCCACGGTCAACTGTAAGTGATTTTATTACAAAGTGGAAGCGTTTAGGGACAACAGCAACTCAGGCACGAACCTGGAAGACCACGTAAAATCACAGATCGAGGGTCAAGACTGCTAAAGCGCATGGTGTGTAAAAGTCACCAATGCTCTGCTGATTCCATAGCTGAAGAGTTCTGAACGTCCACTGGCATTAATGTAATCACAAAAACTGTGCGGCGGGAGCTTAATGGATGGGTTTCCATGGCCGAGCAGCTGCATGCAAGCCTCCCATCACCAAGACCAATGCCAAGCGTCGGATGGAGTGGTGTAAAACACACCGACACTGGACTTAGGACCAGTGGAAACGTGTTCTGTGGAGTGATGAATCACACTTCTTTGGCAGTCAGATGGGCGAGTCTGGGTTTAGCGGATACCGGGAGAATGTTACCTGCCTGACTGCATTATGCCAACTGTGAAGTTTGGTGCAGGAGGGATAATGATATGGGGCTGTTTTTCAGGGTTTGGGCTAGGCCCCTTATCTCCAGTGAAGGGCAGTCTTAATACTTCAGCATACCAAGTCATTTTGGACAACGCTATGCTTCCAACTTTGTGGCAACAGTTTGGGGAAGGCCCTTTTCTATTCCAACATGACTGTGCCCCAGTGCACAAAAAAAGGACTACAAAGACATGGTTTGATGAGTTCGGTGTGGAAGAACTTGACTGGTCCGCACAGAGCCCTGACCTCAACCCCATCGAACACCTTTGGGATGAACTGGAACGGAGATTATGAGCCGGGCCTTCTCGTCCAACATCAGGGCCTGACCTCATAAATGCTCTACGGAATGAATGGGCACAAATTCCCACAGAAACACTCCAACATCTTGTGGAAAACCTTCCAAGAAGAGTGGAAGCTGCTATCACTGCAAAAGGGGGACCAACTCCATATTAAAGGACATGCATTTGAATACAATGTCATTACAGTTTCTTGTGGTGTAATGGTCAAGCGTCCGAATACTTTTGTCCATATAGTGTACATATATATTTTAAATGTTAAATTCTATTCAAAGGTGCAGGTGACCCACGTTTGGTTAGTGTTGATCATTTCGGAGAGTTGTTCTTTAAGTCTCCTATAATAATATTTCCTATGGCTAACACTGACCTCATACTGGAAACTGTATCAGAATTTTGCTATCTGTCCTCATGAGACATCGACATGATTCAAGTAACGACGTCTTGATTTTTTTTAAACGTACTTCAAGCACTCCAATGCATCTCTAGACATATTGCAATCCACTTTTATTAAGTATTGATGCCATATAAAATCATGGCCTATATTAATAAATACAGTACAATGAAACATTGTTGCAAGCAATTTAATGTTCCCGGTAGGAAATGGACTGATGAATTGCTGATTACAGTTGTCAGAAGACCTGACCTTGTTTATAGATAATATAACAATGGATAACTACTTGCAGATGTCCAGCCGTGACCTTCTGAGCTTCTCTGCCTAATGTACTTTCATTTCAAAGAAATTAATAAATCCTCACTTCAACTCCCTGATGCTTAATTGTCATGTCCTATAAACGTCTTCACTTTTCTAGCGTGCGCTTACTCTTCACATTAACCCTTTCACTGACAGACGGTTGGTTACATGTTGCACCCATTAGTTATTTTTTTTAATACAAACTGGTTCTTCGTTATACCTCCAAATTCCTCTTTCTCCACCCCAATAGCTTTTTACTTCGCATGTGATAGCTATGATTGTATCCTCTATTCAATCTCACACTACAATCCGAATCTCAGTCAATGCAGCGGATGGAATTTGCCCATTTACCAATCTTTGAAAAATTTGTTAGAAGAACTCCCCGGTTTTTCTTGGACAGACCTGGGTTTTCTGGCCAGGAGTCTGTAACCTTCATTTTTTGATACACCTATTTTATTAGAATGACGGAATTGGTTTTCCGCGGAACGGAGAACAAAAAGAGAATCTTGAAGACTGTGTCGCATAACTTTGTTCCTCTTAGAACTGTCTTGTTCTGCTGCAAAACTCGACTAAATGAAGTGTTCCTGGAATATCATCTTTGCCTAGAGGCTTCCTGTCAATCTTATTCAGACATGTTAATAAACTTACTTTACAATAAGCTGGTGGTGTGATCTAGTAGCATCATCGGAGACAGAGCGAGGCAACCAGAGTTCCGCAATAGTGACATCAATAGTGAGAGAGAGCAGAGAAAGAGGTTTTAGACACAACACTAAATAGTCCATATAAAGGGATAATATAGAACTGTGTTTAGTACACGCTTTCCATTGTAGTTGGCACAATTAAGCATAGAAAAATGTTTGAGAGCAAAGTGCCTTAAAAGGAAGAGCAGCTATTCAAGGCACGGATATTACTTATTATTAACATGTCCAGAATACAGTTTAGACCTGACCTGACTGTCAGGGCAATGTAAGTAAGGAAGGGGAGCATAGACAATGTACAGTAATGGCGTTCGGAGGTCTAGCGCACGCACATTGATCCAATTCTAGCCATATCACTTGCACCAGCTGCAGGGCAGGCGTAAGTGATGACTGATAGTGATGACTACACGCATACATGCCAGAACATGTGTTTGCAAGTAAGAGAAACTATGAAAATGTTTTTTATGTACAGTACGCATTAAGGACATCCTGATTTATGTCATTTATGTAAAAAGAAATGAGCAAAAACATATGTTTTTAAATGTATTTTTGTTAATGATTATACTAATAGTAGTTGTTAATTTATTCAGTAGATTTGTTTCTTATGCATGTGCGTATCCTGCAGTCTGTTTTGACCACATCTCATTCCGTTTTCCAAGATTTCTCCTGTGCTGCCCCCACCACTGGAACAATCTTGTTCTATCAGACTAAACCCGCCTATTTAGAAAAGCCAACCAGTCCTCCATCTCTTCCACTCTTGCTTCTTGTCCTCAGATCCCCTTTCATTGGCTAACTCCCATGTGTCAACCATTTGTCTGCACCTTTCCCCTTAGATTGTAAGCTCTGGTGATCAGGGCCCTCCTGTGCTCATTACCTATAACTTTTGCTCACCAGCTACACTGTGCACCTCCTCCTTGGGCTCTCTGCCCATTGAATCCACTCTTCCATCGTCTTTGGAATGAGGGGCCAGGAATATAACAACAGCAGTACACGTAAGCCAGGACCATGCACAGTAGTAATAATGCCCTATGATATTCCACTAATAAGGTACCTTCTTCTAGGATCATTTGGGTAATTCTGCTGGGTGAGGCTGGTTTTCGCAGTAGCAGGGCGAACGTGGATGTCAAACGTTGGGGCAAGTTGGGGTTATGCTAATTTTTTTCTATCTTATGACAAGGCACTGTAAGTGGGGACTGGTGAAGCAAAAACAGAATTTAAAGATTGTGTCTCCGGAATTTCACACCCATGGGAAATGTTGTTTTTTCAGCAGCGAAAGTTGAATTGCGCAAATGTTATTGCACGTGGAAAAAAAATAATTGTTTTTTGCACCGGACAGTGTGTTGTAAAAATTACAATGGTTGACATCACAATGAATTGCCCATTTATTTTTTACACCTAAATAGCTAATAGCTCTATTGACAAGTACAGAAAACATTTGTTTTTCTTATTAGAGTGTGCTGTAGTATAGGTTTGGAATGTGTAAGAATAAAAGGCATAACGATAAATCAGGTAATGCTACAGTAGAATTTACATAGCGGTGTAACAAATACTGTGTTAATAAAATATGAAATTTTTTAATGCTTCCTGAATGATTTCTTTGCATTTAATTGATATGATTTTCCAGTGGGCATTGTATATTTGTCACTTATTTGGCAAATCGGGACCGATTTGCAAATGAAATAGCTGCTGGTGAGCACTTCTTCATTGTAACAGGATTTCCCATTGTGTCACCCAATGATAGAATTAGGGATTTTCTCCAGTTCAGGTACCTGGGATCTCCTTTGGTGTCTATGCTGACATAGAGCTAATAATCACTTCTGTTATAGTTACTAATAGATAAAATTATTTTTTGGGGATTGCTCTAAATATGTCAAAGTAAACGTGGTAACATTTATGGATAAGTATATTTTTGTAATGTGTGTTTGGTTTCTCCCAAGCTAATGGACATAAAATCAATATGTCCTGAAAATACGATATAAAATTTGCTTGGGTAGAACTCAAAAAATGAATTCCTGGCCAAACCGAAACAGCGCAGGACCAGAACATTGGGCTCCGTCGTAGGGGTGTAAATCCTCTCCAGTCTTGAAGGAGTTACCAGTTTTCTCCAGCAGTTAAACCAGTGGTTCCCAAACTGTGCACCTAGGCTCCCTGGGGTGCCTTGGCAATCACACAGGGGTGCCTCGGCCAGGCCAATGGTAAGCAAGGCGGGGGATCACTTAGTAATTATTTTGTCTTAGGGGTACCTTGAAAAACTCATGGAGACCCTAAGGGTGACTTGAACTGAAAAAGTTTGGGATCCACTGAGTTAAAGTATAATTTAAAAAAAGTACAGAAATGTCTGAAATACCTTTCAGACATTATATTAAAATATGACTTCCTCGTGAGTGTCTCTACCTAATTTATTTACATAACAAAACAACTTGTATATTTAATATTTATTTTGTATATTTAGAACTCGTTGTTCATTCTTCCAAGTGCAAAACATGTCACCGAGAGGGTTGTTATTAGGTCGGTTGTCACATATTATAAGAGGAAAAAAAAAGTGTATTTTACAATAAAATTAAAACTCCTTCTTGTTTTCACATTTTCAGGACAATGATTCCTTCGATTCCATTGCAGAAATGATACGATGAGCACCTGAAATGAATAAATAACACAATAGTTTGACTTGTTTAAAGGGTATCTGCGAAATCTGCACAAAGGGCTTGTAGAGGTTCCAGATCAAGGATATGGCATAAGCAAACTATGTAACATTATTTAGTTCCTTTCAATTATTGTCATGCAGTCTAATAACTCTAATAAATTAAGTGTAAATAAGATTTCACCATTAAATTTTTTCTGTTGGTTCTAGCACTTACTGTAATTACTCTGACTTTGAAAAACCAATCAGATTCTAGCTATCATTTATTTAGTACATTCTACAAAATGAAAGCTAGAATCTGATTGGTTGCTATAGGCAACACATCCACTTTTCGAACCCGCCAGAAACTCTCAGCTTGATACATTTACCCCCAGGTCTATACAAACCTATATATTACATACCTTGTATTGGAGTGAATAGCAAAGTATTTCAGCAAAGTTCAACATTCTCCAACGTGCAATACTTTGAAGCCAGCGGAATCATTCGGAATATAGACACTGAAAAAAAAATGTCTTTACAATGTAATTCCATTTACAGTATACATTATATATGTAATAGAGTTAATATTTTGCAAATAAATGTATCTACTTTTTATTTTATTCTTATGACGCAGGAAATACCTTTTGTAGGAGCTTCTGTGAATCGGAGTAACAGTTTTTTTCCTGTTTTTGTATCTTTTTTTTAAAATGCCATCCTTCTGGGTGGGGTGGATGGAATAGGGTCCGATATCACAGCAAAGTGTGCAAGGACTGTGTCAGGAAACTACATTTACCATCATCCACTGCACCCGTTACAGCAGCTTCAGCGAGTAGACCAGTGTTGGCTAACCTGTGACACTCCAAGGGTTTGTGAAACTACAAGTCCCAGCATGCTTTGCCACTATATAGTAGCTTATTGCAGGAAGGGTATGCTGGGACTTGTAGTTTCACAACACCTGGAGTGTCACAGATTAGCCAACACTGGAGTAGACTGAAGGGACCGGTGGTAATCATTGTTCTGATTCCCAAAATTCAGACAGAAGTTATACCATCCCAAAAATGCTGATTACCATAAGGGCGACATGGAGGAATTACAGACTTACCATAAAACAGACAGACAACATACCCAACACTCTCACTGTCTAGAGTTTGAACCACCCTATTAGCATAAGCGCCGTGAAGTGGCGGAGGGCTTAACATATTTGCAAATGTGTGCAACCGAGATTCTGCATTTTTATGTACAAATAGAAATAGCAGCTCCTTTGTTGGTTATAGTAGTTTGCTGAGTGATTTTTCTCTGTATTTGTTCCTTGCTGAATAACCCGTACTTGCTTACTCTCCCGGAATTCCCGGGAGGTTCCCGAATTTCGGACCCCCGGAAGAGTAGGCAATACTCCCGTATTTGCCAAAATTCACGGCATTGAATGGAGGGGGCGGGGCTTAAGCGTGTCATTAAGCTCCACCCCTTCATTCAATGCCGTGAATTTCGCCTTTTTCTAGTGGGGGCGGGGCTATGGTGACGTTGGCATGTATGGATACACAAGTTAACCCGTGCATGATACTCATGCATTCTAGTCAAATCAAGCTACTTAAGGTCTTAAAAAGGTTCTTGTCATGCATTTGGGCCTAGCCCAGGCCTCCTCAGGGGAAGAGCGTTACTTCCCGATGCAAGCGCCCTTTTTAATGTGTGTTCATGAGGTAAAATTACCTCACGAAAATGAGTTTGACCCCTCAATTCATAAATTTAGCCTTTACTACCCCTCCCACGGGGAGAAGGGGGGATGATGGAAGTTAACTGACTTCACCATTCTAATTTTTTTGTCAAATGATGTCAGTATACCAAATTTCAGGTCAATTGGATGAGCCCTTTCTGAGAAAATAGTTTTTTCCACACACGCACACACACACACACACTAACACACGTCGCTAGGCTTTTACTTTTATATATATTAGATAATGCTAAGAATTTAGTAGGTCAGTGTATAACTCCGCCCAGCAGGTGGCGCTGCAGCTTGTTTTTGTTTTTTTTCACACACAGACTAACACACGCCACTAGGCTTATATATATTAGATGGGATAACCCTACCCTTTCAAGCACCTGTTATATGCCTGATACATGGCTGATATAAATTGCGATAGTAGAAAATGCTGCCAGTGGGATTCTTGACACTTAAAATGGCCATAGTGAGATTGCCGGTTTTAAAACTAAAACTAAAATATTTGTGGGTTATTCACACATTTTACCTCTTTTTGCTTAATTTTTTTTTCATATTTCCAAAAATAATTTTATGTAATTATTGGAGATATTCAGTTTATCTCATGGAAAATAATTATGAAAATGGAATAATTTAACTAGTGGCACTACATAAATAAACAATAAATAATAGCATACAGGAATCTATGGATAAGTAGATAACAACAACAAAAAAATATACTATAATAACGGAATCACAATTAATGGTAAATTGGAGCCAAACAATGCTCTTTACTGCAGCGTTCTGTTTGACTTCCACCCCAGTTTAGTAACTAGCAACAAAGGGTGAAGCCAATTAGGCAAAACTTTAATTATCCTTCCCATGATGGCCTTTGTTCTCTGCCAAGGACGTTTACTTTCTACAATACCATGTAATTAAGCCTCAGCAATCAATGACTTTTTATAATACATCTGCTTGGAACAAATAAACTCTTTATACTTATCTATGGCTGGTTACTAGAATAGTTTATGTGACAACCAGGATTGGATCATTTCTTAAATAATTCAGTGTACATGTTATGCTTTTGTAAGATATTATGAAAGATATTATGCAATCTATCTGTTATCCAGGTTCTCAGTCTGAATGTGTTGTTACAGGATGATATACTGATTGAATGGCAAACATTTTTCATAGTTAATTGATATCATTTTTTTCAGTGTTCATGTGAATTGCCCATTTATTCGTGAGAAAGGGCCATTATCTACAATTTCCCAGTCTACCACTTTTGATATGCGATGGGTGGGCAATTTATCATCTGTGGGCCTGGAGATAAAAAAGCAGTGTGTTAAAATAGTGTATTTATGCCCATAAAGTTGGAAGCATATGAATGACAGTAGTAAAATATGCCCACATAATCCTTTAGATATACAATCAATGCAAAAAGCACCTATCAGCTTCAAAGGCGTTTGGTTTTCGTAAAAATCATGATCAAAGATGCAACAATGACGGACATATGTGGAAGCGTGTACGCACTCACCACCAGCAGTGTAGGCAGATATCTGTAGTGTATACAGAGCAGTGGCGGATCCAGGGGGGCGTGATCGGGGCAATCCCCCCCCCCCCTACCAGGGGCTTGCTGCCGACAGCTGCACACTGTGCAGGTCCGTTCAGCAATGACATTGTGCTGCCCGGCTGCTCTGATTGTGTTCAGAGCAGCCGGGCAGCACACTGTCACTGTCGAGCGGACCTTCACATACTGTGCAGCCGCTGGCAGCCTTAGAAATCAGAAAGGGGGCGGGGCCTAAATCGCCCCCCCTAAAATCGCCCCGGGTAGAGCAATTGCCTAGATCCGCCCCTGGTACAGAGTCAGGATCTGTTCAGCAGATGGTTATGAGATGAACATCACAGATCTGAAGGTAAATCGTGGAGGTGTATACACATGAATCGGCATGATCATAGGCTCTTTCAATTGTGGAAAGACAGCTACAGAAATTGTATCCGTAAGTAAGATTGCATAGGTGTGTACCCAGCTTTCCTCAAAAACATCTTGTGATTTAGAAAGCTGTAAAAAATGGCCAGATCTGACCATTTGCGACCAGTAAACCACAGAGCAAATAAGTTCAATTTTAGATATAACAGTTCATAGTGCTGGGAATGTGATATTGGATCATAGACCTCATCTCTGAGAAAGGCAATTTTGAGGAGGGCTGTAAAGTTCTTCTGATTGAAGAGTAAGTAAATATCTGCTCAATGTGGCCAAACACAATGTGATATATTCTGTTATATTTTGGGTGTAAGGCTCAGTCTGGATTCACGCTCATTCCCTTTCTTCCTAGGCTGTAGACTTATCTCTGAACCACATTGCCTCAAACATTCCAAAGCTTCTGTTATTAAATAAACAGACAGCAATGATCCATGACACATTACATAATACATGAAAAATAAAATAATGCAAAGTCCAGACATACTGATTAAAATGACAGTTACACAGATAACATGGTAATGCAGATAAAATTATTTACGGGACAGTGAGCGAGAGTGATGTTAATGCCCAACGGGATGTAGGCCTCAGCTCAATAGAACATAGCTAGGGAGGCAGCCTAGAGGTACAGAATACATGAAGGAGAACACAAGAGAAGAGGACCCTGCTCGTTTGTAGGTGAGGGTGAGGAGAGGAATGGCAGAGATAGAGCGACAGGAGAAAAAAATAAGGGGGCAGCAGCATTGAGGATAGACTTAAGAGGGACAAGGCAGGAGTCGGATAGCCCAGAAAGAAGAAGGATATAGTAATCAATTTGTGAGATTACAAGGGAGTGAATAAGAGTTTTGGTGGCTTCCTTGGTGAGAAAAGCGGGATCTTGGATACATTCTGGAGGTTGGGGTAGCAGGATTTAGAGAGGGATTGAATGTGAGGTTGGAAGGTGAAGGAAGAGTCGATGATGACCCTGTAGGCAGTGGGCTTGAGGGACAGAAAAGAGAGTGATGTTATCAAGAGAAAGCAAAAGGGGCGAGGTGAGGGACTGCTGCAGGGGTGTGGAAATAAAATTATTTCAGTATTGACAATATTGAGTTTAAGAAAGCGCTGAGATTGCCAAATTGAGACAGCAGGAGACACGAAACATAAGGGAAGGGGAGAAATGATAGATTTGGGTGTCATCAGCATACAGGTGGTATTGGAGAGCAAAAGAGATGTTGAGGTGACCAAGGGAGGAGGTGTAGAGGGAGAAGAGCAGGGGGTCAAGAACGGATCCTTGAGGAACTCTGATAGGTAATGGAAGAGCTGGTGGTGAAAGGTGTAGACGCTGAAAAGGAGCTGTTGGTGAGGTAACAGAAAAACCAGGAAAGAACAGTGTTACAGAGGTCTATAGATTGGAGAGTTTGCAAAAATAAGGAGCAGTCAACAGTATCAAAGGCAGCAGAGAGATTGAGAAGGATAAAAAGGGAGAATTGTCTCTTAGGCTAGGTACACACTGAAGAATTCTCCGACCGACGTGTTATCTAAAACGATTGTACCTATGACTGAAGGTCTGATCAGTCTGATGATTCATCCATACACACTGACATGATTTACCTTCAGATCTGTGTCCTTCTTCTGGTCCTCTAGTCTTCAGAGAACGACAGCACAATATTTATACGTTCATTATTGTCACACTGATTAAAACCACCTTGTTATAGCATCCACATGTCCTAAAGAATTTCGTTAGATTCTGTGACTCTGAAACGAAACATTGTCTCAGAACAAATAAATGAATTATTCCTTCTACAGCACTCTCTACATTTATTCACCGGGACATTCATCGCTAGCATCAGCTGAAAAGAGCCCGACTCTGTAACCTCTATGGAGATCTTGAGCATGATGAGTGCATACACACTACATGATCGGTCGGTGATTGGTCGGAAATATTAAACATATTAAACAGTACGACCAACCGAATGAGCCGACAATCGACACAGATCGACTTTCGACATCGTGTCACTATACACACTGACCCGACTTCCGACCAAATGGTCGTATGTCGGCTGATTTGCCCGATTATTGAATGAAAACGCTCCAGTGTGTGCCCAGCCTTAGATTCAGTGGTAGACTTTCTTGTCTATCACAAAGTGTCTTTTACCTTTCATCTCTAATATTTCACCCTCTTATCTGCCACCTATTGTCTATCACCAGTTGTCTCGTCCTAACCAGTCTTGTCATTCCCTTCCATGTCTCTTACCCATTGTTTGCTGGCTGCATTAAATCTTGACCCTGTGTTTTGTTCTCCTATCGCGTGTCGCCTATTGCTAGCAGCCACACCCCAACAATATTCATTGTGCCTCTCACCCTGTGTACAATCCTCTTCTTTCACTGGGACTGTGGGATCTTCCTCTTTAAAACAACGACATTGTGACCTGAAGTCTGTTCTAATTAGGAATATTAAGTGATTACATCATCAAGAGAGTTCGGAATGAGTAAAGCCTGGAACTCCAAGCTTTAATTATTGGATAGAAGAGACTTTTGAATATTAGTTGCACTGTGCGATTGCTGTGCCCGAATTAGACAGACTCTTCTATCTAACAAACAAAAGCGTATCGCTGCTGTATGGAAGAGGCATCTCTGCTGGCCCAGAGTAGGTGGAATTGGGAATTTAACCCACAGACTGGTGGAATATAAGTCACAACCTGCAATACATGTTCTGGAATTCCCATTAGTTGATAACTGGCTGTTTCTTGCACATCCATCACTGCCTGGAGTGGGTTCATCCTGCAGAGACAACATACACCAACTCTGGTCTCCTTCAGGACATGCTCACCACTGTGCTATAACAAGTCTGAGACCCACAACAACCCAGCCGGGGCATCTTCCCGTTTGCCAAACTAGCAGTGAGTCTGACATCTGGTCATTTAGCAATCTGGTCAAAACACAAATTTGGACATGGCTGCAAGAAACATATATGTTCCTGACCTGATGGATGATGACATAATTCATGATCAGACGAAAGTTCATTAGCGTAGGGTATCTTGCGTGAAATAGCCCTGTGCACGACCAGGAAAGGACATTGCGTCAATGAATGCAATTCATGTCTAAATGCAAATCACACTTACGACTGCCTATGAATTGAGAGGCAGAACAGGGAACGGGTAGACTAACGTAGATGTACATTGAGAGCTTGCCAAGGACCTTCCGACACACATATGGATGATTCAAGCGCGTTTGACATAAGTACGCTTGTTTTCAGTCGTATCAGTTTCACCCACTACATGGCAGGTGTTAAAGCCAACTGATTGTCACGATTGACACAACATAGTCTTGTAATTAAAAAGTACATGTATGCATGTCACTAGCTATCACCGAACCAATGTATGCAACTAATATAGACTATAAAAACATACTGTATGTCCAGCACGCATTGAAATAAACTTTGTATAATTAATTTTAAAACAAAATTAAAAAATATATTATATTTGAAAATTAATATTTATATAAATTATTATACTGGTAACAATTGTTATTTTATTTTATGATAAAACATAAGTTTTATGCACTATGAGCTTTTAGTATCCTCGTCCGTGAACGCAGTCCTGTTCTGCGGATCTTTGTACGCAAAGGACACTTACTACATCCAAAAATTTTGGGGAGCGAATTGGGTGGGGAAGCGGCGTTTGCCACAGTCAATTTACAGTAGAGGGCACACAGCCACGTCCGAATCAAGCTAGGAGCGTATGATAGTTATTTGTTTTTCTGCTCCAGTTACAGAAATAGTCCTGAGTACTCGTGATGACAGTCTCGTATGCATGGTAGAACATGTGTTTGCAATCACGACAACTGTAAAAATGTATTTTATGCTCAGTAGACATTAAACAACATTCTAATAAATGTATTTCATGACGGGGGAAAAAACACAAAAAACACTTTCTTCTTTTAAACTGTTTTAATATTAAGGCCTTTATTAGCAGGTAACAATAAAGTCAGATTGTTCTTAATTTTCCTCATACTTGCCAACTCTCCCGGAATGTCTGGGAGACTCCCGCATTTTGCGAGAGTCTCCCGGACTCCCGGGCGAGTGTGGCAATCTCCCGAATTCTGCCCACTTCACTAGGAAGTGCCCACTTCCTAGTGAAGTGGGCAGAATTAGATCCCAAACGCTGCGATTCCCGATGAATCGCGGCATTTAGCCCCGAAATGGCGCGATTTTGCACGGCCCCGCCCCCTCACGCCCCCCTCCACTGGCTGGCTCCCGGAAGGGAGCTGAAGAAAGTAGGTAAGTATGATTTTCCTGTGCGTTCTTTTGCCAAATTTATAATCCACATAGGTATTGGAGACATGCTCCGGCATCCGCTGTAGTAGAGCGCAGCAGACCTGCCACTGATTTCAAAAGCGCACATGTCTTGAGATCCGTGCCTTGCTTAATTCGGGCAGACACACAGCCTAAATACGTGCGTATAATACTGAATGCGGGTTATGCTCAGAATGCGTACCTTAATGAATCAGGCCCTGTGTGTTTATAGTACTGTTCAGGCAGAGCCTATACCCAGATACAAATCTAATTAAATCTTGGATTTGAATATGGTCGAACTTAGCACATTTTCTGTGCTCTTTTTAAACACGCAACTTAAGTGCAATTTGGGTTTGGACACAAATCAGGCACCAAGGGGGTATATTTACTGAACTGCAAGTTTGAAAAAGTGGACATGTTGCCTATAGCAACCAATCAGATTCTAGCTGTCATTTTGTAGAATGTACTAAATAAATGATAACTAGAATCTGATTGGTTGCTATAGGCAACATCTCCACTTTTTTTTAAACCCGCAGTTTAGTAACTATACCCCCAGGTGAGCAGCCAGCAGGATTTTTAATCTTATCAATGGATTCAAAGCAAATTGTCATAGATATCAATTGGACAAATGGCATCTGATGCCCATACATGCAACGATGTTAGACATATTTGGTTGAAATTGTATAAATTACCTGATGCCATCTGTATCTATATTGTCAGCTTTGCTTTTCCTTTATGCTTAATTTATATTGTTAATTCATTCATATTAATCCCTTTGCATCTTAAGTCCACAATTAAATGCTGGAACAAGATTTCTTTTCTCATTTTCTTGTCTTACATTCTAGCACTCAGCTGAAAAGCGGCTCCTTATTAACTAAATCTATTGGTTAAATAAAAGTAATGAATGTTCTATCAGTCTTAGTTGAAATTATTGGCCGCTAATAACACAGATTTTCTTTATTGCTAAATATGATCAAACACTTAAAAATTGCTGCGACTCCAATACGTGTTGTTAATAAGATACTGCCAGATGGAACAATGCAGGATCCTCGAGGACGTGCCTGCATAGGAAAAGAATGATTATATACTTTTAATGTCAAGTAGGAAAATGTAAAGAAACTAATGAAGCACAAATTAATAGGCTATTCTTTGAAGATTCTTAGATATAATTGCTGTAAAATAAGGAAATATTATTACACGTCTTCCTACGGAGCACAGCCTCGTTAGCTGTTTTAATTTTGCAGCTTTAATGCCAGAGCTATGGAAAGGGCACAAAATCTTTATGCTATCAGTGATTACTGTAAAATAACACATGTACACCGATGTTATTCGAGCAAATTCAAGAGAACGTGGGTCAACTATGGGGAAAAAGGTTAGAGCAGTGGCAGAACTACCATTTGTACTGCAGGTGCACTGCATTGGGGCCCATGGAGACAATGGGGCCCGCTGCATGGCAGATGCAGAGGATAGGGGGCCCCGATTCACTCCTCCCTGCCTCCCTCCACCGGGGCCCACAGCTCGCTAGTTCTGGTTTTGCATTAGACTATAATCCGCTTATCGGTTGACATTTTACCTTTACATTGTTACCGGCAGAGTTCACATACCACTGTGAAATAAAATAACGGAGACTTGTTTTGGCTAAAATGAAAGGTCAGCAATTTTTTGAAATGATCAATATATTGAGAAGAGGTGGCCAATATAAGCAGACCAATCAGCCCCTAGGTCACACCCATGTGCTATAATCTCCACCCCAATAAATTGGGTACGGCTGAGGCGCGCCCACCTAAGCCCCTCACTAATTGCCCAATCCCTTTAGGGGAGAGTGCCTACCACATCTTGAATGTGACCAATTTGTCCGCTGACTGGGCTGCTTACCGCCAATACGAAACTTTATTTGTGAAAATTTCACTCAACTGACCGAACACTAAAAACTATAAAAAAACCAGAAAAATGAATATATGACACCAGAGCGAGAAGCAAAAATAGGGCCTGGGTGGGTGGGAAAAACTCTCCAGACGGTAAAAGGGGAAGCTGACTGCTTGTACCTGGACCTTATCCTGCTTCCCCCACTATAATCCTGTTATTCTGCCCCCTACGTTCCTACTGATTGGCTGACCCCTGCCCTCCAGTGGAGTTAACTCTTGCTATACTGGTACTTTCTTTTACCTGCCCCCTAAGCGTTTATCTTACCTCGGGCTAATCCCCGCCCTCTGTTATCCTAAATAACCAGAAGATTAATTGCAGATCTGGTCTCATGCATCTTAGTTAAATTCTTCTACTTCTAAATATTGTAGATGTTTTCACATTGGAACGAGACAAATTAATTAATATAAGAATAGCATGAATAGAGGCTGCTATAAACCTTTTATTTTCATTGAACTTTCTTAAACAAAAAGGTCAGATTTCTCATGCCACTTTGGATATAGTCATTCCTCGCTGTGGCAACTGCACACCCGTGCCTCCCATGTAATGCTGCCCTGCTGGCCCCCTCTGAGGGTTGTGGTGTTTGCCACAACTCAATTTGGATCTCTGCAGTGCTGGAGCCTATGCTGCAGTTAGGCCTATGCACCATCTGATGCACCTACTGTTTGGGAGGCTGAATCATCTGCACCTGCGTCAACTGGACCATCTGGTTCTGCATCATCTGAACCTCTACAGCATCCAGACCTCTTCACCAACTAGGCCCCTTCATCAACTAGGCCGCAAGTGAACCATCTGGACCGCTTCACCATATAGGCTAACAGCAAGTAGGCTGACCCCAACTAGGCTGACCCCAACTAGACCTCTGTACCATCTAATTCTACATCATGTGGACCTCTACACCATCCAGGCCTCTTCACCAACTAGGCCTCAGGTGAACCATCTGGATTTCTGTACTGTACTGTCTGGACCTCTTCATCATATAGGCTAGCACCAACTAGGCTGACCCCCAACTAGGCCTTGACACCATTAGACCTCTGTACCATCTAGCCCTGCGTCATCTGGACCTCTACACCATCCAGGCCGCTTCACCAACCATGCCTAAAGTGAACAATCCCGGCATCTGTACTGTCTGGACCTCATCATCATATAGGCTAACACCAACTAGGTTGAACCCAACTAGGCCTTGGCACAACCTAGGCCTCAGCACCATCTAGGTCCCCAGACCATCTATACCTTCTGCTATCTAGGCAAGGCTTCAAGGCATCCAGTCACACCAGGACTGTCTAAGCACCATCTACTTTTGGACCTCTACACCATCTAGTCCTCTACATTAATGGAACGTCTTTTACCAGATCTCACCCATATTCTCACTTCCATTCTACATGTTCTTCTTGTGTGAATACCCCCCACCGTTTCTATGTTGTAAGATTGCAAAGCAGGGGTGTCTCTACCTTCTGTTTGATGTCTGTCCCTCTCCTGTCCCTTATGATCTATACTCATAACTTGAGTGTGCGCAAACTGGCTGCCACCCCCTACCCGCTGTCACAAGTCTATCACTGGCCTCATTCCAATTCAATAGATATGTGGTGCTTATTCTTCTTCATGCATTACCTGAGTGCACCCAAGATAGCTGCCAACCCCTGCATGATCCTGTAGATAATTTACCTTTTTACATTATGGGCCTGGTTCATGTTGGGGCGTAAGTCCATTTGCACGGCGTATCTTCATTGAAAATAACTCTGCACATGCGCCAGAATGGAACTTACGTCTGTGAAGACAATTGATGGCAATTCATGTCCGAACACAACTGACACTTGCGTCTGCCTACGACTTAAAGGGCAGAATTCGGGTGGACGGACGTTGGCCACGTACAGTAAGGGTGTTCTGAGGGCGTATCATTTGCCGTATCATTTGTGCCAGCTACGTTTACATGCCAGAACACGTGTTTGCAAGTAAGAGAAACTATAGAAATGCATTTTATGTACAGTACGCAATAATTACATCCTGATTTATGTATTTCATGTAAAAAAATATATATATAAAATTGTTTTAAAAAAACATATTTTTTATTAAGGATTATAATATTATCATGTATTCTGATGAGACGTTATATTGCACATGTGCGCATACTATACACTGTTCTGTCCACATACGGCAAGTAACGTATAGCCCAAACGTAATTATACCCAGATTTAAATGTAAATGTATCTTGAGTTCCGCTTGTATTTGTAAACGACGTACGTACAAGTTACGTGTGTTTTTATATAAATGAAAGTTGCATTCACATTGCATTCGAAGATGAATCGGGCCGAATTATTTTGCAGGCCTGGCCAACCTGTAGCTCTCCAGATGTTGTGAAACTACAAGTCCCAGCATACATTGCCAGCTATCGGCTGGCTATCTACAGGCAAAGCATGCTGAAGCTTGTAGATTTGCAAGACCTGGGGACCCACGGGTTGGCCAGGCCTGTGCTTTGTATCATGTGTTCTTTGCATGTTAGTGTATCATGTGTTCTTAATACATTAGCTGTAAATAGCTATTATATCCCAGGATATATATAACAGATTGCTCGCTAAGAAACAAATAAACTTAAAATGTTAATTGGAAAATTTGTTAAAAATGAAAGTGTGTTGGAGTATTTCCTGACCGCTCACTACAAAGAACAAATAAAAAAGAAGAATAAAACAGAACACTACTCGTAATAGACAAGGCACTATACAGTCATGGCCAAAAGTTTTGAGAATGACACAAATATTATTTTTCACAAAGTCAAAGTCCTGCCAATTTGATGGCAATTTGTATATACTCCAGAATGTCATGAAGAGTGATCAGATGAATTGCAATTCATTTCAAAGTCCTTCTTTGCCATGACAATGAACTTTATCCCAAAAACAACATTTCCACTGCATTTCAGTCCTGCACAAAAGGACCAGCTGACATCAGCTCAGTGATTCTCGAGTTAACACAGGTGAGAGTGTTGACAAGGACAAGGCTGGAAATCACTCTGTCATGCTGATTGAGTTAGAATAACAGGCTGGAAGCTTTAAAAGGAGGGTGGTGCTTGAAATCATTGTTCTTCCTCTGTTAACCATGGTTACCTGCAAGGAAACATGTGCAGTCATCATTGCATTGCACAAAAAGGGCTTCACAGGCAAGGATATTGCTGCTAATAAGATTTATCGGATCATCAAGAACTTCAAGGAGAGAGGTTCAATAATTGTGAAGAAGGCTTCAGGGTGCCCAAGAACGTCCAGCAAGTACCATCTCTTATAGTTGATTCAGCTGTGGGATCGGGGCTCCACCAGTGCAGAGCTTGCTCAGGAATGGCAACAGGAAGGTGTGAGTGTATCTGCACGCACAGTGAGGCAAAGACTTTTGGAGGATGGCCTGGTGTCAAGAAGGCCATCAAAGAAACCACTTCTCTCCAGGAAAAACATCAGGGACAGACTGATATTCTGCAAAAGGTACAGGGATTGAACTGCTGAGGACTGAGGTAAAGTCATTTTCTCTGATGAATCCCCTGTCTGATTGTTTGGGGCATCTAGAGAAGGAAAGGTGAGCTCTACCATCAGTCCTGTGTCATGCCAACAGTAAAGCATCCTAAGACCATGTGTGGGTTGCTTGTCAGCCAAGGGAGTGGGTTCACTCACAATTTTGCCTAGAATACAGCCATGAATAAAGAATGGTACCAAATCATTATCCAACAGCAACTTCTCCCAACCATCCAAGAACAGTTTGGTGATGAACAATGCCTTTTCCAGCATGATGGAGCACCTTGCCATAAGGCAAAAGTGATAACTAAGTGGCTTGGGGATCAAAACATTGAAATTTGGGGTTCATGGCCAGGAAACTCCTCAGACCTTAATCCCATTGAGAACTTGTGGTCAATCCTCAAGAGCCAGGTGGACAAACAAAAACCCACAAATTCTGTCAAACTCCAAGCATTGATTAGGCAAGAATGGGCGGCCGTCAGTCAGTATGTGGCCCAGAAGTTGATTGATTGATTGTAATCTTGATCACCTGATATATTTTTATATTTTGATTTCAGGAATGGTGAGTGATAAATTGAGATTTAATTAATACAATAGATTGATGATAATTACTTGGCTACATCACAGGTTAGACTTTATTAAGGATCGTTAACAAACCTGGAAAATGTTATAGCAAGCCTGCATTGTGTTTTGACGCCTCTGTGTGTGGCCTTCTGCAACCATTTGTAGGACGTTTGGTTAAAATAGAAATGTTCATGCCGGCAACTTGAAAGGTTCTGTCTACTATCAATTTTGGAACACCCCTTAATTAATTTAAAGGGTTTTAAAGAAGGTTTTAAAGAATACTTGCCTGAGTTTAATTTATGTCTTAAATATGTTATGCCTTTCAATGTTTTTATTAGATTTATATGCATAAAATGCATCTGGACAGTACACAAGGCATCCCATTAATATTGCCAGCTGATGTCTGATAACCGGGACTATAGAGACGTGTAAAAATGAAATTATTTTGTCAGACTAATAAAGCTTTGTAGTCTCCGACTAAACCAGGAAGGATCCAATCCAATAAATGCTCATATAAATACCTTGTCCCACAAACCGAAGTGGTAAACAAGGGACAAAAATGTCCAGCCCATGTTCACAAGGACCGACCTGATTCACGCAGCTCTTCCCATTAGATGGAGCGCAGTTGTTCACCTCTCTGGTCCACCGAATCTGTAGGCATCCATCCTTTGACTTACCTCTATAAACAGCCGCAATCCTGCAAAAATAGGCACAAGGCCACACAATTAGTAGAATTGTTTAGTTATTTAGCACCTATCCTATTACACTGACATAGGCAAACCGAGAGGGGGGTTTCCTTGTGCCTGGAAACCCCCCTCCAAGCCTGGGGCACTGTATAATTGAGGTGGCTGAACCCTGCGCCAGCTTCACACGGCTCTGCTTGGAAAGGGAGAGCTGCGTGCACCTAACAGTAGTACACGCAGCATTGCCCATGTATATTATGGGGATTGGAAGAGTTGGAGAGCAGCCAAACACTGTCTAATATTATAGCCACACCCCCATGCACGCTGGTCATGCCCACTAGTGGCGTGGTGTGGAAACCCCCCTCTACAAATCCTGTGTTTGCAGATGACTGAGAATATGTTATCATTTAGTCCCTTCCCCATGTGAACTTGCAATCTAAATTTAAAACTGTTCACACACTAATCTCCAGTTTGTCAGATGAAGTTACCAGTATGTTTTTGGACTGTTGGTGGTACCAAAAGGTTTTGATTTTTTTTTTTAGTAACAGTAACTTGTCTATAATCTCTTTAACATGCAGATAGTTTTGCTCTTCCTCCAGTATCAAGAGGTGAAGAAACCTTTGTTTAATACATATTTATATGCTCGTCTTTCCAAATGATTCTCAGTCTTATTTAGCTCCAGTTTTTCAAAAACTTATTTATCCTATTAACTAAATCTACTGTATTTCACATCTAAAAAAATAGCTCGTTCTCTCGGGAATTCTACTTATACAAATGATTAACTCCCACAGAGATGATAAGAGATATTTTTTAGCAGCCTCTGACAGTTTAATTACAAGGATAAAGATGATAACTATATCTCCTAGTTTGTCAATTAAGAATTAGGGCATTAAACAAACAGACAGGAAACATACATTTAAATTAAACCATTAAGTGCAGGCAATTAGCGCTAAGCACCGAGGATCACTTCGACATTTTAAAGCATGAAATTAGGAAGCAAATTTGATTTTATTTTTTGGGGATTAAGACAGTTACTGCTTTTAACTATTCGCCTCTTTGTCGAGGACAACAAATGCATTGTCTTCATCTTAGTTCTGTAATTTATGGGATAAAAAACCTAATTTGGATAAACCAACTAGGGCAAGTAATAGGCAAGTTATGCAAACTCAATATTTTTTTTTTTTAAGAATTAAGTTAGAAAATAAAATTTATTTGAATTTCTTGATTAAGACAATTTTTTTTTTATTGTAACTATCTCATTATAGGTCATTTTCAGACTGAAAAATAATTGTTGCATAATTATTTTTTATGCAAATGTGCTAAATTGTCATTCACACACAAAGATCAACACCCAGGTTATTGCTTTTGGAACTTCCTAAATAGAAATACTCCGTACGACCTCTTGTTGGTTCACAGATCCGCATGTTAGGATGAGTTAAAAAGGTTCTTCCTAATGTAACATTAAGACCAACTCTTCACTCATTTGACATTTTGGTTCATTTTCATCTATGCCTTAAATTAATCACGAAAGTTAGGGAACGTTGGCAGTGTTTTCATTTTTTTACTATTATAAACTTCAATGTTTATTTTACATTGATAAAAATGCTTCTTGAATTGATTATTGATTGATTTTTTTTTGTGACTTGCAGAAGAACTGAAAATGATAAGGTGATAAAAAATTAGAATACTGATCTGCAAGTTCATTTTTCCTTATAAACGAGGACAGATGGACACAATTGGGCATCAAGAATTCAGCCGTATTCAGTCTATACGGGATAATTATAACAACATGACTTGTCTCTGTCACATCCAAACCAGAGGAACGTCAAGGAGCATAACACAGGAACGGGAAGGTTAAATGTAACCAGGAAGACTTTAGGAGCTGTGAAATAATCTCTGTCTGCTGTAATTATAACAGAAACAAAGTGCAGACCGACTCCCCCCGAAATTATAGGCTCACATCTATCCTTTCAATTAGTCCGTATCAGGTTAGACAGCTAATGAATCATAATGAACCCAATAGCTCTTGTTTTCCGGCATAGGTGACAACAAGACATTTAGGCTGAGGGAGAAGTGCTACAAAGATAAAAACTGTATATGTTCAAATTACATTTATTACCACAATGGAACAATAATACAAGATGAAGGAAATCATTTGGCAAATTTGAAGAATCTACAAATTTTGTTTGATTTTTTCCGGGACATGAATTCACTTGGAATTCAGGGATTGTTTACGTCTTCATCAACTTGTCCGTCCACTAGGTGCCACTTTCTATTCTACACTAGAAACAGGAAGGCTAATTTATGAAAATGTAAAATTGCTAGTCCATGACGCAAATATGGCCGCTTACATTATTCAACTGTTTTCCATTTGTGCGCAAGTTTATAAAGTGTCAAACTGGTAACTGTAGGGGTGCAAAATGTTGTCTTTATGATGGGAGGAGCCCATAGGCTGTGCAAGATCTACATTTTCATTTGTTGGGTGAGATATTTAAATGAACTTCAGGGGGTAGAGATTCGATATTTAATAGGGGGGAAGGGGGTGTTCCCCATCCCGCAGGTTACCATGGAATGTTCTTTCCCCAAAATTCACACGCAAATCGCGTCATTATTATTATTCTTTCATTTATAAGGCGCAAGAGAAGGTCCGCAATGCCGTACATGACATATAAAGAAAGCAGTGATCCATTCACATTACATGAGACATGAACAACAAAATACAAAGACAAGACATACTGACTAAACAAATAATTTACAGATAACTTGGTAATGTAGATCCGGTTATTTGCGGGACAGTGAGTGAGAGTGATGGTAATGGGACGTAGGTCTGGGCTGAAGAAAACAGGGGTAGGGGAGCAGCCTAGAGGTACAGAGGCTGATGGAATAGTGGAAGGAGAACACAAGGAAAGAGGGCCCTGCTCCTGAGAGCTTACATCCTAAAGGAAAGGGGAGACACAAATAGGGTGTTATTAATTGGGGGAGTAGGGGTAAAAGTCGAGACAAGGGAGTTAGGAGGAAGACTGATAGGCTTGAATAAAGAAATGAGTCTTAAGGGCACGCTTGAAGCCTTTGAGAGTAGATGCTAACCTGATGGAACGTGGGAAATCATTCCACAGCTGGGGAGCAGCCCAGGCAAAGTTCTGGAGGCGGCAGTGGGAAGAGTTAACCAGTGAAGTAGGGAGGTGGCGGTCATTGGCAGAGCAAAGGGGCCCTCAAGGAGTGATGTAAGAGATGAGTTTGGAGATGTAGGAGGGAGGATTAATTGAGAGCTTTAAAGGTGAGGGTGATAAGTTTAAATTTAATTCTGTAAGTCATGGGGAGCCAATTTAGGGACTGGTGGAGGAAGACTGCAGAGATAGAGCGGCGGGAGAGATAAAAGAGGCAGCAGCATTGAGGATAGACTTAAGAGGGTCAAGGTGAGAGTCAGGTAGGCCACAGAGAAGGAGATTACAGTAGTCAAGGCGAGAGATTACAAGCAAGTGAACGAGGGTTTTGGTGTCTTCCGTGGTGAAAAGGACCATATCTTGGATATTTTCCTGTGGTGGAATTAACAAGAGTTGAGAGGGACAGAATATGAGGTTTAAAGGAGAGGGAGGAGTCGAGGATGACCTCAAGGCAATGGACTTGAGGGACATAAAGCAGAGTAGTATTATTAACAGAAATAGAGTGGGGAGGAGAGAGAGCCCCGGAATGGGAGAAGACGATTAGTCCAGTCTTGGAAATATTGAGTTTAAGAAAGCACTGGGACATCCAAGATGAGATGGCTGAGAGACAGCAGGGAACATGAGACATAAGGGAAGGGAAGAGGTCAGGGGATGAAAGATATATTTGGGTATCATCAGCATAGAGGTGTTACTGGAGGCCAAAGGAGCGGATGAGGTCACCAAAGGAGGAGATGTAGAAGGGGTGCCAAGAACGGATCCTTAGGGAACTCCAACAATACACATCAATAGTGGTGACTCTTTATAAGACGGAGGCGAGATCTGGAACAGTGGTCTAATTTTCCAAGAGTCCAGGAGGAATCCTCAAAATTCTGGAATCTTCGGGACATTTTGAGATAGTAGAAAAATAAGATTAGAAACACAGATTGGATCTATGGAACTTCATATATTTAGACATTTTAGCATGAAAACATTTTAATGTAATTATTATACAAGTATATTGCATGTGTATGTTAGATTATAAGATGATGTTGTGTTTACACCGGTATTGTGTGCACACACCTAGAAGTTTTATATACACATATCTGATTTTCACTAGTTCGAATTTAGAGTTCGTAATATATTATTTGTTTTTCTTTTTATTTTATAGATGACCTTATTCATTCTATGGTGAGCAATCTGTAAATGATAATGCTAATAGCTAAGATTCTTGGGAAAAGTCCATTATGAAGTAATACACTTATAAAGAGATTCACAAAGCAGCCATGACACATTGTCAAAGGAAATCCTGCACTGAGGAGTCCAAACAAGGCTGAAACTGGTCTACCAGCACAAGCCCGTTGAATTAACCATTTATTAAGTTGTGCTTCAAAGGCTTATTTGCTTAGAATGTAAGTATATCATCCCTTTAAAAACAATTCTATAAAGAGAAAACAATATATATTTCCCGAAACTGCAGCAATAGGGCAATGAGTAACGGTTTCTTGGACACATTAAGAGAACCTGTTTTTTTAATAAAATGTAAAGAAAACAGAAAAACACATAAGTGCCTATATCTATTAGTAATGTGTAATATTTGTTAGACTCCCATCTCCCATCTCAGAACACTGAATCAGTGAAGCAGGGATAGGAAAGTAAAATCACACCTTCCCACTCACAGAACAGTCTGTTTCCTTGAAAAACAAAGTCTGAACTTTTCCTAAGAGTCGATATTCAGAAACATTAAACAGCAGCCAAAGAAATTAGAACAATTGCATTGCGGAGTCTGTGACTGCTTACCCATACTGCAACAGGTTCAGCGGTTCTGAGAGACACAAGTATCAGCTGGAAATTATATTTTTTCCTCGTTATAGGTTTCCTGTGACTATCGAGAGCCAGGCAATTGGCCTAAATAAACACAAACAAACTGCATGATTACATTTGCATAATTGTGTTTATGTTTTGTTGATAATATGTAGACAATTCATTTTAATTAGCATCAATTTTACATGTAAGGGTTCAGAATGAGTTATGCACTTGATAGGGCCTGATTCATTAAGGAAAGTAAAGCAAAAAAAATGAGTAACTTTGAACCTTTGCAAAACCATGTTGCATTGGAGGGGGAGGTAAATTTAAAATGTGAGGACAGATTTATAATTGGGGTAGGGCATGTCCTAGATCAAATTTTAATGTCAGTGTAAAAATAAAGCCATCATGTGTGCTACATGACAAAACAGCCAGTATTTTCTTTATGTGCAAAGTAATAAACTCATTTGCACCCCTTGCATTGCAACATGGTTTTGCCAATGTTCAAAGTTACTCTTTTTTTTGCTTTATTTTCCTTAAAGAATCAGGCCTGATAATTTCTTATATTACCTTGTTATTATGTATGATGCCTTTCTTATTAGCATTTACAATGAAACAAGGAGAAGAGTTACCAAAAACTTTGAAGGATTCGTATACTTGTGTTGGCTTATTTAGAGGTGGAGGGGTTACATTTGCAAAATACATTTTGTCACTCACCGGACCGTGAGTGCCTCTTCCCGGACATTTAGGAACCGTGGCCGTCCACCATCCTGAGGGTCTGCGCATGCGCAGCCCTTTTCTATACTTCAGTGTATACCCCTTTAACTTAATTGGCAGATCAGGCTACCTCCCTATATTAAGCACCTGTGGTCACTACCACATTGCCTGATCTTGGAGTCTCATTCCTCATGAGTCTCTGAAGGTGTTCCTGTATTACTTGTGTATTCAGTGCTGCTGATTCCTGTGGTTTCCAAACCACTTCTACTTCTGTGGTTTCCATACCACTTCTACCATCAACTGTATCATCAGGACTGTTTGCTGATTCTTATCCGCTGCCTCCGTGCACTACAGTCTTCTAAACCACTTCAACGTTATTTTATATCATCATGACTATTTGCTGATTCCTATCCGCTGCCTCCGTGCACTACAGTCTTCTACACCACTTCAACGTTATGTTATATCTATGTGACTGTTTACTCATTGCTATCCGCTGCCTCTGTGCACTCCAGCTTTTACCTCACTCACCTGCTTCTCATCTAGTCTGTTTGCTGATTGCTATCCGCTGCCTCCGTGCACTACAGTCTCCTGCTTGCAACTCGCCTGTGTTTAACATCGTGACTGCCAGCTGACTACTATCCGCTGCCTCTGTGCACTACAGCCTCCTGCTTGCAACTCGCCTGTGTTCAACATCGTGACTGCCAGCTGACTACTATCCGCTGCCTCCGTGCACTACAGTCTCCTGCTTGCAACTCGCCTGTGTTCAACATCGTGACTGCCAGCTGATTACTATCCGCTGCCTCCGTGCACTACACTCTCATCTCATCTTTGCTGTGCCTTCCTCGAGACTGCCGCTTTTCATTACCATCTGCTTCACTTCGTGATCTACAGCTCCTGCCCTGCGCTGCACTCCTGTTTCCCATCGCTGTTGGTTCCTGTGGTTGCTACTGGTCCTGCCGCTGTGGTCAGCGCTATCGTCCATCTCCTGCTGACTCCTGTGGATTCGTGTCCCTGTCGGTCTACTCACCTGTGCGCTGCACCTGCTAGACCGCTGCTTCTCCTATCCAGGGACTTCCTATCCAGTCGGTCTCCAGCCGCTCAGGTACCGCTGCAATTCCATCTGACTGCTACTGCTGAACCACGGTATGCATACTTCTCATTGACTGTGCTGTGTATTGCATATCTTGCTGGACTGTGTTTGGTTCTCTCTGGAGTCTGCTATCCGCTGAGTCTATTGCCATCATTGACTGTGTTATCATTGTGCTGGACTACTTCAAGAGACTTTCTAGATTGCAGACCTGATCAGTCATTTACATATATATATACCTATATTGTGCATATTACTGTGGATCGTGTATAAGGTGCCTGTGTATATCCTGTGTTGCAGTCTTCCCCCGTGCACCTCCTCACATATATATGCAGTGGTACAACTTGCTGATGTCAGACCACTGATCCCTGTTTCCGGTATTACCTGTTCCATTATTCTCTCACATAGCAGTGGTACAACTTGCTACCGCAGACCACTGTACCTCCACTTGGATTCCATTCCTTCACTCAGACAGCGGTACAACTTGCTACCCGCAGACCGCTGACTCTCATCACCTCCTTGTTTCTGTTGGACATTCCTCCTCACTATAGCAGTGGTACAACTTGCTATCGCAGACCACTGACTACCTTCACGTGTCCTTGTCCATACAGTTCCTTGTGAATCATTACCTCAGTATTACCAGTGTTGCTAGTCATAGACTTTCCTGAGCATCTCATCGATCATCATTTCATGTTCCGTGATCACCCAGCTACCAGAGTACCCTATTACCATCTACATTGCTCTGGTAAGCCTACCATCTGGTGATCCCTGGGTAAAGACTCCTAGTGCCCGTGACAGTAAGATCAGGCCATGACAGACCCAGATGTGGAACCTACCGCCAAAGAGATGCTGCAACATCTGGTTAGCCGTGTGGAGCAACAGGATGCCCGCCAACAGCTGTTACTTCAGTGTTATCAGTCATTAACCTCCCAAGGAACATCTGGACAGACTGTGACAGCTACTACTGAAGCTCCTGTGCTTTCCTCCGTTTCCCCTTTGCCATCCCAGGTGTCTATAGCTTCCACGCTTCACCTGCCTACTCCGTCAAAGTACGATGGAGACCCCAAAATTTGTAGGGGTTTCCTTAACCAATGTTCAGTCCATTTTGAGCTCCAACCTCAAAATTTTTCTACCCATCGTTCCAGAGTGGCCTATCTTATCTCTTTGTTTTCAGGACAAGCCCTGGCTTGGGCCTCCCCTCTGTGGGAGAGGAACGATCCAATATTACAAGATAGTGCCAAATTCATTTCTACATTCCGAAGTGTGTTCGATGAACCAGGTCGTGTGACCTCCGCTGCTTCCAGCATCCTCCGTCTGCGACAAGGATCTCATACTGTAGGCCAGTACGTCATTCAATTTAGGATCTTAGCCTCTGAACTTCAGTGGAACACTGAAGCCCTAGTTGCCGCCTTCTGGCAGGGGCTTTCCGATAAAATTAAAGATGCACTGACTACCCAAGAGCTTCCTTCGTCACTTGAAGATTTGATCTCTCTATGCCATCGTGTTGATATGAGATTTCGTGAAAGAGAGGCTGAGAAAACGACTTCTGCTAAAGCACCTTTTCGCTCTAACCCTCAATTTCGTCCAGTGTCACCCGCTGTGATTCCCATGGAGATTGGACGTTCCAAGTTATCTTCTGAGGAGAGGAAACGAAGAGTCAAGAATAGACTCTGTATCTATTGTGCTGATTCCACTCATGTCCTCAGCTCCTGCCCTAAGAGATCGGGAAATGCCAGGCCCTAACTAGTTCTGGAGAGGTGAAGTTAGGGTCCCTGGAGTCCTCTCCATCGTCTATGAAATCTAAAGTCTGCGCTTTTGATGTGACTATTTCCTTTGCTACCAAGACCTTTGAGTCACAGGCATTGATTGATTCCGGAGCAGCAGGAAATTTTATTTCCAAATCGTTAGTTAATCAATGGTCTCTACCAATGATTACCTTAAAAACTCCCATTACTGTGACGGCTATCGATGGATCACGTCTCATCAACGGTCTCATCACCCAGAGTACGTCTCCAGTAACCCTTCAGATTGGTGCTCTGCATCATGAAGAGATATCGTTTTTAATTCTTCCTGTTACGACAAGTCCGATTGTCCTAGGCCTTCCATGGCTTCAGTGTCACTCTCCCCAGATTGACTGGCGCACCCCTCAAGTCACGTCTTGGGGGCCTGAATGTCACCATCATTGCCTTTCCCAAGTCATTCCTCTCAAGGTACAGCAAGCTTCCATTTCAGCTATTTCACCGGGACTCCCTCCTCAATATGCTTCATTTACCGATGTTTTTGATAAAGCTCAGTCTGAACGTCTTCCTCCTCATCGTTCTTGGGATTGTCCGATTGATCTTCTTCCTGGCAAGACTCCTCCCAGAGGCCGGGTCTATCCACTCTCGTTACCCGAAACTCAAGCTACATCTGAATATATACGGGAGAACCTCCAGCGTGGGTTCATTCGACCTTCCACCTCGCCCGCTGGAGCTGGGTTCTTCTTTGTCAAAAAGAAGGATGGATCATTACGCCCTTGTATAGATTTTCGTGGACTCAATGCCATTACTATCAAGAACCGGTATCCCATTCCGTTGATCACTGAGCTATTTGACCGCATCAAGGGAGCCCGTATTTTTACTAAGTTGGATCTTCGTGGTGCTTACAATTTAATCAGAATCCGTTCCGGTGACGAATGGAAGACGGCGTTTAACACCAGAGACGGGCATTACGAATATCTGGTAATGCCTTTCGGGCTATGTAATGCCCCCGCTGTTTTTCAGGGCTTCATTAATGAGATTTTTCGGGACTTATTATATGTATGTGTCGTCGTCTACCTGGACGACATATTGATTTTTTCACAGGACCTGCCTTCTCACCACCAACATGTGGCAGAAGTCCTCTCCAGGCTACGGAAAAATTCATTGTTCTGTAAATTAGAAAAATGTTCATTCGAATTACCCCAGATTCCATTCTTGGGGTATATTGTTTCCGGAGTTGGTCTGAAGATGGATCCTGACAAAGTAAATGCTGTACTACATTGGCCCCAGCCAACTACTCTTCGTGCCATCCAGCGTTTTTTAGGTTTTGCCAATTACTATAGACGCTTCATTCAAGATTTTTCTTCCATTGCATCTCCTATTGTGGCCCTGACTCGTAAAGGGGCTAATCCTAAGCAATGGTCTACTGAGGCTATTCAAGCCTTTCAAACATTAAAAGAGTCCTTCTCTTCGGCTCCAATCCTTCGTCAGCCTGATGTGACACTCCCTTTTTTCCTAGAAGTAGATGCCTCTAATGTGGGCTTAGGAGCTATTCTCTCCCAACGCTCGGAACAGCAAAAATTCCACCCTTGTGCCTTCTATTCTCGGGGTCTCCTACCCGCAGAGAAGAATTATACCATCGGAGACAAGGAATTACTGGCTATCAAAGCCGCATTAGAGGAATGGAGATACTTGTTGGAGGGAGCTCGCCATCCGGTGACGATCTTCACGGATCATAAGAACTTGTCATATCTCCAGTCTGCCCAATGCTTGAACCCTCGTCAAGCAAGATGGTCTCTTTTCTTTTCCCGTTTTGAATTAATAATTACCTTCAAACCAGCTGCCAAGAACAAAAAAGCTGATGCCTTATCTAGAGCCTTTGCTACGTCCTCTGATATAGAAGAGGTTTCCAACCATACCATTCTAGACCCCAAATGTATCTCACTGGCTGCTTCATCCACCAAAACGCTACCATTTGGGAAGACCCTCGTGCCTTCTACTCTAAGGAGGAAAATCCTTTCGTGGTTCCATGCCTCTCGTTTTTCTGGACACGCCGGTGAACACAAGACTTTTGAGATCCTCTCTCGAAGTTACTGGTGGCCTTCTATGAGGAGAGACGTCAAAGAGTTCATTGCTTCCTGTGAATTATGTTCGCAATTCAAATCCTCCCGCAGAACCCCAGCAGGGTTGCTGCGACCACTACCCATTCCGTCCAAACCATGGACCCATATTAGTATGGATTTCGTTACTGACTTACCACCTAGTAAGAACCATAACACTATTTGGGTGGTAGTGGACAGATTTTCGAAGATGGCTCATTTCATCCCTCTGTCTGGTTTGCCTTCCTCGTCTATCCTGGCTGAACATTTCATTAAAGAGATCTTCCGTATCCATGGATGTCCATCTGAGATTGTGTCTGATAGAGGAGTACAATTCGTGTCCAGATTCTGGCGAGCCCTCTGTAAAACCTTGGGCATACGATTAGCACTCTCATCTTCTTACCATCCACAATCCAATGGACAAACCGAACGTGTCAATCAAGATCTTGAGACTTTTATAAGGATATTTTCATCAGCCAATCAAGACAACTGGGTAGAGTTACTCCCTTGGGCTGAGTTCGCCCATAACAACATGTACCATGAGTCATCATCCAAAACTCCATTCTTTGTGGTCTACGGTCACCATCCGTCTTTTCCGGAATTTCCTGCCCTCCCGCCCACCCAAGTTCCTGCGGTGGAGACTGTTTGTCAGACCTTTAAAAATATCTGGTCTCAGGTTAGAACCTGTTTAAAGAAGACATCTGTCAAATATAAATCTTTCGCTGATAAGAAGAGGCGGGCTATTCCACCACTAAAAATTGGAGATCGTGTCTGGTTATCCACAAAAAATATTCGTTTGAAGGTTCCATCCATGAAATTCGCCCCTCGTTTTATTGGTCCATATAGGATCATTCAAGTTATCAATCCAGTATGTGTGAAACTCCTTCTTCCTAAGAGTCTTCGGATTTCTAATGCCTTCCATGTATCTTTGCTCAAACCTCTTATTATCAACCGTTTTTCAACTCCTCCCTCAGCTCCGCAGCCAGTTCAAGTCCATCAGGAGGAGGATTTTGAGATTACCGAGGTACTAGATGCAAAAATTTCGCGAGGAGTCCTCCACTTCCTCGTTCATTGGAAGGGCTTTGGTCCTGAGGAGCGCTCTTGGATCAAAGCTGAAGATCTTAATGCTCCTGTCCTTTTGAAGAAGTTTTACTCCAAAAATCCGGACAAGCCCGGTTCCAGGCGTTCTGTGCCCACCTTTAAAAGGGGGGGTACTGTCACTCACCGGACCGTGAGTGCCTCTTCCCGGACATTTAGGAACCGTGGCCGTCCACCATCCTGAGGGTCTGCGCATGCGCAGCCCTTTTCTATACTTCAGTGTATACCCCTTTAACTTAATTGGCAGATCAGGCTACCTCCCTATATTAAGCACCTGTGGTCACTACCACATTGCCTGATCTTGGAGTCTCATTCCTCATGAGTCTCTGAAGGTGTTCCTGTATTACTTGTGTATTCAGTGCTGCTGATTCCTGTGGTTTCCAAACCACTTCTACTTCTGTGGTTTCCATACCACTTCTACCATCAACTGTATCATCAGGACTGTTTGCTGATTCTTATCCGCTGCCTCCGTGCACTACAGTCTTCTAAACCACTTCAACGTTATTTTATATCATCATGACTATTTGCTGATTCCTATCCGCTGCCTCCGTGCACTACAGTCTTCTACACCACTTCAACGTTATGTTATATCTATGTGACTGTTTACTCATTGCTATCCGCTGCCTCTGTGCACTCCAGCTTTTACCTCACTCACCTGCTTCTCATCTAGTCTGTTTGCTGATTGCTATCCGCTGCCTCCGTGCACTACAGTCTCCTGCTTGCAACTCGCCTGTGTTTAACATCGTGACTGCCAGCTGACTACTATCCGCTGCCTCTGTGCACTACAGCCTCCTGCTTGCAACTCGCCTGTGTTCAACATCGTGACTGCCAGCTGACTACTATCCGCTGCCTCCGTGCACTACAGTCTCCTGCTTGCAACTCGCCTGTGTTCAACATCGTGACTGCCAGCTGATTACTATCCGCTGCCTCCGTGCACTACACTCTCATCTCATCTTTGCTGTGCCTTCCTCGAGACTGCCGCTTTTCATTACCATCTGCTTCACTTCGTGATCTACAGCTCCTGCCCTGCGCTGCACTCCTGTTTCCCATCGCTGTTGGTTCCTGTGGTTGCTACTGGTCCTGCCGCTGTGGTCAGCGCTATCGTCCATCTCCTGCTGACTCCTGTGGATTCGTGTCCCTGTCGGTCTACTCACCTGTGCGCTGCACCTGCTAGACCGCTGCTTCTCCTATCCAGGGACTTCCTATCCAGTCGGTCTCCAGCCGCTCAGGTACCGCTGCAATTCCATCTGACTGCTACTGCTGAACCACGGTATGCATACTTCTCATTGACTGTGCTGTGTATTGCATATCTTGCTGGACTGTGTTTGGTTCTCTCTGGAGTCTGCTATCCGCTGAGTCTATTGCCATCATTGACTGTGTTATCATTGTGCTGGACTACTTCAAGAGACTTTCTAGATTGCAGACCTGATCAGTCATTTACATATATATATACCTATATTGTGCATATTACTGTGGATCGTGTATAAGGTGCCTGTGTATATCCTGTGTTGCAGTCTTCCCCCGTGCACCTCCTCACATATATATGCAGTGGTACAACTTGCTGATGTCAGACCACTGATCCCTGTTTCCGGTATTACCTGTTCCATTATTCTCTCACATAGCAGTGGTACAACTTGCTACCGCAGACCACTGTACCTCCACTTGGATTCCATTCCTTCACTCAGACAGCGGTACAACTTGCTACCCGCAGACCGCTGACTCTCATCACCTCCTTGTTTCTGTTGGACATTCCTCCTCACTATAGCAGTGGTACAACTTGCTATCGCAGACCACTGACTACCTTCACGTGTCCTTGTCCATACAGTTCCTTGTGAATCATTACCTCAGTATTACCAGTGTTGCTAGTCATAGACTTTCCTGAGCATCTCATCGATCATCATTTCATGTTCCGTGATCACCCAGCTACCAGAGTACCCTATTACCATCTACATTGCTCTGGTAAGCCTACCATCTGGTGATCCCTGGGTAAAGACTCCTAGTGCCCGTGACACATTTTCAATATAGACCCAAAGAGTGTACTTTGCAATAAAAAGCTCAATTCTATCTCTTCCCTCCATCCTCTAATCTCCAGCCCACAACCTCATTATCGCGTCATCTTCCAGATTTGAACTTCAAACAGTAGAAAATGTTTCTCGTTAGTGAGTTAAAATCCCGATGATGTTGACTAAGTTGAGGTTGGCGTAGGTATACAGCTTGGCCTGCTACAGAACAAGGCTTTTCACCAAAAGGTAATACTCTGCTAGAGAGCATCTAACCAGTATCTAACCAATGGGTTCACATAGGAGAGCCGTTATTTTTAAGAAAAAAAGATCCATATAGAACATAACTTAAGATTCCCACACTCTACTGAGAAGCCGCAACAAGGGTCTAACCACAAGCTTGCACTCTACCACTACCGCAAACTGGCCTTAAGGGGAAAACAACATACAGGGTAGATTGTCCTTTAAAAGAGAAAAAAAAAGGATGAAAAAATAAATAAAAATGAATTGCTTCCACTGAGAGTAAAAATGTAATAATAGTTAAAAAAAAAAATAGCAACAAAAAATGAAGAAAAGAAATGAGGTAGAATTAATGTGGAGGAGGTGAAACCAATTAATCTGCTGATCTGCGTGTTTAATAAATCATTTGTTCTATGTGAATAAAAGTTGAATGTAATGCCTACTTTTGAAACAAGCATTGGACAAGGCTGCATTCCCAGTTGTATTTTTGCTGTCTAAACGTAGAGTTTGCAACGCTAGTGAGATACAGATATTAGTGGCATGATTAGTGGTATGCAAAATAATTACTTGCAACATTGTATTTGTTTAATATCTTGTCACTGAAAGCCGAATTCTGAAATTCCTCACGGGCCTCCTGTGTTTTTTAAGTTGTGCTTGAGAAAACCTAGTTAGAGTGTGAGATTCATCAAAAACCGCAAGGTTAATGAAGCAAGTTGCTTCGAAGATAATTAACATGTCAACCTTTGTTTTCTTCTGTATCTTCTCCTGAGTATATAGTGTTCTCGGTACCCAGAGCATTGAAAGGCGCCAATTCATTTCACTGCGCGTTACTGCTGTAAATGAGAGTTCGAACCTGTTAACAGACGATGAAACACTAATTATGCCGAGTTGCTTCTAACTTTGAAAATGTACATTGATACATTGATACAGTAAAATGTTCACACGCTGCAATGGATTGAAACAAAGCGAAAATATTGGAGGTGATTTTCCAGTAGTAGGCGCGGCGCTAATTTTTCTGTATATCTGTTGTAACGTCACCAGAATGCGATTAGCTGTTTTAATCTAAAATATCGTATTTTGTGATGGGAGAGAATAACATTATTCCATTTAATTTCTTGCAAATCATTAGTTTTTGGCAAACTATTATGTGCTGCCCCCTAGTGGAATACTTTGGTTATAAAACAAGGAATGTTGGTTGCATATTTAGTATGTTAAGCTGACTAAAGGGTATATATACTGAACTGCGGGGTTGAAAAATTGGAGATGTTGCCTATAGCAACCAGATTCTAGCTGTCATTTTGTAGAATGTACTAAATAAATGACAGCTAGAATCTGATTGGTTGCTATAGGCAACATCTCCACTTTTTTCAAACCCAAACTTTAGTAAATATACCCCTAAATGTTGTTCACATTTTCCCACCTGACCAGTTCCAACACTCAGCTGTAATCCAGTCAATAAGAATTACAGCTAGAGATTAATGAAACGCGTGTGGTTTGGTTCGTATTCACAATTTTACCCCAGTAATTCAATTGTTGCTGAATCATTTCTCATTTAAAAAGCATTGTTCAAAATTCCATATTAAACTACATGTTTTAGCAATTCCACTTTCCAAATAATACCCTTTGAGTAAACTTCTTGCAATTCAGTTTGTAAGGTGATTTCACAACCCTCTCACCAGCCAAAATCTGCTGCATGTGGAACCTTGATGGCTTTTGCTCTAGTCTAGCTCATTATAATAATATAACATAATTATGAAATAGTTACTGATAGACTTTTTACAAACTAGTTATCTGCACAAAGCTTTTTTTGAGGCAAATGTGATGTTATTTGTATTGGATTAAGCGTAGTGTAAGAAGGACTTGACAGTTGCTGGTCATCATCATCATTTATTATATAGCAGATTCCGTAGCGCTTTACAAACAGTAACAAACAGTAATAAAACAATACTGGGTAATACATACAGACAGAGAGGTAAGAGAACCCTGCTCGCAATCTTACAATCTATGGGACAATGGGAGTTTGATACATGAGGGTAAGTGCTACATATTACATATTTGTCCAGCTAGAATAAAAAGGTTACAAGTATTGAGTGGGCTGTATGCTCAGTCACACAACTATGTTGGTCAGAGGGTTGTTGTATTGTGTTAATTGTGTAGAGGGTAATAATAGGGTAATCTAGGGAGATTAAGATGGTGGTTGAGGAATATTATAAGCTTGCCTGAAGAGGTTGGTTTTCAGAGAACGCTTGAAGGTTTGCAGACCAGAGGAAAGTCTTATTGTGTGAGGGAGGGAATTCCACAAAGTGGGTGCAGCCCGAAAAAGTCCTGTAACCGGGAATGGGAGGATGTGATGAGAGTAGAAGAGAGACGCAGACCTTGTGCAGAACGGAGGTGTCGAGTTGGGAAATATTTTGAGACAAGTGAGGAGATGTCGGTGCAGTTTTGTTGATGGCCTTGTATGTCAGTAGAAGTATTTTATATTGGATTCGGTAAAAAACAGGCAACCAGTGTAGAGACTGACAGAGTGGTTCAGCAAAGGAAGATCAATGTGCAAGGAAAATCAATCTTGCCGCTGCGTGCAACATACATTGCGGTGTATGAAACCAACATTTCCTGTTTTAATACAGAGTGCAATATAATGTATTTATATATCTAACATTATAGGTTCCTTTAATATATTGCCAAAAATGTGTTCAGAGAAGTCATTGCTGCACCCATTTTATTGATATATTTGTGTTGAGCAATATAATTCCCATTTTTTATTGCATTTATGCCAGAGATTAGCCAATTAAGCATACATTTACTTAGAGTTGGCGCTGTCCTAGACGCCTTGGGTGATTACGCCCAACTTCGTAATTCTGCTCCCTCCCAACACTTCATTGACTGTTATTTCATTGAAAACAATAGGTGCTTGTTACATACTTTTAAGCAAAGCAAAATAATTAAATGAATAAGTGAAAATAAAACCAACATAAAACCATTCCTGCTCTGCCCACCTGACCTATCATCATCATCATTTATTTATATAACGCCACTAATTCCGCAGCGCTGTACAGAGAACTCACTCACATCAGTCCCTGTCCAATTGGAGCTTACAGTCTAAATTCCATAATATACACGCAGACAGAGAGAGACACTAGAGTCCATTTGATAGCAGCCAATTAACCTACTAACACGGGGAGAACATACAAACTCCACACAGATAAGGCCATGGTTGGGAATTGAACTCATAATTCCAGTGCTGTGAGGCAGAAGTGCTAACCACTGAGCCACCGTGCTGCTCTATGACACTTTAGCTTGTCTGGGAAATACACCGGAATAATAATTGTTACAGATACGTACAGTTCTGAAGCGATAATCAAGTTTTCAAAGCCTGCAGCATTAGCTCTTACTCACCTACATTATTCTTACAGCCAGTCATTCGTGAGCTGTATTCTCTGATGTAACGATGCAGAAGCCTGAAATTCCTAAGTCCTCTTATTGATGAATCCAGAGATGTTCATTTGTGTCCGGTGATTCCCGGAGTCTGTCATTACTGTGATACAAATGTGGTAGTTCATTTCTGCACAGTAAATCTCAGAGTCAGTTATTGCTACTTTATTAATCAGAGGTCACTCAGGTGATTATTCCTTGAGGAATAACAGAGTCTAGTCATCCCAGAGTAAAGGTGTTTTAATTCAGTTGCGTTTCCATAACATGTGTCGTTATATCATAGGATAAATATATAATTAATACTGTACCCAAAACCGAATTTTTATATCCAAAAATCCTCCAGCTACAGTTTTTGGTGTAATATATCTATTTAGGACCTGAGTCATTAAGGCATGTATACTGAGCGTAACCTGCAGGTGGGGGCGGGGGGAGGGTGAAATTAACTGTGAGGGGGAGTTTCCGTGCATTTTAAAATGCACGGAATTTGGGCATACACGCGCCCGAATTCAAGAAGGAGCAGATGTGAAGATACGAGCGCTGATGAATTCAGGTGTAGGTCTGCTCTGTTCTAGTACACAAGACACTGCAGGATACGTCCAATACCTACGTGGATTATAAATTTGCATAAGAATGCACAGAAAAAAATAATAATTTATTATCTCCTGTTATTAATAAAGACTTTAGTGATAAAACAGTTAAAAAAAATTAAAAAGTGTTTTTATATGTATTTTTTTCCAATGGAATACATTTATGAGGATGTTCTTAGGACTGCTGAACATAAAAAAATATTTTTACAATTGTTCCTCATTGCAAACACATGTTAGACCATGCATACGCGACTGTCGTCACTAGTAATCAGGACTCAGACTAGCCCTGTAGCTGGAGCAAGAGATACAGCAGAGAAACAAGGACTTTTAAGATGCCCAAAGTTTGATTCGGGCATTGCAGCATGTGCTCGAGTTAGGCACGCCCATACTGTACATTGACTACAGGAGAACACCCCTTCCTCGCCCCGATCTCTCCCAGAAATCGTAGGCTGTAGTGTCCTTTGCGTACGAAGATGAATTGAACGTTGCTGCGTTTAGTCGCGTATGGTCCGGTTATGAGCATACATAGATCAAATTTGTGGATTATGCGTGAAATCTGCATTTATCTCCTTGAGGAATCAGGATCATAGTGTTTTATTGTGTTAGTATGTGTCACCTTTATTAAAATAGACATATAAAATATGCATCTAATGATACAGTAAATATTTACATATGTTGCAAATGTTCTCTTTGTGAGCTTGGCAGATCGAGAGCGTTGCTAAGTGTGGATTAGGAGCACAAGAGGACCTACTTTTCCACCAAAGTGCAGAAACTCAATTTTATATTACAGAATGGGATCACTGTGTATTGAAGGGTCTCTCTGTACTTTTTGAGACAGTACATATAAAGGTCTGACAGATAATTTTGTGGATGAACAACACTGTTTTAGGTGTAAGAACAGGATGATGAGAGGTAGTGTGAAATTTGTATGATATAGGGCAATAGATGAGCCTATCTGATATAACTTTGTATTGTTTTTTGTGTAGATAGCGGGTGACACAGTATGTGATGTGTTTTACAGTGTGTGTTAAATTTTGCTATGCACATTTTTTGTGAACTTTTGTCATTAACAATCATATAATAAAAAGATCCCACATGGCATTAATACCCACTCACGCATGTTATCACACCAGCCCACAAAAGTTGGACAGGAGCAAACAACAATAAAGAGAAAATGACAATCAAACTTTTCAGAATATGGTTACCATATACACGTACTTTTCCTGTGAACACAAGAATCCTGATTAAATGGAAATTTTAGTTTTTTTACTGGTACATTTTTGAGTGATTAGTCGGTAATACTCTTTTTCAAAGCTCAACAACACATTGATGTACTACCTGAAGATATATAATATATTTGATTATATGTATATATATATATATATATATATATATATATATATATATATATATATATATATATATATATATATAATATATCATATGTTCTATTGTCCCTCAATAGTTAGAATGTGATGTGAATGTGATTAGAATGTGCTTAATGATGTTACAGTAGCAACTCATCTTTTAACAGCCTTGAATGTGTTCCCTCTGTACCCATTGACGTACCTACTTGTGGAGAATTCTGCAGTAAATACTATATATATGTATATACAGTACTGGAGGATTCCCCTGTAGTGTAAGTCACCTCTTTGACTTTACAATAGTAAATAAAAGGCAATAAGGATTATAGAGGCCGGTTGCACTTCAAAGGTCCCCTTCACCATATTCCCCCTTTCAATTAGTATTCCTCATGTGTTGTCTTATTTGTTGTCTGTTCACTAATGTGTCTAAAAAGTGTTGTGTTCCCGGTTTATTACTGACTGTGCACTCGTTTCCTCTGTTTGCACTTTAGCCTGACTTATGGTTTGTTTAGTCTCTTTTACACCAGCTTGATCCGCTGTTTTATTCTCCTCCGCTTGGATCCATCTGTATTTCTCACATGCAGTTTTCCTAGCACCTATAACTAGTGACATGTCCTGTAGACATACTGTACATTGGCTTCTCTTCCTTTTACTAACATGTCTGGTGCAAAGTTCTGTTGCATCTCTTAGTGTCTCCCTCTGATCCTGCACACAAGTTTCAGCTTCTACCCAGAGCTGCCATCAGAAACTGTGGGTCCAGTACTACTTAATCTGGCGGACCCCCCCTTCCCCGGGTCCAGTACTAATTAATCTGGTGGGGTCCCCTCGTCCCCATACATGTGCACCCCTCCCCATACATGTGCACCCCTCTGTCTTCGCCATACATGCGCCCCCTATCCCTCATGACAGTACACCCCCCCCCCCCCCACTCCCTGATCACAGTAAAAGTTCACCTCCCCCCAAAGTGAATGTCCCCCTCTCACCTCCCCGCAATCACAGTAAATGTCCCCCCCCTGCAAGCACAGTTAATGCCCCCCTCTCCCCCCCAATCACAGTTAATGTCCCGCTCTCCCCCCCAATCACAGTTAATGTCCCCCTCTCCCCCTCACAGTAATGTCCCCCTCTCCCCCTCACAGTAATGTCCCCCTCTCCCCCTCACAGTTAATGTCCCCCTCTCCCTCCCCCCTCAACAGTTAATGTCCCCCTCTTCCCCCCAGTCACAGTTAAGGTCCCCTTCTCCCTCTCCCTCTCACCCCCCCTCCACAGTTAAGCTCCCCCTATCCCTCCCCCCTCCACAGTTAAGGTCCCCTCTTTTCCCCCCTCCCTCCCTCCACAGATCAGGTCCCCCAGGCTCTCCCTCTCCCCTCCCCCTCCCTCCTTCTACAGTTAAGGTCTCCCAGGCTCTCCTTCCCCTCCCTCCACAGATCAGGTCCCCCAGGCTTTCCCTCTCCCCCCCTCCCCCCTCAATGACATCAACACGCCGCACTCCCAGCCTATCAGAGTCTGGGAGGCGGAGCTGCAACATCGCGGAGAAGAAGGTAAGAAAAAAAAGGGGCAGCACGGTCGCTGACTGTGAGGCTGGACAGTCCAGGGAGTCCGGACAGACGGAGAGGTCTGTCCGGGTCCATCACAGCAGTGCTGGCTGTACCCCCCTGATGGCGGCCCTGCTTCTACCCCAACCCTGGCAAAAACGCACGTAAAGGATTTATAAAATCTAAAACCTTTGTCTTGGTGCGGTTGTGATATCCTGTTGTCTGTATATTACACCACACTGACCGACGGTCATCAGACACCTAATAATATCCTATAGAGAATATGGTTTACACTGTAGTACTGTTTATTTATCAAATAATGCAAATAATGAAAAATACATTTGCTGGTAACCATGACAGGAAGTATTTTTAGCAATGTCGTTATGAACTGGTGATTTTCTGCAAAAAAATATATATTTCAAAATCACTTCATTATTTCTTCCTTCAGAAAGTAATAATATTTGGGTCATGCGCCAATCCTGGCAAACATGTATTACTCTACAGACTACCATATGGCACGTAGCAAGCCTGGCAACACAGCGCACCAGACCGTCCAGGAGTCAAGTACAACAATATGGAGACAAGCTCATCTGACCTGGCTAATCAATATTCATTTGATCTGATTGGATGAATGAGCCAGAAAACACGGTGCTCATATAACCGGCATTATGATGGGCGAGATGATTACATCCTTGGTCGATATTAAATACTTCCACAAACTATCACATACTAAAAGAATTAGATATCGCAATAACAACAACAATAATAATAATAACAGTTCCATTTAGTAATGTAAAGAAATAAAATGATAAAACATAATATAGAGCACATGAATGAGTTGTAGGATGCTGTCGGTTTACTCTGCATTTATTAGTATTGCCTCATTTGTATCATGTGTTTCACTCTTGACAGTAATATTACTTGTTTTTAGAAGACACATCTCTTACACGTCGTGTTTGCTTACAAGGCTGTTGCTTATTACATGATGTCCGTGGCTCCGCCACGTAGTTCTTTAGCCCATCTTAAGCAAGTTTGTGAGTCTCTTTGTTGCTTGTGAGTAATTCATATTCACACTACTGCTCTTTGGTTCACCAATGTTTTGCGGGTGTCATTTGGCTCTGTTCATCCATCCATTTTTGGAAACGATTTCAGTTTTTTGTTTATTTCCTAGGCGCGAGATATTTCCGGTGTTAATATAACGTTTGGTTGACTTTTTTAAACTTTTGCGGCACTTTCTTTGGCAATGTTGGTTTCGTGTGGGGGTTACTTTTTGCTATTAGTATTATTCTTAGGGCTGGAAAATTCGAGACTCACTATGGTACCAGCCCAGTCTGCCTCTGGGTGCCACAAGGCTTCTGCAGTGCTGTACAAAATACAAAATACAAAGTACAGTACGAACAATGGACCATACAGAGTACAACAGTACAGAACAAGGGGCCTGATTCATTAAGCATCTTAACTTAAGAAACTTCTTATTTCAGTCTCCTGGACAAAACCATGTTAAAACGCAAGGGGTGCAAATTAGTATTCTGTTTTGCACATAAGTTAAATACTGACTGTTTTTTTCACGTAGCACACAAATATCAACTTTAAATTTCAGTGTACAAATAAGCTATCAAGTATTTGTGTGCTACATGAAAAAAACAGTCAGTATTTAACTTATGTGCAAAACAGAATACTAATTTGCACCCCTTGCATTGTAACATGGTTTTGTTTAGGAGATTGAAATAAGAAGTCTCTTAAGTTAAGATCCTTAATGATTCAGGCCCAAGATGAGTAAAACCAAGACTCCAATAGCTCCAAGCAAAACGAGTACAGTTATATAGGAGAAGAAGAATTTGGTATAGAGACAGAGGGGAAGAGGGCCCTGCTCGTAAGAGCTTACATCCTAAAGGGAGGGGAACAGACAGCAGGCACGAGAGGAAACAATATTTTTAGAGAAAATAATGCAGGGTTAACAATCAGATTCTAATTTAGACCAAAAGTGTCCATAATTCTAAACAGAGATACGTTTTATGGATATGATTCTGCCACTTAGTTTAATATATATATATATATATATATATATATATATATATATATATATATATATATATATATGCTTTTAGGGTATCTATATTTGAGCTCGGGTATGATTGGAATGTGTTGTAATTTAGATTTATGTGCAAATGTGAGTATGCACAATCATAGCTATGACAGGTACTTATATACATAAATATATCATATTCTATTATCTACTGTATGTCACCCCTGTGGTAGTTTCTTTGGCTACTGCATATGTAAATGTACTGTCATATATATCTGAAAATCATCATCATCATCTATTTATATAGCGCCACTAATTCCGCAGCGCTGTACTGAGAACTCATTCACATCAGTCCCCTAACACACACACCGAGAGAGACTAAGGGCAATTTGATAGCAGCCAATTAACCTACTGGTATGTTTTTGGAGTGGGGGAGGAAACCAGAGCACCCAGAGAAAACCCACGCAAACTCCTCACAGATAAGGTCATGCTCTGGAATCAAACTCATGACCCCAGTGATGTGAGACAGAAGTGCTAACCACTAAGCCACCGTGCTGAATATATTGAATTGAATTCTGGAGGACACAGGAAGCCAGTGTAGGGATTTGCAAAGTGCTGCAGCAGATGTTAGCAAATTAATACTAAATTTAAAACTAAAACTACTCTTATTTTGTAGAGGATTTTAAACTTCAACATGAAGAACAACTCCAAGGGGTATATTTACTAAACTGCCGGTTTGAACTAGTGGAGATGTTGCCTATAGCAACCAATCAGATTCTAGCTGTCATTTATTTAGTGCATTCTACAGAATAACAGCTACAATCTAATTGGTTGCTATAGGCAACGTCTCCACGTTTTCAAACCCGCAGTTTAGTAAATATACCCCCAAAACTCATGACTTTCATCCCTAACTTTCTGATAATCTGCTGTCTGATGTTTTTACTGTTGCAAAGTTATTGCAAAAAAAAACCAAACCTTAAATCTGTTTTTCTGAAGGTGAAAGATAAAATTCACAGACATATTAACATGTGCATAAATGCTTATTTACAATTAATTTGATATCCAAATCTAGTCACAGCTAAAACAAAACTAATCCGAGAGCTGTTCTCAGCATAATCTCTTGCAACTGTTCCCCACTTTCTGCAACAAATTCTGCTACATCTGCAATAGACTACAATTGATATTTACAGTATATATTTGAGAGAAGTAAGAATTATGAATATATTTCCTGATACTGTTCACAGGGAATGCACAACGAGTCGGTAGTTTGCGATCTATCCTAGAACAATATATTAACACTCACCCACATATACCAAAACATAAAAATGGAGAGTAAATTGCGTATATGATTATTTTTTCCCCTATTAGTTCTGCTCTATCATTGAAAACTATTTTCGCTTCCGAGACACGGACCCCACAAACCTGCCTGCTTCACCCCTATAGTATTCAAAAGCAGAATTTTAACACAACAGCCAATTATTCAACCCAACCCAATTATATTTTTATTTATTTCTTCGTTTAACGAGGAGGAAGGCAGCCAGCGGCAGGCTGGTTCTCTAAATCTTTTTTACGCCCCGGAAAATAAAGGTGAGGACTTTAAGGCTGAAATCTCCAATTAATTGGCTGCTTAGCATTTGAGAAAGAGCTGGCTTGTGAAAGCACCATTCAGATGACATGTGCGGGCAATTTCAAAAAATCTTTCAATCAATATAATATACAGTGTCTAACTTCTCGCCAGCAATAAAGTCAATGTGATAATTGCTGTCCCACGGGGAATAAAAAAATCTAAGACCTCATTAAGTCATTGGGATAAACACTTTTTCACTGATGCATGCTGCGTTTATTTATTTTTTTTGTTGCGCAAGTTGCTAACACCGTTGGACATTTGTCCCTTCGCTGGTACTGGCAAATCATTTTCTTGTAATTTTACACTGTCTGACTTTTACGAATAATTGTGTCGATCCATCATGCAATTACAATTTACATTCAACGGCAGTTGTCTTAGTTACCAACCTCACTAAGTCTATTAATTCTATTTAAAAAGCTTTTGAAAGAAAAAAAAAAAGCAAAAGACTAAGCAATCATTGTCACCTTCATCAGTATTTTATTTTTAAATAGCAGAATTTTCTCAGTGAAATGGATTTATAAATAAAAAAAAGTTAAAGAAGGGGTGGGGGAGTTGTATAGCTAAATTCTGCATACCTGTAATGAGCAAATTGAATTATTTAGCTCATGTTAGTTGATTGTGTGAGTGTTATATGCTGAGGTGCTCTAATGACAATAGCCTTATTCAAAAATATATGATGTTTAGTATTTAGAACAAATCCAAAAAGGATAATCATAAGTTTTAGAAGTTAGTTAACCTCGCGCCACGATACCGCAAAGTACTACAATCTTCTATTTGAACTAGAATTGGCCAAGACTAGGTAGACAATTACCTGTGCTTTTCATCTGTCATAACCATCGGCCGTCGCTCAGCAGGGATCCACCCCCATGCTCTCAGCTTGCATTCCAAGGTATGTGTGCCTGCCCCCTCCCCTCCATCTGTCGTTCCAATTCTGCAGAGAGCATACACACTGCAGAATTGGAACAACGTCGTTCCATTGCTGAAAGAGATTTTCAAGTCAGCTTGAAAATCTCAATCAATTTCAGTGGCTTTGGAACGACCATCAGTCATCATTTCACTGTACACACTAAAGCGATATCGGGTCGAACATTCGTTTATCGTCGGATTGATCCAAACATGTGCTGAAAACACTGTAGCGTGTACCTAGCCTAAGTCAGATCATTGGACTGCTCGTGGTGTTAACCCAGTCAGGGGAAAATGCAGGATTTGTAGAGGGGGGTTTCCACACCATGCCACCAGTGGGCGTGAAAAGCATGCATGGGGGCGTGGCTATAATTTTAGACAGTGCTTGCTGCTCTCCAATTCTTCCTATCCCCATAATATACATGGGCAATGCTGCGTGCACTACTGTTAGGTGCACACAGCTCTCCCTTTTCAAGCAGAGTCGTGTGAAGCGGGGGCAGGGTCCAGTCACCTCAATTATACAGTGCCCCAGGCTTGGAGGGGGTTTCCAGGCACTAGGAAACCCCGCCTCAGTTTGCCTATGCCAGTGTTGCAAACTTTGCAAAGAACCTTCAAGTGAAGTGGACAATGCTGGGTTCAAGATATAAGAAAGAGAATCTATACTCTTTTCCACTTTTAGCCTATTTCTGTTACTTCAGTAAATATATAGCTAGAATTGAGATTGTTCCAAGCTTCTTATTTACTGAATCATCTAATGTGCCTGGTTAACCTGCCACAAGGTATGAGAAGTACAAGGTCTTTAAGGGTCTAATTTACTACAATGACGACCTCTGATGAGGGAACTCAAAATGAGAGGATTGAGAAAACATACTGCGAGTGGCTTTATTCATTATTTCTACTTTGCAAAGCACATGATAGTTTTATTTCGCCTGCTGCTGGTAATTGCTACCCGTTTAAAGGACCGAGCCAACCCGCCATCATACCAACTATATTTGCAAGGAGATTTGTACATAGAGGGCCTGAGTCATTAAGGAAAGTAAAGCAAAAAAATGAGTAACTTTTCACCTGGCAAAATCACGTTGCATTGGAGGGGGAGATAAATTTAACATGTGTGGACAGATTTATATTTGAGGTAGGACTTGTCCTAGATCAACTTCAAATGTCAGTGTAAAAATATAGCTATCAAGAATGTGTGTCCTACATGAAAAAACAGCCAGTATTTATCTTATGTGCAAAACAATAAACTCATTTCCACCCTTTGCATTGGAACTTGTTTTTTTTCTAGGAGAAAACTTACTCATTTTTTTTGCTTTACTTTCCTTAATGAATCAGGCCCAGAGACTTCATAAATTGTACTCATGTTTATTAAAGAATGTTGCTTGTTATCTTGCTTTGTTTTGCAGTTTCCTAAGAGGAGGCCCCTTCAGGATTCACATTCATTATTGTGAAGTTTGGAATATTGCATATCTTATTGCTAATTATATTATATTGTGGTATATACAAGATACCAGATGGAGAATGCTACCAATGCTGCATCTTATTATAAATTGATAAGTATTTTTTATATGCTCTCCCTGGAGCTGCATTCTCTATTATACATCTCACTTATTCAGTAAGTCCCTTTTATCATTCATTCTCTTCTTCTCTCTTCTCAGTCAGCCCTAGTTCCATGAGTGGGTCCTGCTAGATGTATGGAGAGTATCTCTGTGTTAGCACACGATCATACACTGTCACAACCTGCATCCTGCAGCTCCTGTCTGCAGGTACTTTGTTGGACTTTTGTATATATTTGTATCTTGCCTGTAGTACCACTGTCCACCAAAGAGGCCACTGTGGTACTTAGACTGCTCTTACCTGCCTTGTTATTGCTGGAAGCTTAAACACCTGTTTCTGGCCTATATAAGCTGCCTGTCCCAATCAACCTTCGCCAGATCATCTGTTGCAATTACCTGTGTTGCTGTGCCTGTTTCCTGGCTCCAGTTTGCTGCCTGTTCTCTGAGTTTCCAGCACATCTATCCGCAGACCATCTCAGCCACTGTGTCTACTCCAGCATCTTGTTGTAACGCTCTGCAGATTATTGCTACCTGTTCTATGAATCTTCAGTGCCTTGCTCCGCAGACCATCGCACCTTGTGTGCCATCTCCACTACTTTGTGGTAAAGTCCTCTGGACCACCGCATTCTGCATCTGTTATCCACTGTGTTCTTTAGCTATTTCTGCCATACCCTACCCTACTGCGACCTGAAACCTGTGGTGGTGTTAATAAAAACCACTTAATTTCACTACGTTCTCCCTGTGGTTTTTATTGGGAATCCTGAGAGTCACGTTCCATATACCTGTTCATATAAATTGTACATGGACTGATCTTCTCCTGTGTCCTCTTTATTGAGTTCAGGAGGAGTCTCAAGTGCATAACATCCATCCGTCCTACAGATTAAGGTCTCAGGAGAAGTGCTATTTGCTTATCTACCGCTTGGAAACATAATACATTTACAGTCTCACAATGGAGACATTGAACTGGTGCAAAATGAGACCGCCTGGTACAATATGACCATATATATCCCTTTAAGTAACTACTATGTTCAACGCTTCCTTATGTAACTAAAGACTAAAGCTTATTGCCAGCAGGTAGCCTTAGAATAAAATAAGAATAATTCAGATGCGTGTAATGTTTTAACTAACATGTCAAATATTCTGATAGATTTATCACCATAGGTTCCAGAGCTTTCATCTGAGCCTTCAGTAGACCAGGTTCCTGTTCTGTATTCACCTGCTGAAACAAAGTAATGAAGCAGTAAACCCATTGCAACTCTCCCTATATAGTGGCAGTTGATGTCTTTTGCAAATGACTTGTTGGTTAATGTGAGCAAAGAAAGTGACATTATCCACTCACTTGAGCACAATATACATAGTATAACAATATACTATATATTTATACATATTAATCGGAGAAATAGATATAAAGGATCCTTCCAGAGCTATGAAAATAAAAAAATATATCAGTAAATATTCAGTTTAGTTTAATTATGGTTTCATATAGTCTATACTATAGGCCACTAACATTATGCGGAATATAAGGATAATTTATGAACCTGGAAAATGTTACCCCACCCACTCAACGCGTTTGTCGGTTTTTTGTTAGCAACATTTACAGCTCTGGTTTATACAGGATGCACAGAGATCAGGATGTGAAGATGGCGGCAAAGGGTGGATTGGTGGTGGGGATGGAGGAGTGCGTTGCTAAAAGCATGACAGCACCTCGAATTGAGCACACATGCACAAATGAGATTCTGTTTCCATATGAAAGAAATTAAAATGAGATACAAGAGATGGAGAGGTCGCATTTAGGTTGGCCACAGAACCTCGTTCTTCCGACAGAGGGAATGTATTCCTGTGTGTGCCCAGGTGGGGAATATATTCAGGAGATCTACTCTCAATGGGGTGACTTTTTTTTACCATCAAACCTCATTTGTCTTGGGTATATCCATTTATATGTGCAAAAACGCCCGTGTAGTAAAGACATCCGCAATGTGTCCTCATTTGTATGCCTAATTTAAGACAAAAATGAGACTGGAACAAGCATTCAGGGGAAAACAAAAGCATTCAAATGAAGAAGGAGGGTGGTGGTAGGAAGGACTTTGATGTGATCTTCTATTGTTTCCAAAGAGAGTAGACACAACTTCTTGGGAAGTTACAAATTCCACAGTATTCATTCAACTCTGCATATGTCTTCACCTGGCTTACATCATTAAGATCTAATGATTCAATCAAGTTTTGAGGCCTACACAGAAAGAATGGTTGAATCAATTGGAAGGTGCCCAAGGATTTGCACGTCACAATCACTGTTTTTTTCTTTTTCAATGTAATATGGAACAAATGGATAGTAATTGTGCTTTAATGTTTGTACCCTGGAGAGGTTGTAGGCAGCTATATATCCTGGTGAGCGTACAGTATCATGTTCAAATACAATAACTCCATTCTATTTTAATTGTGGCGGGACAGGGCTAGGCTTCTTTGTGAATCCAGCAGGGTAGCACTGCATCACCAATCCCTACAGCAAAACGTAAAGGGGGTCGTGCAGGAGATCAAAGCGGAGGACTAAGAAGCTGAAGGCCCGCACACAAAAACACATGTATGTACATACAGTATCTATCATCTTTAGCTTTGCAATAATACCTTCTAAATTACGAATAGAAAGTAACATTGTTATATATAACATTATATAAATTGGTTTTACATATAGTCACCAGAAAGCTGAAAGGTCTGTCCTATTAAAATGTATGCTGCAAAAAAGCCTGAACGAGATAATGTCCCTAAACAGATTTACTGTAAACCATGATATCTTAGAGTTTTAATTGTTTGTTAAGTGTAACTCATTTCTTTTGCTAAGTCTTCAGTTTACAACCAAAGTTTTGCTCTGATCTCGTTTAATTTCTGGTTCATAATTCGTAAAATGCAACACAGTAAGAATCTAGAAGATAAGAAGATAAACAGATCATTTAACTGACATGGGAATGTGCTTAAATGGGTTAAAGAACCATTAGATTTTATTTATGGCTTCTTTAAATCACAGTGTAAGGAAAACTGAAAGAAAGAAACAAATTAGTATTGGAAAGCACCATGTGGGCTAAATGCAAGTTTTGCTATTTGAAGATGTAAACCTCTAATGTAAAAAATTAATCTGGTTGTATCTAAATTTAGCTAGCTGTTATGGAACTGTGTTTCATGCCTCCTCTCCTTCAGCTCACATACTGTAATAAAATGTATCAGCAAACTTTTATGTTATCTTACTGAAATACAAAGAGATCTGATATACCCTCATGCAACCTTTAACTGAGTTATCAACTAGAGAGGTTCTGACAATCAAAAAAACCAGGTCATGAGTTCAATTCCCAACCATGGCCTTATCTGTGAGGAGTTTGTGTCTTTGTGTAGGTTTCCTCCAGGTGCTCTGGTTTCTTCCCACACTCCAAAAACATACTGGTAGGTTAATTTAAAAAATACGTATAAAATATCACAAATTTATTAAAACATATAATTAAAATAGTTATAATCCACATACATATGAATGTAATATATCGGTAGACCAAGCTGGATAGTATACCACCTTAATGCCTAACAGAGCTCTGTAGGTACATATTTATTTGTATAGACACAGGTGCAAAGATTCTATATGTAGCGATATATAGATATTCCCTGTATGGGAAGAGATTTAGATAGAACGATGGTATATAATGAAACAGTTCCTCCTATAGGTAAACACGAATTGATGCTGTGTATAGAAAACATACGACCGGGGGAGCTCACACGCTCCTGGCACATAGAGTGCAGCTGAAATTCTCGTATATCCACAATACGCTGATAAGGTACCTTGACGGAACTTTGGTAACGCTCACTTATATAGAAATATCCTGTGTCGCTGTGGAGAGATCCTAATGTCTCCTTACGATGTAATTCCAGAGTTTTCCAATTCAGGATCCAGAAATGATGGATGTAATGTTTGTGTCTCGATAAATTGTGGAACAACAAGTCCCAGAAAAAGTTAATAATTAATCCTGTTTAGTTTCACACCAAGTAAAACTTAGGCTTTAGCAAAAAAAAAAGTACTTAAAATAGTGCTGTTGTTTGTTCATTAGTCTGCAGCAGATGGCAGGTGATATACAAATAGGAGAACACAATAATTAAATTGGGGACCTCTACAGTGGATGGACCTGATGCACAGACCCTCTCTCTACTGCTTGCTACAGGTAACATGGGGGACAGATTAAACTAAGCAAAAGAATGTCAAAATCATGCACAATATTCAGGGTTTATGAATTTATTTGAGTTAAACATTAAATCCCCTTTCCAGGTTTTCACAGCTGCATAGAGACCAACCTGTTTAAGATGCTGATCCTACGTTAATGTCCATGAAAATTAGGGTAATGGTTCTCTACGCAGTCAGTAGATTGGAGCAGAGACGGATCAGCTGTGGCCATATCTGCAGCTGAAGCCTGTGGCAGCCTGGAATTCCCATCTGTGAGCAAAAGAATTAAGGTTTGATTCATATAATTGGCCTCGGCAGCAAGATCTTCTCAGCAACTGTATTTTATTTGGATAAATAAATTAACTTTGACTGAGAGTGCGCTGGGCCAAGTAAATATTCTGACCAAAAAAAGGATAAAATGCTGATCAGCTTATTTGGCGAGTGGTGCCCTGTGTGACCGCACTATCTGCAATGTTTAGATCATTTAGGACTCTACACTTCATGATTACCAGCGATTGTCACTGCAGCCGTAGACGTTGTGAGGAGTATTGTACAAAGTGGATCTTATTACTTAGCAGCGTCACTGTTATTGGAATGGCCAATCGTGTGCAGGAAATGTTTGGAGCTGACGGGATTTACTCTTGTACAGTGCTGTTGTTGTATTGCACAAAGATACAAACTTACTGAGCTTTCTGCAAACAAGAAACATACAATTATATAGTGTTATAATGTTACATGCACAGGAAATAATCAAACCGGTAAGTATCACAGACTATAGAATGAAAATATCTGTGGGCACAATTGAATAACAATCTGTTAATATATTTATTAAACATATTTATTACAGACAGCATACGGATACCAAAATTCACAGGGTGACAGAATGTTAATTTTGAAACATTTACTCCACAGGTCCAATCATTCAGACTGTGGGGTAAATGTATCAAACCTTTTAAAAGTGGAGGTGTTGCTCAAAGCAACCAATCAGCTTTTATCTATCATCTAGTACATTCTAGAACATGATAGGTAGAATCTCATTGGTTGCTATGGGCAACACCTCTACTTTTGCTTTTTAGAAGGTTTGATTAAGTTACCCTTGTGAATCTTCATGTCTTGCTTTAGTCATTTGTAAAGTGTGTGTGTATGTGTGTGTGTGTGTGTGTGTGTGTGTATGTGTGTGTGTGTGTTCTTTTTTCTTTATTCGGCTCCTCATTTTTGGGAATCATTTATTTTCAATCGAACATGAGTGGATTAAAAACAGAATCTGTGCTGGGCTGCGTTGAATCAAGAATAGGAAACCAGAAGTAAAGGTTTTATTTTGTAAAAAAAAATTTTTTTTTAACATTACAGGTGGGGGATAGTGTGTCTTTTTTCATTAATTTTTTTTTTTATAAAAATGGTTTGTTTATTTCTACTTTACCTTTGTAGGTATATAGACAGGGGCATTATGGAACCCTTGTCCATTTTGCAGGGACCACAGGGGGGCGCTAAAGCTGAAAGAGCCCCAGTGCTGACTAGTCCATTTTTTTAAATTTATTGATTACTATTATTTATTTTTTTGTTGTCATTGCTGATCATTTCTCAATAGTACCTCCAGTGCTATAGTTTTAGGTCCTCCTACTGACACATGGCCGGTGCTGCTGATTCAATCGATACATAAATAATGGGGGGGGGGGGGAAATGGTAGCATGTCCCTCACAAATTCTATAGCATCCCAAGATGCAGCATAGGCTGAATATGACAACCAACTTCCATATTGTTCTACTGCAGGTCTAGAGCCTCTATTAGAGGAGTGAAGGGTTATGAATCAATGGGACTCCCAAAGTGACCTCTGTCCTTCCTAAGACCCCTGTCAAATTATAGCTAAACCCCCAACCTTGTTTTAAAAATCTGTACTATAAAAAAAGTTAAATATATATGTAGCTGAAAAACCACAGGTTACCTAACCATGCTGCATTGTATTAATCAACTTGGCTCTACTGCTTTTTCAGAACTACAACAGCTGGACAGACATAGGTTGCCTATTTTTTGCAACACTGCTGAGGCAGCCTATGTATCTCCAGCTGGAAGTATAGTACAACAGCTGGTGAGGAGTAGGTTGCCTATTTATTCCATACAATACTGTTTAGGGAAACAGTGCTTTTCCGGTTGTTGCCTCCCAGAATGACTTGAAGTTTCCAAACAGTCGTAGAGCTACAAGTTGTCTCAGAGGTGCAACCTGTGGCTCAACCGCTGGGACTTCTAGTTCAACAACAGATCCGGAGACACGGGTTGTCTAAGCAGTGTGGCAGCCGGTGTCTCTCCAATATCAGCCCCGCACCGCGTTCAGCCAGCTGCTGGCCGCCACACAGCCATGTTTTGAGGTGCCAGTGACCAGTTGTATCCACACGATTGAACCACAAGGCTGGAAATCACCGAATTATGCAGAGCAGGGAGCAGGAGCTGGCCCTCAAGCTGCCTTGCAGAAAATGAGCAGCGATCTCTATTGACACCATAAAGTCACTACAGCTTTCCTCATTCTTGACGTGACGTTGATGGGCAATGGTCGAAACTATTTATGTGATTCTGAAATTTGGACGAGTTTCATCAATTCACAGTGTGTGGACTGGCCCAGACTTGTTTCAATTTCCATAAATACTTTACACATCCTTTGAGTATTCTAGTATTCATCTTCACTCCTCATCTGTGTACACCTGGTAAAGGTTAAACTCAATGGTCCTGTGTCTTTTACCAAACTCACTAACTATATGATTCTCTGTTACAGCCGTTCAGTTCACCTTTCATACAGCCCTAATTCATCTAATATGGTACAATGCCTCTTTGACACATGTATAATCCAGACACATCCCACTAGCTGCCCCCTTTCACTTCCCTCCATTGAAGTTTGACCATCCTGCTGCCCGGTTATCGGCCTTGAGTTATGGAAAGGTCACATAAGCCTCAGATGGAATAAATGCAGAGGCAGACAGCTGTCCTCCTTTTAATTTGTAGTCCATTTTTTTCATAGGTATGTCTACCAGTATAAAAATCAACTATATTTAATGACAGATGAATATATTTATATATATTCGACAGACAGGACTATAGGAGACAGGACCGACAGAGTTCTACCAGGGTGGGAAGGAAGTGGCAGGAAAATTAGGTGGGAAAAAAGTGAAATATTGCCCCCAACTGTGATTCAGATAAACAAAAAATTATTGCTTTATGTGGGATGCAATCACAGTACACTCCCGTTTCCTCTCATCCGAGAAGAACGCCACAAACAGCATGGAGGTCAGAGCTGATTCCTCCCGATGGGCAGCCAACGTTAGGAGCGATGGCAGAAAGGAGGCGAGTAGAAGGAATTAGACTCTAGGAAAGCTATGCCAACCTGTAGCTCTGCAGCTATTGGGAAACTACCATCCCAGCATGGTCTGTCACCCCATCATTTTAACATTGCACTATGTGCATGCTCCCCAATCATACAGGTTCTTCTCCCTTTCAGTAACAAGGCATTGTGTGTTATTACAAGGACGTTTCGCACATTGCTAATACGCGCGTCTTCCCACAGCTTCGTCTATGGAATTCTGGGAATAGTAGAAAAAAAATAAACAGGCCCCATAACAGCCCGACAAGATGCATGAGACACCCATACACACACGGGCAGCAGAAATTATTAGCATAAATTTACAATAATTAAGGACGAGGCGCTATTAAGGATTCTAGAGTAGCTGTCTTATATTTGTGAAACTGGTACATCTGAAAACAAATTAGTAACAATGAATTAGTAATTAAAAGCCAGTTTGTGGCCATATTTTAAATCAACGTCACAGTATTCAAGGTCACCAGGAATCGCTTGAAAGGCAGACAGTCAATTCTAAGAGTATGGAAATGTTTTTGCATTAATGTAGTCTCTTATCACAAATAACTTACATTGGTCACAAAAAGCAATTAGAACCATGTCATTATATTTTTAGCAGCTATATTTTATGTTTACTTTACATTGAGCAGCTAACGCTAAAATTAGTTTGTGCTTTCGGTGATTTCCAACATTGCAATCATAAGTGGTTTCTTGGGAAAGTACCTAAGTTAGCAGAGTAGACAATAACACAGAATCATTTTCAAGCAGTCACATCTGTCAAGTTCAGCTTTGCTTCTTACTCACTGTCTTATCCACTTTGGAAGGATGTCAGTTATATAATCTTTATGTCACATACTGACTCTCCTCCCTTTCGGCAGTCAAAAATTAGAGATGCACAGACTACATACTGTCCCAGATTGAAGAGATGACCGCTAACCGGTATTGACGCAACTGAACAGGGAGGCGTGGTGTCTAACGTACCCCCGGTATTCACCAGGGACGCCCGCAAAGGGGTTTGGGCTTAGCTGCACAGGGTATGTAGGTCACGGTTCTCCAAGAGAGTCACCGGTGTAGCGACAGTAGTAGACAAGCGTAGTCAGGCAATCCAGGTCAGAGCCAACCGAGCGGTGCAGTACACAGGGAGGATCCAGAGAGAAGTCAGGTCAAGCCAAATAGTCAAACCAGCGGGGCAGTGAGGTACCAAAACGAAACACAGGAGAATAGTCACAGAAAGCCGAGTCAGAACCGAAGATCACTGGATCAGAAGTTCAGGAAACGCTGGAGCAGGAGTGAACCAATACTCTGGCACTAGACATGTTTCAGAGGGTGCTTTATATACCATAAGGTGCAACCTGATTGGGTTAGGGAGATTTTGGCGGTCAGACATGCTGACTGCCGACAGGTGAGCGGAGATAGCGTCCCGCTGCTAGGCAACGGGACACGGCGGCAGAGAAGGTGCAGGCGTCTGTCTCCTGCACCAAGTGTCAGTGCGAAGATGGCGTCTGACACATACAAAACTGCTCATACAACATACTATAGAAGCCTTGAGTACATACCACATACTATAGAATCAAGGCTACATACGAAATATGCACATATAATATAGAAACATAGACAATATATATGAAAGCTGCACATACTACAGGCTATAGAAGCACAAGCTAAATATGAAGATGCACATACGACATACAAACTTGCAACAGTGCTGTGCGAAAGACAATACAAATAATGACCATATATAACTCATAATACTTATTCAGCTTAAATGAGTTTCCACCTGAAAAAAAAATATTTATCAATAATAGTATTTATGCCCCTGACTTTTGTTTTTGTTTTATTTTGTGCAATTTCTTTTATAGTCATTAATGTTTTCTCAAGTATTTCATTGTTTACTTTTTTTTCCTGTAACAGTACCTGGTGCAAAGTTATTTTTATCTAAGTGTTTCATGTTTTTTACTTTCTCTATGTCAGTTCCAGAACTGAGAAAAAGTTTGCGAACCTTTTATAACTATCTGTATTCCTACAATATTACCTAAAACATTATCTGATCTTACTCTGGGTTCTAATATTGAGTAATGGATGAGGCTTCATGCACTAGTACAGGAATTGGTTTAACTGCAATATTCCTTAATAATAATCATATTGCACATTGCTATTACCTGTTCTTCATAAGTTCTAACTTCTAATATTAGACAAAGAAAATCTAATTAAAGAAAATGCTGAAAAATGTGCTTTTTTGCATGGCACATATTGATTTAACCCTCGTGTTCTCATTCAAGAAAAGTATGTGAACCCTCCTCGCTGGTTTTAGTGGCCCTGTTTACCTGCCAAAAAGCAAAGTGACATCAGGATTGAACTGGTGCAATACCTAGTAGCAGGACATAGTGTCCCAGCAAACTTAAGAGGGAATGAGAGTCATAAGACATTACTTATGTTAGGACATTAGTGATCAGTAAAGTCTCTCTCTCCCTGTATGTACAGCAACTGAGACCAGTACAGTTATCTTGTTTGATTATGACATATATCTTAGTGTTTAATGCATATCCTTAATAAAGCAATATTACATGAGCTGTCTGTATTTTGCAATTACTCTGTAGCACCCAGGGGCCGGCACGAAATTCTAACGGGGCTGAGTAGCTATTTTTAGTGACTTTCTTTTTCCTACAGACATACTGGGGTTTATTCTCTGTAACCTGGTGTACTGTGGAGCTTCATATCACCACTGCGTGGGTTCCCTCCCGGTGCTCCAGTTTCCTCTCACCCTCCAAAGACGTTCTGGTAGGTTATTTGGTTTCTGACAAAATTAACGCTAGCGTGTGTCTTCATGATAAGGAATATAGATTGTAAGCTCCACTGGGGCAAGGACTGATGTAAGTCTTTTCTGCAAAGTGCTGAATAATATGTAGGCACCATGTAAAAATCTGTTAATAAATACAACAAATGATACATTCCAGTTGTATGCATCCCTGTACTCACTGAGTCACATGAGAGACCAAGTACACAGCACTCTTCTTAAATTATCTGTGCTGAGCATTCTCACGATTTGATTGGCTATAAGTTTTTATATCACTGCCTACTTCAAAGCTGGACACACACACTCACACACTCACACACGCACATGCAGAAGTTTAATATTAAAACCTCTTAAAAAGTGTATAGACAGAGTACATGACTTTATATGTAAGGGTCAATACAGTCAGGTAGACTTGCATAAAAACCCTTTTAATAGCTTAATATTTATTTCCACAGCATAGCGCTGCCATAAGCATGCGGCGGTCCCCTATACCACTGCATCTGTTCCAAACAGCACTCTAATTAGTCATAAGTGGCTTAGTGGTTAGCACTTCTGCCTCACAGCACTGGGGTCATGAGTTCAATTCGCGACCATGGCCTTATCTGTGATGAGTTTGTATGTTCTCCCCGTGTTTGCGTGGGTTTCCTCTGGGTGCTCCGGTTTCCTCCCACACTGAACATACCAGTAGGTTAATTGGCTGCTATAAAATTGACCCTAGTCTCTCTGTCTGTCTGTCTGTGTGTTAGGGAATTTAGACTGTAAGCTACAATGGGGCAGGGACTGATGTGAATGAGTTCTCTGTACAGCACTGCGGAATTAGTAGCGCTATATGACTAAATGATGATGATGATTTCGGAGGTAAGTTTGATTTGTGCCGGGCTATTATGTAGATGCTCCAGCATAGTAACTACAGCATCTGTGACTTGTTATTGCATCACCACCGTGAATACAGTGGTAGACAGGGAACGAGGGAATGTATATAATATTCTTTTTACATTACTGACCCTCACACACAACATAATGAGTTATACATTTTAGGAGGAAATACTTTAAAAACCAAAAACAAATGAGTGAAATTGGGTCTTTGCTAAAAAGTTCTGCAAAATGTTAATATTCACCATAGAACTTTTTAGATTTACACCATCAATTACAGAAGAGTATTATTAGCCCAATGTAAGTATCAGTACATTAGCTCAATTAAAATTTGTATCTTCCAACGTATCTGTCTTTTCTTGTGGCACGAATCTGAACAGTAAGAAATAAAAAAAATACGGGAAGAAATGCGCTAATTAATATTTAATGTTCTTTATCGGGAAGACGAGGAGAACAGAAATAGCATGTTGTCTTGATTAAAATGAGCCAGGGAAACATTGGAGCAACAGCAGATGTTTCCCATCCAGTGGATAACCTTGAAAATGAAGAGAGAAGATATTTAATCAGTTAACAGATGGAGCAGGCCAAGCTAAACGCTAGGAGAAAAATATATCACTGCCAGAAGTGCGAGGCGGATCAAAAACCTTAACCAGCGGGTCTGAAAATCTGATGCACTGAATTAGGGTCTGTCTCGTGTAAACTCGCCTTTCTCCTTCTATGTAATGTTCTTTCTATCATGCAATGTTATCACATCAACCACTATGGGACGGCTGAGTTGAAGGATGGACCTTCCTTCCTTTCAGCATGTTAAAAATCTGTTGGTTTCAGTAAATTAGCCAACTGTTTCAAGTTTAGATTGTATAGCAGTGCTGCTAATATATGTTCTCTGTAGTTTGGTGTAAAAGTAGAATATTAAAATTGACAAGGAGCAGAGGGCTCACTAGGTGACGAATGATTGTCAACACTTCACATTGTGATATTATCGGCTGCTTTTACAGGGGTCCCCGGGATTAATGTCTACAATGGCTGGTCTTAGGACTGCTGTTGAACAGCGTAGGAACGTAATAAGTTGGCTGTAAGAGATTTGTTTATTAAAATGGTGCATTTGATTCCCCAATTTTCCTTAAGCAGATTGAGATAGGCCTAGCATTATGACTTGTTAGGGGACCCTACTCTTTCTATTATCTAAGAATGGGCACACACTATTGAAAATTACTTCAGATGCGATTTCTGCAGCGATTTTACCAACGACTGAAAGTCCGGATGACCATGCCGATTTATGTGTCATAACCATCTACTGATAAGATCGTGACTCTACACTCTACAGATATCTGCCTACGCTGCTGGTCGTGAGTGTGTACACCCTGCCACATTTGCCCGACATCGTTTAATCATGGATTGTGATTTTTAGGAAGTTTATAAAACCAAATCAAGCAATACGATGTGTTTCGGTACGATAAAACATGATCGTGGGAGCGTATACACTCTTGCAATATCTGACCAAGTGGTCGTTTATCATTTGATCTGCAGGATAATTGAATCAGTGTGTGCCCAGCTTTACTCTCAGTCTGTGGTTTTCATTGTGACCCCATTGTCCTTCCCAAGTTATGACATTGCCCCTGTCACATGCAGCCCTGTCCTCACTAACAAGAGTGGACAGGTCACTGCCTCTCCGCAGGACCAGCTCGCTCCTGTCCAGAAATACCGACTGCTGTTTTGTGAACATTCGGAAAATTGGTTTGACTGCAGATTGGTGAAGGCAAAAGAAGTTGGCAGGATCAAGAGAGAAGGCGTCGGGCATATCATCATATTGTACCTACATCTATATGCACATACACATACCTAATTCTACTGACTGGGCCTTGGACTATATTTACCATAGCATTGTGGGTGGGCTGTCTTTTGTAACCCCTGTTTCTAGATGCGGATTCCAGAAGTGCAGATGACCATCAAGAGGAGTCGACGATTACCTGATGAGTATTATCTTTTCGTTTCATCTCTTTCTCTTTGTGGGAGCCCTCACCAATACATCGGTGAGTAAGGTATTCGAGAACGATACTTCCCTATCCTGAATATCTGTAGTCCCGTTCCCAGGCAAAGACTAAAGTGATGGGAGTAGAGTGAAGTACCTCTGCTCCTACCGCTCTTACACTCCTATCCTTCCATCCTGTATCCCTGCCCTTTATTAATCTGTCTTGTTTCTTCCCTAGACCTATGTGGTGTGGGGACCCGTGCTGTGGGGTCCGACGAACAGTTGGTGGACCAATCGTGGACAGGGAAGGAACTTTGTGTGCGTCTGCCCGTTCCCTGAGGGTGTTACACTAGTATATTCTACCCAACACTGAATTTTCAGTTTTGCATGGAAATATACTTTAGCTAAGTATTTAATAAACTTTTATCTTCAAGCCAATTTTTAAACTATTTCTTACATAATGTGGGCTGAATACCATACTAGAGTAGGTAAAAGCCCAGTCATTGCCCCGACTGCGGCATATCAAGCATGAGAACCAGGGGTGTTCCTACTTTTTATAGGTTCTTTTCAAATAACATTTAAATGTGTGTCTTTATTGACTTATATGCATATGTTTAAAATTATATTTCATCATATATCATTGCAATAGTTATAAACAGACTCTATGTTATGCTACTAGCTACTGCAAGTGTTTCCCATTAATAAAGATATTTTTTCCTATATTACTACCCATCACTTAATTCCTTTTAGTCTTCCTTAAGATATAATGAGAAATATCCTATATACTTTTTATGCTTTTAACAGAATATCCTTTATCTGCGAATGTCCATATATTATTATATTTTACTAAAAGAGAGAAAAAGCATGTATACATTTCTGGGAAACAAGTTGCGGGACAATTTAAATTGCGAATAACCTCAACCCATGTGTGATATAGAAAAATACTAAGATAAGAGCGCATAAAAGAACATATTATAAATTTAAAAGGGAAGCATCACAAGTTGGCAAGAAGTGGTCGCCCTCTCCTGAGGAGCTTACATTCAATATTTTATTTAATTTGAATTAATATTCCAGAATTGATTTAGCTTACAAAGGACGTTGTTCATAATTCTACTAATGACATAGACAAATAATTCCATATTTAATTGAATTAAACATAACACCAAAAAAGTTACGCGATCATTTGTAATTTTATAATTACAGAGTTCAAAATTACTTTTGTTGCTGAATTAATTAGTTTCTAAAGTTTGGCAAAAAAAAGAAGCAAAATAATAGATTGTATATTTAAGTCAAAGAAACTTTAGTTAGGAAACTTATGAAAAACAATATATTACCTTAACTTATTAAATTTGCAGAGTTCCATTTATTTCACGTTCTGTGGCATTACAATATAATTACTGCTTAGTGCACTGAGGTGCGGAGAAGCATAGTCCATTTGTTCTTTATATATATTTTAGTTGTCGTCCTGTGTGTTGGAAGGTCACATGACAATGGATGCAGGGTCGCGAGATAAAAGTCACTGGGCGTAATTCATGAAATCGTTGCCTAGCAACTGGTAAGGCATCTAGACAGATGAATCTGAAAAATGTACCCCTGTTCCTGTGCAACATTTGTAACAATCTTTTACAATCTTCGGTCACTTTGTCCCACTTGCGTATTAGACAACTTGGACGTATGACCCTTTAATATAGAGGTGTGTTTGATACTGCAATTCCCCGGCAGCATTACTGTTCTGAACTCAGATAAACTACTCGGTTATGTGTCGACTTTGCTCAATATCTTCCGACACATCGACAGAGCAGAGTTGTCTGAGATTAAATAATACTTGCTACTGCCAATATCCTAAGGCTCTGACCAACAGGTTAATCTAGACCCACCTACTTTAACGTATGAATGTGTAGCCAATTTTGAAGGATGAATATTATCAGTGCTCTGACTAGAGCACATAACAAAACTGCTGGCCATTATTTGTGCTTCTATTTATTATTATTTTTTAAAAAAAATATTTTTACTGCAATTTACTAGTCCAAAAATATCAGCCAAGGTCACAATAAAAAAATAAATTTGCATTTTTGCTGATAAATGTCTCACAGCGGGCATGCAACATTTTTTCTATAATATGCATAGGGAAGAATTCAATTGTAAGCGCTGTGTCGCAAAACAGCGCCGCATTGTCCAGCTGTGCACATTGCTGCAAATTGCGGTAAGGAATCTCCATTTGTCTTTCTGAATACCCCTATGGGGCGGGGGGGGGGAGCGAGGAAAAAAATGTAAATACGTTGCCACGCAGTGTCATTCCCGGGCCATCCTCCAGGGCGCATTGCTTCCAATTAAATCCACCCCATAGTGTAAAATAAGTGCATGATTAAAGTGGTTCATTTTTTATTATTACAATATATTGTGTTTGCCGCATTTAGTGTAAGAAAAATAAAAGGATACACTTACTCTTTTTCAGGCTTTATTGAGCAGTTTTTAGCTGCTTAATTTTATTATCTGATTGTCATGGTGGACGGATACAAGATCACCCAAAGAGCAGTCTGACAATAAATAAAATAATTCACATTTAATAGAACTCTTCTTCCCCCATATAGATCCATGTTTCCTGGGGGTACACTCTGCTAACGCCATCTGTAGGACAATACGTGATATTGCAAGCATAGAGCGAGTCTCACGCAGGGGGTTTAGAGTAAATATCAGGTCACTATGTCAGCTGTACCATCATCTCTTAACCGTGAATGACAGACCACAACACTAAGCCATTGCAAAGCAACTGAAGACATCCTTACGGACGTAAATATATATATTTTTGAGCTAAATAAAATAGTAAAAATAAGTAAAATATTGAATGCATATCTCCAACCTACATAGATTGGATTCAATGCAGAATCAACATTTTGCCTGTTAATTCTATAGGAACTGCTGACCTCACTGAGGAACAGGGTACAACCAGGCCCGGCGCTCCCATTAGGCAACGTTAGGCAGTTGCCTAGGGCGCGGGGCTCTGAAGGGCGCCACAGGATTAAAAAGCAGATATACTTTATACTGTAAATCTGTGCGGCGACCGCGGGCATACCTTCCACGGCCGCCGCACAGCTATGGATCACCATCGCCGCAATGGCCCCCTACAACAGCTGATGGGGAGGGCGCACCTCCGTCTCCTCCACTCCCCCTCCCCTCACTGACTGTCGGGCGTGACATCATCATCAGGGCCCGACTGTGTCAGTGAGGGACGGGACCCTGCAGAGAGGAGGAGAGTTATGGAGTTTAAGGTAAGGAAAGTCCTGGGGGCGGATATTTTGGGGGGGGGGGGGGTGGTGGATTTATTTTTTTGGGGGGCGGCGGATATTTTGGGGGTGGGTGGCGGATTTATTTGGGGGGGGGCGGATTTGAAAATTGCGCCTAGGGCGCCGGGGATCCTAGCACCGGCCCTGGGTACAACGTGGGTACATCGCGAACACACCCGAATTTAGGGGATCCAAGTACGGAGCTGAGCCGTCTCGGTACTCTCGCGCGCCCTCAGAATTGAAAACAAGGCAAAACGTCATTGTGACGTCGTCGGATCTCGCAAGTTTTGAATTCCTTTTAAAGATCCAACATCATGGAGGGCGGGAAGGAGGGCGGACCCCCTTTTATCTTTCCTGCCACTGCTGTGTGCTAATGTGTCCTAGATGTGCTAGGAACTGCCGTGTGTTTGTGTCATTGCTCTGTCGCTTACCATCCAGCCAGGTCGCTGCAGTATTTGTTTGAAAGTGTATGAAAATAATATTGTGACCTGTGAGGTGGTCAAAATTGACTGCAGATGACTTGAAATTAGTGTTATTGAGGTTAATAATAATGTAGGAACAAAAAAAGAGCAAAATTATGTGATTTTAGCATATTTTAGTTTTTTTTCTAAAAAATCCAAAACCAAAATGCACGAGGATGGTTTTGCCAAAACCAAAACCAAAACACAAACCTAATCCAGATCCAAAACCAGTTCACCGGGTTCAGTTAGCATCTCTAGTCCTGACACCAGGGCCATCTTTTCCATTGGGCACGATGGGCAGGTGCCCGGGGGCCCCACGGGCAAGGGGGCCCCATAGGCACGGCTCCTAATGAGAATAAATAGTCCTCCAAAAGAAAAAAACCTGCAAAAAAAACCTACAAGGGTCACTGAGCAAGTACATCTATCTATCTCTATCTCTATATATCAATATCTATATCTGTATCTGTATACATCTATATATCTATATCTATATCTATATCTATATCTATATCTATATCTAGGGGCCCCGGTGCACTGCTTTGCCCGGGGGCCCATAATGTTGTTAAGATGGCCCTGCCTGACACTAGAAACCATGATGTAAGACAACAGTACAATCTACACAATGTGACATGTGAATGTATGTACACAACACATAACATGTAATTGGACATAACTGAACGTTGCTCGTTAAGGATAAAGTCTGTTCAGTGACAATATTGGTCGCCCCATCCATCAGACAGTCGTATATATCACATGTGTTGTAAATAACAGAACTCGCAGTGATAGGCTATGAAGCTCGTTCATCAGCGTCTACAGCATCCATCTCTGATGAATGGAACCAATAGACTAACAAAGGTACCTGGTGATTTATCTTGCAAGAATCTTAGATAAATAGCCACTATATCGTGCTACTAATTCTATCTATATAACTTATTCATTTGTTTTTTTCCGTTAATTGAGATCATTTTTCTCAGTGCAATTTTACTACCCACCACTTAATTCTTTCCAATCTTCTTTAAGATATACAAATGGTGAGAAATATCTTATATACTCATTATGCTTGTGAACAGCGTATCCATTACCCTCATCGTTGATATATTTTTACTAAAGGAGAGAAAATAAATTAGGGATTTCAGGGAAAACATGTTACAAATCAGGAACAACTGAAACTACCATTCAACCTAAGATACAAATCAGCTCATACTAAATGGGCAGTATTAACGCGGCCAATTCAAGCCTTGTGTTTTAAGTGCGTGTTTTTTTAGGCTTTATCGGCTACAGGGCAGGTATAAGTATCGACTGATAGTGAGGACGGTCACAGCATAAATTTTGTATTAAAGACTACATATATTGCCATTAGATAGCATGGAACATGTATGTGCAAGCGACAAGGAATATAAAAACACTTTGTATACACAGTATCATCATCATCATCATCATTTATTTATATAGCGCCAACATATTCCGTAGCGCTTTACAATTGGGGACAAACGTAATAAACTAATAAACAAACTGGGTAAAACAGACAAAGAGGTGAGAAGGCCCTGCTCGCAAGCTTACAATCTATGGGACAATGGGAGATTGACACATGAGGTTAAGTATACATTTTGCATCTTGGCCCAGCCAGACTGCAAAGGTAGGGTGACTCATAAGCAAATGATCCTGTCACACAACAATGTTATTCCGGGGGTAGTTGTCTTGTGTGAAATTGTGTAACAGGCTAAAGGTAGTGAGGTTAAGATGGTGGTTGAGGAATATTATAAGCTTGTCTGAATAGGTAGGTTTTCAGAGAACGCTTGAAAGTTTGTAGAACAGAGGAGAGTCTTATTGTGCGAGGGAGAGAGTTCCATAGAGTGGGTGCAGCCCGAAAAAAGTCCTGTAACCGGGAATGGGAGGATGTAATGAGGGTGGATGAGAGACGCAGATCTTTTGCAGAACGGAGTTGCCGAGTTGGGAGATATTTTGAGACAAGAGAGGAGATGTATGTTGGTGCAGCTTTGTTGATGGCCTTGTAGGTTAGTAAAAGTATTTTATATTGGATTCGGTAGAAGACAGGCAGCCAGTGTAGAGACATACAGAGTGATTCAACAGAGGAATAGCTATTTGCAAGGAAAATCAGTCTTGCCGAAGCATGTAAAATAGATTTTAGGGGTTTGAGTCTGTTTTTGGGAAGACCAGTAAGGAGGGAATTGCAATAGTCAATGCGGGAGATGATTAGTGCATGAATTAAGGTTTTAGCAGTGTCTTGTGTGAGATATGTGCGGATTCTGGAAATGTTCTTTAGATGTATGTAACATGATTTAGATATAGAGTCAATGTGGGGAACAAAGGATAGGCGTGAATCAAGGATTACACCTAGGCAGCGAGCTTGTGGGGTGGGATTTATGGTCATGTTATCAACAGAGATAGAAATGTCAGGTATGCTCTTGTTGGCGGGTGGGAATATTATTAACTCTGTTTTAGAAAGATTAAGTTTGAGTTGACGAGAGGCCATCCAAGATGAAATGGCAGAAAGACAGTCAGTTACACGGGACAACACAGATGTCGAGATATCAGGAGAGGATAGATAGATTTGGGTATCATCCGCATAGAGATGATACTGAAAGCCAAAGGAACTTATTAGATTTCCAAGAGAAGCGGTATAGATAGAGAACAGCAGAGGACCTAGCACCGAGCCTTGTGGTACTCCAACTGATAGGGGAAGCGGAGCAGAGGTGGCTCCAGAGAAATTAACAGTGAAAGAGCGATTAGAGAGGTAAGATGAGAACCAGGATAGAACTGTGTCTTGAAGACCTAGGGATTGCAGTGTTTGTATGAGAAGAGAGTGGTCAACGGTGTCAAATGCAGCCGAGAGATCAAGGAGAATTAGGAGAGAGTAATGGCGTTCAGTCTTAGCAGTGATCAGATCATTAACAACCTTGGTCAGCGCAGTCTCTGTGGAGTGTTGAGAACGAAAGCCAGACTGAAGAGGATCCAACAGGTTGTTTGCGGAAAGAAAGCGTGTGAGGCGAGTGTAGGCAAGTCTCTCTAGAAGCTTGGAGGGGCAAGGGAGCTGAGAGATGGGACGGTAATTTGAGAGAGAGTTTGGGTCGGAGTTTTGTTTTTTTAGAATAGGAGTAATCACTGCATGCTTGTATAGTGATGGAAAGATGCCAGTAGAGAGTGAGAGATTACAGATTTGAGTTAGAGGTGAAATGAGCACAGAAGACAGGGATCTACCAATTTGCGAGGGAATAGGATCAAGAGGACAGGAGGTAGAGTAGGAAGATAAGAAGAGCGTAGAAATTTCCTCTTCATTTGTGGGGTCAAATGAAGAAAGGGTGTCAGAGGGTAGTGGGAAGGAAATGAGCTGATGGCTTGTTGAGGAAGAGGATACCATTTCTAGTCTGATCTTGTCAATCTTGTCCTTGAAGTAGGAAGCAAGATCCTGAGCACTGATAGTAGATGGAGGGTTCGGGGTGGGAGGATTGAGAAGATGATTAAATGTATTGAAAAGGCGTTTGGGGTTAGAAGCCTGAGCATAGATAAGAGATTGAAAGTATGTTTGTTTTGCAGTGTCCAGAGCATTTCGATAGGAGTGGTAGACAGAAGTATATGTGAAGAAGTCATTAGAGCTTCGAGATTTACGCCAGTGATGTTCTGCTTTACGGGACAGTTTTTGAAGATTTCGTGTTGCTTTGGTGTGCCACGGTTGACATCGAAGTCGACGTGTAGTATGAAGTGTCGCTGGAGCCACTTGATCAAGGGCCGTTGCTAAGGTTAGGTGAAAATGAGGTACTGCCATCTCAGGGGATGAGAATGTAGAGATAGGGGAGAGAAGGTGTTGGAGAGAGGTGGAAAATTGTTGAAGATTAATAGAATTAAGATTTCTACGAGTATGAGGAGGCTTGGTTGAGTCAGACAGTAGAGAGGTTAGAGCAGTGGGGGTGAGAGTGTAGCTGATAAGGTGATGATCCGAGAGGGGGAAGGGTGTATTAATAAAATTAGAAACTGAGCATAGTCTAGAGAAAACAAGATCAAGGCAGTGGCCATCCTTATGAGTAGATGATTCAATCCACTGGGAGAGGTCAAGTGAGGATGTTAGAGAGAGTAGTTTGGAAGCAGCTTTGGAAGGTGGGTTATCAATGGGGATGTTGAAGTCACCCATGATGATGGTGGGGATGTCTGAAGATAAGAAGTGAGGGAGCCATGCAGAGTATGCATTAAGAACATCCTAGTTTACTGTATGTATGACAAATAAGTGAATTTTTATAGCCAAACGGGCAACAAAGTGAATATTCTGCTAAACTATCTTCTATATAGGTGAAAGTTTCCAGACATTTACAGAACTTCAGATGTGTCACATGACATTTACACTTGCAGTGCAGCTAAGTGCCAGCGACTGTTTTTGTTGTTTCAACTAAAATTAACTGTCTGCAATGTGAGTCAATAAGCCTAAAAACAGGATGTAAAATAAGTAGATGGATAGGAGATATCCCACATTATTACTTTATCTCACACATAATATTATATTCTTATAATCTGCACATTCTGATATTAGAGTGCATCTTTTCATCTTCAAGCCTCTGCGCTTCTACGCTATTTTTACACAATCATATCAGTGCTCAAACAACCAATGTCCTAAGGACTACAGGGGTAAATGTATCCAGCTGAGAGTTTTCCGTCGGGTTTGAAAAACCAATCAGATTCTAGCTATCATTTATTTAGCACATTCTACAAAATGACAGCTAGAATCTGATTGGTTGCTGTAGGCAACATCTCCAATTTTCAAAACTGTCGGAAAACTCTCAGCTTGATACATTTACCCCCAGGCTACTCATATTAGGCAACTGCTTAATGAAGACATGTCTCCCAACATTTAGACTCCTTGACAGCAGGCCAAATTAGCCACTCTGCCCAACCTCCACCCATAAAGGATCAAATTTGGATAAAAGTATACCCACTTTTCTGCTAAGCCACACCCCTCTTCTCAGCTGTAAATTGGGGTGCCACGCCAAGATCGGGACAGTTGGGAGGTATGAACAACACCTTCAATGCTTTGAGCATGAAAAATATTGTTTTTCACTGTCTAGTACAGATATCAAACAATGGATTAGGGCGTTAGATGAAAGAAAGGTCTAAAATGTCTGTTTATTTTTACTTGTCATGTTGCTGATATCTTTGAAACTCTTTTATAATATGGGGAACATAGAAGCGCAGTTGATGGATCCTCTTGGATAGGGCTAAACAAACTGCTTAGCGTTAAAAACTTTGCATCAATCAAAGTTCAGGATATATTCCTTATGTTAATAATTACTGATCAAAACCAAAATCACATACAGGTTTTAAACCACACTATGTATTAAAGGCAAAACCGCTGAATAGCTGCCCAAAAACCTGTGTCTTATCTTGCAAAGCGTTCAACATTACCGTTTCAATTTATAACCTTGAACACATATAAACTGTTAAATGTATGAAGCGTCGGATTCACGAACCGCTTGCAAAACAGTCAAAACAATAGAGGCGGATCTGAGAGCCGAGATTGTTGTTTGAGCTCTCTTGCCTTTAATAACATACAAGGAGGCACCAATGAGCTATGTATCATTGTGACAATCATTATTTAATGATTATGCTCATAAAATTAATTTATGATTAACTTATGGGGGCAATTTTTATTGTTCATTATATTAAAGGGGCAATATTACTGTATTACTACATTATGAGGGCAATATTATTACATTAAGGAGCAATAATATTTAATTTCTAAACGTGAGCAATAATTATTTGTGATGAAGACAACACTTATTATTTCATGTGCACCACTTATATTGTGGCCCAACAAGAACCAGCATGCACATGTGTGGAAGTGCATGCTGGCACTTGTAGTGCCGTATAATAAGTGTTGACCCCATCGTAAATAAGTATTGCTCCCGCTAGCTATCATATATTATTGCCCCATAATATAATGATGTATTCATATTGCCCTCATAATAAAATACAAATAAAGCAATAATACTCACCCCTTAAGATAATGAACAATAAAAATTTCCCCCTTAAGTTAATCACAATTATAATTGTGTCCCCATACAGGGGCAAACGCAGGCTTTGTAGTGGGGGGTTTCCACACCACGCCACCAGTGGGCGTGACCAGCATGCATGGGGGCGTGGCTATAATATTAGTCAGTGCTTGGCTGCTCTCCAACTCTTCCTATCCCCATAATATACATGGACAATGCTGTGTGCACTCCTGTTAGGTGCACGCAGCTCTCCCTTTTCAAGCAGAGCTGTGTGAAGCGGAGCAGGGTCCAGCCACCTCAATTATACAGTGCTCCAGGCTTGGAGGGGGGTTTCCAGGCACTAGGAACCCCCCCCCCCCTTTGGTTTGCCAATGCCATAATCATTAAATAAGGATTGCACACAATAATTTTGTTGTGCATGGTAGGATGGCTCTAACAGCATGTTAACTAGCCTATCAGAAGCAGATATTTAATGAAGCTGTCTTTTTTATGGTGGTTTTAACTAAACCATTGTCAGTTTATGTGTTTTAAACCACCACACATCACCGGCCGTTTAACATTGAGCCCTCAATCCGCCCTGTAGTAAATACAGTGGTTTGGAGCACTAAACCGCCGATTGTCAAAGCGCCTTTTGGTACATTTGCCCCTACCTGTTAAATATTTCCCTATTTTCGATAAACTATCAGGTAAACTCCGCCTCCTACAACTCCAAGTTGATTCATCATTTTCCCACTACAGTTAGACTCACACAAACAGATTATTATCGTTATCTCAGTTCATTTTACTTTGGTCTTGTGAGAAAGAAAATAAATCTTTCTCAACTTTTGCCAATATTAGACAAGTTAAATTTATTATAATTGTTACTATGATTATTTTTATTAACAATTATTTGGGATACTATGCAGCTATAAGCGAGACCACCCTTGTTCTCAGGCGAATAACAGTTAAACAAACATTCTAATTTCATGAACCCTGTACAGAAGCGGTGCCAGAGATCTATGCCGGAGACAATATGGACAATTGGGAAATGCAGCAGCCGATAAACGGACAAGTTGCCTCGATCAACTTCTGCGTCCCTTTGTATTACCCACTATTTTTTTTGACAGTCATGTTTCAAAGGCTCAACCAGATGAGAGAATATTGTAGAGATTTATATCGCATGAGGTAAAATACAACAATTTGTGTAAATGTAGCAATATATCACTTCCAGTCTCTAAACCAAATGCTGTGATGACAAAGGTGTTTCTTTGGCATGATGTATTACTGTCACTATAGAGGAGCAGCGTTTTCCTTTCCAATAGGCCGCAGGGCATTTCCTGACGTCCGTAATTATCCCTGTGTCGTGCTGTTTCCACTCCTAGCGGCAGGCTCATTACTAGTAATATATTTAAATGCATGTCTAAGGATGGGAGACACGCTACATAAAATAACCGTTTAACTTCCCTAAACTTCTTAATGCATTCCGTTTGTTTATCAGCTGCAACTGTATATTCTCTAAAAGACATTCATGAAAAAAAAAACACCACTGACAATCTCTGCCTTCAAATAAGAGGAGAATAAATATTAATAATGGGAACAGTTGAAAAAAAATAAAAATGCACAAGGACATCTTGCTTGTAGGACAACTGGCTTCAGTGTGAAATTGTTACATTTTTTTTTTTTGTGATAACAAAAAGTAATGAGCGATACTGATCCAGTCATATTTATTATTTATTAATGTTATCTTAGCAATAATTATTCTTATTTAATTCCGGTGACCAGGCTGGGGGGTTGCAGTCTTAATTATTTTTTGAACAGCGAAATGCATGTGTTTTTTATAAGGGTGCCCCTCTGTCCACACGTTCGCTCGGGAGAGGGACTGTAACTTAGCGATTTTTGAATGATAACTGTTCATTTGGCTTCCGAGCTTTTAATCGCGCAAAGCATTCACATCCCACCGGCAAAGCATGACGACCTTCATACGGACCTTTTTATAATTAATCCAAAAAAACGAAGTCTCTTCAGAATATGTTTTATTTATGTCTGCGCAATACAGACCATTCAATTCAAATAGAACAATGTCTCAATAAGCGTCTTTCAGTCTTTGAGGTATATTTACTAAACTGCGGGTTTGGAGATGTTGCCTATAGCAACCAATCAGATTCTAGCTATCATTGTGCAGAATGTACTAAATATATGACAGCTAGAATCTGATTGGTTGCTATAGGCAACATCTCCACTTTTTCAAACACGCAGTTTAGTAAATCAAGCCCTAAATCTCAGTCTGAATCCAAACGCAGTTGCTCTGAACACACCCTTACTGTACATTGCCTACACTACAACACCCTCCCCTGTCACCTCTCTTCAGGCTTACGGAGTCATAAGTGGCAAAAAGGCACAAGTCGGAATAGTCTGAGCATGCACACTGCAAAGAAAATGCAAAAATACGCTACGCAAACAGGCGTCTGTCCCACTCTGAACCAGGGCCGCACTGAGGAATGACATTTGCAGAGAAAATTCAAAACACAACAATTTTTTTATTGGAGCCTCATACCTCTGTAAAATGGCCATTTTCTACCACAGAAGACGATTTACCCACAATTTAGCCACAACTTTGCCTGTCTTTGCCTCGAATGCATGGACCTGAAAAAGCGGATGCAATCATGCACTTATAAATATAATCTTCCATATGAAACTTCTCCCTATATTTCTCTTTATCACTTATGTAAATGTTCAAGGTGCAGATGGGAAATGGACAATGAAGTTTGCAAATAAGTGTCATGCCAACAGTAAAGCATCCTGAGACCATTCATGTGTGGGGCCGCTTCTCAGCCAAGGGAGTGGGCTCACTCACAATTTTGCCTATGATCACAGCCATAAATAAAGAATGGTACCAAAATATCCTCCAAGAGCAACTTCTCCCAACCATCCAAGAACAGTTCGGTGAAGAACAATGTCTTCTCCAGCATGATGGAGCACCTTGTCATAAGCCAAAAGAGATAACTAAGTGGCTCGGTGATCAAAACATCTAAATTTTGGGTCCATGACCAGGAAACTCCCCAGATCTTAATCCCATTGAGAATTTGTGGTCAATCCTCAAGAGACGGGTGGACAAACAAAAACCCACAAACTCTGAGAAACTCCAAGCATTGATTAGACAAGAATGGGCGGCCATCAGTCAGTATGTGGCCCAGAAGTTGATTGACAGCATGCCAGGGCGAATTGCAGAGGTCTTCAAAAAGAAGGGTCAACACTGCAAATATTGACTCTTTGCATAAACTTAATGTAATTCTCAATAAAAGCCTTTGACACTTATAAAATTCTTGCAATTATACTTCAGTATACCATAGCAACATCTGACAAAAAGGTCTAAAAACACTGAAGCAGCAATCTTTGCGAAAACCAATACTTGTGTCATTCTCAAAACTTTTGTCCATGACTGTAAAAGAGCCCATTTAATATTTTTGGCTCTGAAGAGACGGGATGCTTTAAATAATCATCTCAAAGCATTTGTAATTTTATTTAGCTGAATGTAAATAATTAGGGGCTACAATAAAAGTCTACGGGTTCATGTAAGGCATTTCGGGAGGGAGCTCTGACAGAAATTGATTTGCAGCTGCCTAAATCACTCAAAATTACTGATATCCAAAGGGGGAAAAAAAAGATAACAATGTATCTAGCTCTGATAAATGTGATGTTTGTTGTTCGTGATTGACGCTTTCAACTGAAATAAGCAAGAAGAACACATCCGAAGGACAAAATCATACGCTGGTACTGAAATCTATGGGGTCGACGGCCGACAGCGCTACGAGCTCAGACTGCAAATTACGAAAGTTCTCTTAAAAAAAGATGGATTAACCACGTCTGCACAAAGAGATATTTCAAGCGCAGGACATTTGTTTAGTCAAATGAGGCAGGGAATAAATGAGATAATGGAACAATTTGTCAGTCAAACGCCGAAGACAGGATTTTTTTGAAGAAGATGAATATATTGCACACGAGGTACAGACAATCTGTCTGAAATATATCAAAAGAAAGGCATTATGTTATTAAAGTGAGGATATTTCCTCGTTCCATTGCATGAGACACGCTGTCAACATAAGAGAAGCTCCGTAGAATAACATGGGCTTGGTATATATATCAGATCCAGGCCCACCACTGAGAAAGGCCTATCTGAATGTGTCTACAATATAGTCATTATTTTGTGCCAAGTTAGTGGGAATGGGGGACTATCTGAGACAATCATTATTTTTTAATGTACACTAAGTACCACGTTTGAGTTTAAACTTTCACTCGCACACGCAGCAGGTCCACACACACGGTCTGATTCATTAGTGATCTTATCTGCCGTTTTTTGCTTATCTTAAGCAAATCCACTCTGTGTATGCCCAGAAAGGGAGATAAAAAGCAAAATCCACTGCGTAAGTGAATAATTTCTTAAGTTAAGATGAAAATCCATCTTAACTTCACTCTTATCTCCCTGTTTCTTCTTAAAATAAGCATCTTAACTTTTGCACAAGATAAGATCACTAATGAATCAGGCCCACAATGTTTATTGATACAATGCAACCCTCATGAGTAGACACTTAACTGGCAATGAGGCGCCGCCGGACATCTCTGCTTGGGCTGCCGGCATTACGGTATAGAATCTCTGCTCAATTTTCCTCGCACCTCTAAGGGATGCGAGGGATAATTAGCGGAGATATGAGTCAAAACATGGAGTCGGTGCTTCTGTGTGGACTGATCCGGAGACACACGGCAGCACCTTGCACCAAACTGAATCTGCCCCGTAATATTTTACAGTAGTCCAATTTTTTCCCCCAGGTTACTTTGGAGTACACCCCACGCATTTTGCCCCATAGTTGTATTGTTCTTGCAGCGCTTAGTTTAAATGTAGAAATTCTAGGCCCCTTTCCAGCCTGTTATAAACTTTTATTAGAAGACACTAATCCTTTGCCCCAATAATGTCAATATATACAGCAAGCCACGTACTCTCAAGCATCACGGATCATACAGCAGCATCCCCTCTCTAAGTTGATTGGTCTATACAGTAAGCCAATGGTCCAAAGATCACTTTTTCCAAGGACAGCATTGCAGTAATATGAAAAGGAAAAGACTGGACCATAGCCCAGGGCCCCAAGCTTCTACCACAATTAACACTATTGCAACCCAACAGTAAGAGCAGGGACTTAACTGTTAGAGCAGCTTGTGTAACTGCTATGGGCCCAGTGGTTTAGGGGGGCCCAACAGTACCGGTCCATCTGCTTCCAAGCGCCACTCTCTTGCCCCCATTGCTAGTAAGATTCCAGAGGGAACCACTGATCTCCAACAAGAGCATTGTCATCATCATCATCATCATCTATTTATTTATATAGCGCCACTAATTCCGCAGCGCTGTACAGAGAACTCACTCACATCAGTCCCTGCCGCATTGGAGCTTACAATCTAAATCCCCTAACACACACACACAGACCAATAGAGACTAGGGTCAATTTTGATAGCAACCAATTAACCTACCAGTATGTTTTTGGAGTGTGGGAGAAAACTGGAGCACCCGGAGGAAACCCACGCAAACACAGGGAGAACATACAGACTCCACACAGATAAGGCCATGGTCGGGAATTGAACTCATGACCCCAGTGCTGTGAGGCAGAAGTGCTAACCACCGAGCCACCGTGCTGCCCATATATTGTCACTTCTGTTATCAAAATACCTGCCTGAGCGAGAAATCTATTTGTAACAATATCTGTGGTCACATTCGATAAATTGGAACTTGGCGTAAACAAAAATCCCCACAGCCTCGTCTCCGCCGTGGAGCATAGTGGTCCGTACAGGATACGATTAATAAATATTTCTCAGACACACTGGGCCCCATTCAGAGTGAGACGTACGCCCGTTTGTGTAGTGTATATTTGTGGGGGGTTGCACTATGCATGCCCAGAAAATGCATGCACGCACCTACGTTTATTCAGACCTGAATATTTTTAGCACTTACAGCTCAATACGCCTGCAGAGGTGAGACGGGGAGGTTAAGGACGGTTCTAACGTAGGCAATGTACAGAAAGGGTGTGTTTCAGCAATTGTGTACGGACTGGAATGTAGTTGCAGGCACAAATGCAAAAGCAGTTTTATTTGTGGGTGGTCTCAGCACGTGTAGGTCGCAGGTGATTACAAACACCTGAATTTGCAAACTGCTGGCAATTTTGAGATTTGTGAATGATTTGCAGACGCTTATTGAGACTTGGCCAGAGATTAGGATTTGCAGAGCCCGTAGAAGCAAACATAAATTATTATTCTTTTGCACACATGTCGGGAAGTTGATCCTGCTGTATTATCTAGGTTATTCAAATGTAAATAATGCTTCATAGCAATTGCCTAACATATAAAAAAGGTTTTTGCATATTTTAGCAAGTGAGATGTAAAGCTGGGTACACACTACAGAAATTTCGACCAACTTTTTATGCAGAGCGATTTTACATGCGATCGATGATCTGATCGCTCGGTCCATGGACTGCATACACACTAGCCTTGTTTAGTGTTTAGGACAATAAAGGGAAGAGCGGACGCCCCTTTAGTGACTTTTTACAGCCATGTTGTCGTGAGCAATGACTGTAATTTCGTACTTACTGTTGTGGATCGGTTGTAAGTTTATACACACTGCACAGCGGAAACGAGATTGGACCGAAAATATTAAACGGTACGACCAACCAAATGAGGCGATAATCGTCCATTTGGGCAGACTTTCGACCATCGTGTCACTGCACACACTGACCCGACTTTTAAACGAGCGGTCGTATGTCGGCTGTTTGAGCCGGTTATTGGATGAAAACAGTGTAGTGTGTACCCAGCTTAAGTGTCTGAGGGGCGCGTCTGTTGTCCAGCGAATGCCTCTGATGCTCATACACATCTGGATCTTCAATTCGAAATACAACACACATACGCATACACTTGCGTACAACTTTCTCAATCGCAAGTAACGTTTGCATTCCGCTCCGAATCAAACCCACTGAATGCATTTTTCTTCTGCATAATGATTCAATCATTTTTCTGCATAATCAAAACCACACACCTGACACTAAGCTGGGTAAGCACGGTGGCTAAGTGGTTAGCACTTCTGCCTCACAGCACTGGGGTCATGAGTTCAATTCCCAACCATGGCCTTATCTGTGCGGAGTTTGTATGTTCTCCCTGTGTTTGCGTGGGTTTCCTCCGGGTGCTCCGGTTTCCTCCCACACTCCAAAAGCATACTGGTAGGTTAATTGGTCGCTATTTAATTGCCCTTAGCCTCTCTTGGTCTGTGTGTGTGTGTTAGGGGATTTAGATTGTAAGCTCCATTGGGGCAGGGACTGATGAGAATGAAATCTGTGTGCAGCGCTGCAGAATTAGTGGCGCTATATAAATAGATGATGATGATGACCCCTGATTACAATTTGTACAACTGATGAGTCATTGTTTTCTGTAGCTAAGTATATAAACATGTTTAATTAGTTACCTAACTTGTTGTTGTCTCATTGCCCAATGTTACTATAATTTCTTTAAATCACAAAGTCCTGTTTAAGACATGGTGTAAGTATCAGTGCTTGTGACCGCTCAGCAGTCTTAATTCACCGTCCTCTTGCAAATATTATAAAGCAATGTATGTTTCATTTCGCTGACATTCATAAAAATAATAGACACTCAGGGCTAGATTTACTAAGCTGCGGGTTTGAAAAAGTGGGGATGTTGCCTATAGCAACCAATCAGATTCTAGCTTTCATTTATCTAGCACCTTCTACAAAATGACAGCTAGAATCTGATTGGTTGCTATAGGCAACATCCCCACTTTTTCAAACCCGCAGCTTAGTAAATCTAGCCCTCAGTGTCATTAAACACAAAGCAAAGAGATACTAATATTAATGAAGTTGGATAAATATTTTGTTTTGGGATGACCTGAGAGTGCCCATGGGTTTAAGCTGTTCAGTAAAGAGGAATTGGGACTACGTAACACCAAGCCAATGAGTGGGGATTAATCAACAGGTACTAGAATTATTTGGTTGATGTTTCTGCTGCTAAAAGAGTTGTCTGAATTGAACATGAACTTAAACTAAAGGTTCAAGCACTTGTTTCCCAACAAAGTAACTGCTGAATCAATGTGTCTAATGAAGACATGAAAAAGCAAAGACTTTTGTTGTTTTGTTTAATCTGAGTCTCTCTATCCTTTACTAGGACTTAGAAGAGGATAAGATCATACTTTAGGTCATATACTTACAAAAATATAGATCATTCTGAAACTTTTTCCTATCATTGTCTTTGAAATTTATTTTTTCTTTTAATATTTTCATGTTTGAAATGTTTCTGATTTGCTTTGATACTTTGACACAAAAAGAGGAAATAGATACAATTTTTTTTGTTCAACTTGGAAACAGTTGTGACACATCTATAACCGCGATCAATGATGGAACATCGGAGACAGAAACTACTGAAAACTTTTCCCATTAATCATATTTAATCATTTCTGTGAAAGACTTGGATGGAACATGAGGGATTTCTACCATTCAAAGCAATTTACTGCGCTTTTTTAAACCATGCCTGATGGTTTGAGAGAGGTTATTTTTCATCACCTTTTACTTCTGAACGGATTTTGGAAAACATTATAAAAGTACTTTATCTTCTCATAGAACTTCACTCATCTTTGAGGTTACAATGGATCTGGTTACAGGGGCAGAGGGAATGTCTAGAGGAACACCGAACATCACATGTCTACAGACGGCGGTCACAATACAGTAACGGGATCTATTATCCGGATTGTTGGGACTTGGGGATTTCTGGATGAAGCATCCCCCCACTCCCAATAATTTTCCAACTTTCATTTTCTTTTTGGTTTTGCGAACTTTCTACATAATCGGCCCCTAGATAAGAGTTTTCCATACTTGCATTAAATCATATTTCATATTGTTACATTCTTGTAGATATAGCATAAAGCATATATTTTCAACTCCCTTTTAGAACTAAAGTGAAACTTTAAAATATATATATATATATATATATATATATATATATATATATAATTTACTATATTTGTTATATTGTTTAGAAAATTTTACTTTCCGCTCTTCGGGTTGTTAGAAGATGATATACTCAGGAAATGTTTTAGAAGATCTGGGAAAGTTTTTATCTGTGATAATGTTGTCACTGCTGTCTATTATAAAGATATTATAAGTCACTCAGATATTCCATGACCATTATAAGTCATGATGTCACAGGGGTTAGATTTTAACGTTAACTCATCAGCCACTGATAAAACATTACCAGAAATATTGCCGCACAATATGAATTATTTTACACGAACGCGTGGATTTTGCTTATTAGGATTCCAAACAGACTCCTGAATCCCAAGACGGCTACAAATGTTAAACAAATATAGTGTAATTTCCTTCTTTGTGTAATTATTTATTGACTAGTCCTGCGATAAAATATACATTAAAGAAGAAGGAAAACTAACATAGATTAGCAGAATACAGAGTGAAATATTTATGGCTTCGCAGTATATATATATATGATAGGAAATGTGAAAATATGCGCTACAAACATGATTTAAGAAATAATGAATGTTAAATAATGAATTGGATTTTTCAAGTGCCGCTGCGTCTGCCCAGATAAACAAATGCTTAAATAGTTTTTGCCATGTTTAATTTAAATAACAGTGGGATTTTGATCTTTAGTTGAAAACTTTTAATACTGGTTATTTCTCTACATGCAGTAGATATATTTGTATGAGACTGTATAGCATTGTCTCTGTATGGTGCACATCAATTACACTTTTTTATGCAACTCTTTCAAATATTAGCTGCTTAATAATAATAATAATAATAATAATAATAATAATAATAATAATAATAATAATAATAAAAATAATAAGGTTTGCAAATTAAATATCTAACACATATTTAACCATAAAGGTTTCATACTGTTTTTGCAGAATTTTCCTCCTCTGTGTTTCAAGCAAACAACCCTGGAAACACTGCAACACTCATTTACATCTACAACGCTGCGTAATATTAATAAACAATAAATAAATTATATTTACCTCCATGGACTGTTTGTACACCTGTGCTGTTCATATCCTCTCCAGAGTAATCCAGGGTTCAGAGCAAAACTCTGCAAAATCCATCATGATTTTCTGACATTTACCTGAGTCATTAGCAGATAACTGGGAATCTCTCTTAGATATAGCCTAAACATGTGTTTTGCTTCGTGGACAGTTAAAGCTGGATTTTCTCCCCAGGAAATATTTCACTAAGGTAGTCCAATAGCCGGAGCCACACAGCCATGTTTTCTGGAGCCCCTCCCTTTCTCTCACTGTCCTGACTGAAAACCAGGAGGGGGAGGGGTGTTTGAGCTGGGGGACCAATAGCAAGCCGCAATCAAGAGATTGCGGTTTGTGATTGGTCATCCTGCTCACACTCCCCCCTCCGCAGCCATTCCCTGTTGGTTAAAAACAATAATTGTGCGTTTGTTACAGAACCGTTAGAGACCCCTGGGAAAAACGGCTGCACGTATCAGCCCCTGGGGCTACAGGGAAGAAGTCGGCTTCACATTTGCCTTGGTAGTAATGCATCTTTAATTTGACTGTTAAACATACTTGTCTACTCTCCCAGAATTTCTTGGTGTCTTCTGAATTTTTCTTCCGGAAGAATAGGGAATCTCCGTGATCCTTGTGGAGGGGGAATGGTAACATCGTCACATCCCATAGCCCCATCCCTACTATAAAATGCCAAAATTCACCAAATTCACAGCATTGAATGGGGGGAGGGCTTAATGCCCCACCCCTGCTATTCAATGCCACAAATTTCGGCATTTTATAGTAGGGGGCGGGGTTATGGTGGTGCAACGACATCACCACGCCCCCTCCTACCCCCTGTCACATGACCTGTCCTCCGGTATGCTGTTAAATAAATCTGATTGGCTCTGATTGGCTACACATCTAGTCCTTTCCCTGATGAAGCATTGAGCGAAACGCATTGGCCCAAATACTGGACCTCAGTCCACTACTTATTCTACACATAGAACCTACTGAGGACCGGTTCCTTACACTATCACGGCATGCGCAGAACTGACCCAGCCGCGGCCGCGACCGTGGCACACACCGAGGATTGCAGCAGCAACTACATGCAACAAGATAGCCCTCGGGAGGAGCGCACCAGCCCTGGACAGGGTAAGTGAGTGTCCACAACGTCCTGACCCACAGGCTGGACCTCTGGACTTATCCCCCTGCCACGATTTCAGTGGATCTCATCGGTTACCCGCAGCAAGTATCGGGACCATGGCCACATTGCTCAGGTGAGCCTATAGTTTCTGGACTACCAACACCAACATTTGGGCCTATTCCGGGACTATAACACGCCACTGAGATCAGTTGGGCTCGTTTTTTACTCTTCAGCACCCGTTTGACCCTGAACTCCAATTGGAGCCGCAAATTATTTGCTCACACTATTGGGACATTGATATTTGGTGACTAAGAGTCTATATTCTCATCAAGAGGATCTATATTGAACTTGATTTTATTATGCAGTTATGTATTTGTGTTTGAGGCTACAAGCCTAGCTCACTGTTACTTGCTATACATTTACTCATCTATGTACCCTTTATTGCAACTCTATACATGTAATCAGTGATACTGTTGACTACAAGGTTGCAACCTTCCTTATAACTTGCTTCAATTGTTTATCTCCAACGTTTGATATATTGAGCAATAAAAGGCATTTATTTGGAAATAAGGCATCTACTTGTAAATAAGTTGATACACTGTGCGCTAAGGGGACATTGTTGTTCTCTACTGTTTATACTCCAAGGGTTGGAGCTTCCCTTGTCCACCTCAGTCCCCCAGGCTGCCCACATCACGCCCTAGTAGGGAGCGCTCACCACAACCCCTCCTCTTTAACATCTAGTCCTACCTCCTTCAAAATAGCTCACAACAAAATACAATAGACGCTCACGCTTGTGTGGAACACGTCGAAAACATGCAAGTTCGCCAAACAATCCAAGACTTTGGGATCACTTTATATTCACAGACATCCTGAATTTCCTCCTACCGATGTTTCTAGAGTCACTATACAGGATCCCAAAAGATATTTATCTGAGATAAATGTATCAAACCTTCTAAAACGGAAAAGTAGATGTGTTGCCCATAGCAACCAATCAGATTTAGTTAACATGTTCTAGAATGTACTAGATAAATGATAGCTGGAATTTGGACAACGCCTCCACTTTACCTTCTCAGAAGCTTCGGTAGACCTACCCTTGATGTTTGACCGCAGTTCTCAAACAATAGCTAAGTGTTAGTTTATTAGAGTAAATGAAATATACTTTCCATGAATAAGCCATACATACAGATTACTATCTAATAAAAATGAAATAGGCATTAAGCCACGCATAGCTATCTCAGATTAATTGGCTGATAGGATGTTTTAGCATCAATAGTAACTACGCATCGTGACATTTAAGAAAATAATGTTGTTAAACATTTAATTAAACACTGATTATCATATACATTTAAGTGTGGCTTGTTGATATTAAAATTAAATTCTAGCAGGGATAAATTCTGCTGTGATAATAATACAGTAGACTGAAAGAGCCAAATATTTGGTCGAGAAACAATATTACATATTTCTAGCGAGAAAAACGATTTAAGAGGCTGTATAACTTATTTAGTTGAGGAACATAATGTAACGCCCTCAGAGGTATATATGAGGGATATCTGCTGCTCTGAGGCAGCTATCCCGCTGAGGAAGTTACATCACATAGCGAAATGCGCTAGAATAATTACTAATTGGTTTTAAACATTTGCTGGAACTCAGGGGAAAACGCAGGATTTGTAGAGGGAGGTTTCCATACCACGCCACCAGTGGGCGTGACCAGCATGCATGGGGGCGTGGCTATAATTTTAGACAGTGCTTGGCTGCTCTCCAACTCTTCCTATCCCTATAATATACATGGGCAATGCTGCGTGGACTACTGTTAGGTGCACGCAGCTCTCCCTTTTCAAGCAGGGCCGTGTGAAGTGGGGCAGGGTCCAGCCACCTCAATTATACAGTGCCACAGGCTTGGAGGGGGGTTTCTGGGCACCAGAACCCCCCCTCCCTCTCGGTTTGCCTATGAGATGGTCATGAGTGGAGGATTAAGCTTAAGGCATGACATTAAGGTTGCATTAAGGTGACAGCTTTGAGACATAAGGAAGAGAGAATAAAAATAACAATAATAATAAAAATAATATTAGTACTTATAATACGTTTATAATATAATAGCATGTACATTGCATTGCACTAAGTAAAGAACAGCTTTGAGGTTGAAGTCCCTTTAAATTAAGACTTTTGTTTCTCTTGTAATTAAGAAAAATCATTACTTATGCTCTCTTGTCAGATAATCTCACCTCATTCTAACACATCCATCAATTTCCTTCTTATGCCACCTAATAGTGTCCTGTGTTCAATAAACCATTAACCACCACATTCTAACTGCAAGCTGGCATAAAAGTCGATGGCGATCTTTCTTTTTCTTTTTTTTTTTTTTTTTTCTTTTTTAGCATTTTTTTTTTCTTCTGAATATTCATAGATTTCTGAATGGATTTTATCTCAGTCTTATTCTTTTCTAGAAAAATGTGTTAGCGGTGTAGTCGCACATCAGTGACTTCTGCTGACCAATGTTCTCAGCAATTTACCTTCAAAAAGGACATTTTAAACACTGGAAATTGGATCGTGGCATCAAATAAAAATGTGTTATGAAAGGAATGATTCTGTCTGGAGAACGAACAGTCATAGGTGTCGTTATCTAAAGGTTTTAAGTAAAACACTATTTTAACAAAATATTGTGACAGTGGGAAAGATTATATATGGTATAAGCTAAGTCACGATGTCACGGATGGACTATCACTTGCTAATTATTTTTTAATTATGTCCCAGACCCAAGCAGCGCTGCCATCAGAGACTGTGGGTCCCAGTACTAATTAATCTGGCGGGGCCCCCCTCACCATACATGTGTCTCCCTCCCTATACATGCGCCCCCTATCCCTCATCACAGTACATTCCCCCCCACTTCCTCATGACAGTTAATGTCCCCCTCCCCCCAATCACAGTTAATGCTTTCCCAATCACATTTAATGTCTCCCTCTCCCCCCCACAGTTAATGTCCCCCACCCCCCACACCCACAGTTAATGTCCCCCTCTCCTCCCCACAGTTAATATTCCCCTCCTACCCCACAGTTAACGTCTCCCTCTCCCCCCTCTCAAAAAAAAGAATGGCTAATTAACTTACCTTCTCCTCCGCGATGCTGCAGCTCCCGGTCACTGATACAATGGGAGTGCGGCGCGCAGTGATGATGTCACCGTGCCGCGCTCCCAGCCTATCAGAGTCTGGGAGGCGGAGCAGCAGCATCGCGTAGGAGAAGGTAAGAAAAAAGAGGGCCAGCAAGGCCGGTGACTGCGGGGCCCGGACAATGCAGGGAGTCCTGACAGACAGAAAGGTCTGTCCGGACCTCTCACAGCAGTACTGGCCGTACCCCCCTGATGGCGGCCTGGACCCAAGGCAGACGCAGTAATAATTTTCTATTGTGGTGTTACCGTCTTAGGACTTACGTGTGGGATAAGACACACAAAGGGCCACACATTAGGCCTGATTCGTGTTCTGACGCAACCTGCAGACAACATGTGTTCAAAGAACAAAATGCAGTAAATTTGAGCGCGGTTCCGATCATACACAAATCCAAGCGGGTCTCAAGATGCTTTTCAATTTGGAATCTAGGTGTAAGTGCTATTTATAAATGTTACTCATCGTGTGGAGCAGACTGCAGTATACACACAAACGTCTGTTCACTGAAACGTCACAACAAAACGCCTAAAAAAAATTTTTTATTGTAAAATAAATGAACAACGGTATAATCAGTAATAAAAACATGGATTTAAAATGTTGCTTTTTTTGTATTATTATTTATTTGTTTCCATTAAATACATAAATCAAGATGCTTTTAATGAGTACGGGCTCTGAGTCATTAAGGAGAGCAAAGCAAAAACAAATGAGTAACTTTGCACCTGTGCAAAACCATGTTGCATTGGAGGGGGAGGTAAATTTAAAATGTGGGGACAGATTTATAGTTGGGGTAGGGCATGTCCTAGATCAACTTTAAATTTTAGTGTAAAAATAAAGGGCCTGATTCATTAAGGATCTCAAATGAAGAGGATACTTATTTCAGTCTCCTGGACAAAACCATGTTACAATGGAAGGGGTGCAAATGAGTGTTCTGTTTTGCACATAATGTTAAATACTGCCTGTTTTTTCATGTAGCACACAGATACTTGATAGCTTATTTGTACACTGAAATTTAAAGTTGATATTTGTGTGTTACATGAAAAAACAGGCAGTATTTAACTTATGTGCAAAACAGAACACTCATTTGCACCCCTTCCATTGTAACATGGTTTTGTCCAGGAGACTGAAATAAGTATCCTCTTCATTTGAGATCCTTAATGAATCAGGCCCAAAGTTATCAAGTATTTGTGTGCTGCATGAAAAAGCAGCCAGTATTTATCATATGTGCAAAATAATAAACTAATTTGCACCCCTTTTAATTAATGCAGCGTGAAAACTTGGGCAATTCAATTGAAAAAGAGGGAACGCTGCCCCTGCGCGTTAATTTGCAAGTTTTTAGGGGAGTGAAAAAGAGAGTGTTTACCGCGGTCATGTATAACACCAAAAAGGATTGGCATACATACATTATCATACATTAGATTGCATTACACAACCTATTTATTTGAAAATATCTACATTACAGTACTTTCTTTAGCGTATTTTTTTATTGAACTATTTTTTACTATAGAATCATCTATACCATGTCAAAACACATTACTACATACATATTTGTAACACAAACACACATAAATATATTTAATTAGTGATTTTTATTTTTATTTAATTTTTTATGGGTTTTTTTGTTTCATTATTTTTTCACAAGAAAATCAGCTTTTACATGTTGGGCATTACTGATAAACATCAGTAATTTTTTCATATTATTACATGATTTCAAATAGTTTTCAGAGGTTTTTTATTTTTATTACACCCCACACCCCAGCCACGTTAAAAATCAATTGCATAGCGGCTGCCTCTCGCACACCCTATAATTTCAATAGACCTTCTACTGGAGCGCGAGAGGACCGTTTCAGAGCGATAAAAATGGAATTGAATCGCGGGTAAAAATAACCCGCTCCAAAATGATAAAAAAAAAACAGCGTTAAAATGACTTATCGCGGTCTAAAAAAAAATCTTGCTGTCAATTGAATACTGCCCAGTGTCATTTGCATTCAGACAGGAATTGCATTGGGAGAGATCAGTGGTCAGTGGTTGAAAAATGGTGACCAATTACATTGCTGCTGAGTTTTAATGTTTTCCCTACTGTCCAGCGCTGCGGAGCACTTTGGCGCCTTACAAGTCAATGATAATAATAGTAGATGGTTGGTCTTTAGGAAAATTACATTTTTGTGGCATGCACATGGGCCAAACACTAACATGCCGGACCCCATAGCCACATTTTGTGGGGTCTGGAGTTGCATTCTGTCTTTCCACGGCTCACTGCTCTTCTGAGCACATGTGGGGGCGTTGGGAGAACCGCCATCTCTGCAGGGAGTGCTGTAGCTACGGGACCCTACTAGTTCTGCTTCTGGACACTCAGCTTTCTGCAGTCAGAGTCACTGCTTAAACATAATTTTGATGTCAATATTCTGTCCAGCTCGATTATTTTCTTTCTTTTTCAAAAAGGGTGAAATTATTTGTTGAAACTGAAAACCAAAAAAATAGGCAATGTTCCTCTCTCTGAGAACCCCTTGAGGGGATCGTTATGGACAAATGAAATGTCACCGCTTCTTAAAAAGAACACTACTCCCCAAAGCCAGGAGAGCTATTTATATTTGATTTCCAAAAGATATCACGTCATCCCGTGGCATACACTATTGCAATCCGTTAAACTTAAAGGTACGATGACTCAGTACTGGCATTTGTGTTCATGGCAACAAATACTACAAGACGTGAAGAGTGACAGACTGCTGCCCTCGAAGAAGAAAGACTATGGACTAAGGAAAATGGTGCAGCCATGGATATCTAACTGCAGAGCCTACACTTTATACTTTGTGCCAAAGGGTTTTATGATGTCTTTGCAGGTGAATCCAAAAAGCTGTGGTATGGTTTAATGTGTCACAAATCGGGATCTTAGCCGCACTTACCTCATCCGCCGCTGTCATATCACGGCTACCTGGGTCCCTTCTGGCCGTCTGCAGCATTCCCATCCTCCACACCTCCGTTTGTAAACAAACACATACTGTTTGTTCTGCTGCATGGGCGCGGCCATCTTGGATGCAGTCAGGTGATCATTCCAGACCAACCAGATTCTGCAGCTGTGATCACATGAACTGATCAGCCAATAGTTGTTTGGGACACCCTATTTAAACCTGCTGCTGTGATCTGTTCATTGCCAGAACAACACACTTCTCTCCAGAGGATAGTTCTTGGCTCCAGTGTTCCTGTCTGCATTACTAGTGCAGTAATCCTGACTGCATTACTAGTGCAGTGTTCCTGTCTCCATTACTAGTGCACTGTTCCTGTCTCCATTACTAGTGCACTGTTCCTGTCTACATTTCCAGACTGCTAATTCCCCTGCTATATTCTACAATCAGCAAGAACATGAGCAAGAAGTTCATTCAGGCTGCTAAGTTCTGTTTCACTCCTGCTCCAGCTAGTCCCAAGGGTCCCGAATCGGATCAAGAAATTCAGACGACCGTGACATAATGGACATTTCCTGCACCTGAGAGCCAAGAAAGGGAGTTGGAGTGCTGAGAGAAACTGATGGAAGGTACAGAGATATGGGAGTGGCACTTGGAGCCAGAGGGGCGAGTAAAGACCAAAAAGGCAGCTCTTGATCCCTGAAGCACCTGCAAGAGGATGAGAACTGTAGAGTATTTGCTTGGTCGGTCGCATGATTACAAATGTGAAAGGCTGATTGTAGAAGAGGTATTTCGAGTTTAATAATACCCTTTTCCCATATAAATGAAACTTTCAAGAAAACTTTGACTGAATTGGTCAACTAGCTCATTTTAGCTTGGCTCAATGGGTAATGCACAGGGTCCAAACACTGCCGGCCCCAAATTGTGGTTGCTTGGTATTCAGTATTCAATTCTGTGCCATATCTCCCACATAATCATCTGCCCACAAACATAAAACATCTACAAATTTGTCCGTGGAAAATTCCTGCAGTGGTGCCAGGGAGAGTCATCGGCCCACGGACAGGGTTATTTTGAAGATCTTCTGGAATACCATCTCAGTTAAGCTCCTGGTCCCAGTGAGTTTACTCTCATTGGTGTCTGCGACGTCATTGGTGAAAGCAGCTGGCATTGAACATGGGGATCAACGGTCCTGGCTCCTCTTCCAGCAGCGAGCATGACGCTAAAGAGAAACACAGACAGCCAAACTGGCAGACAACCACCACAGTGTCCGTGCAACACGACAAAAGCCTTCTCTACGACCAGCAGAGGGAGGTTGCTTAGTTATGTCGGATGTTCGTTTCTCTGCTGTGTCTTCTCGTTTCAATTGTGCTGCAACACCGGTAGCTGCATAGAAATGCCATTTTGCCAATTGATTGCTAACAGTAGCCACCTGTACGTTGCCCACCAATTGTTATTCCACTTCCTTTTGTATCATGTGTTCCCCACAACTCTCATGGAAGCTCATTTGGACAAAGCCATCTATAGCTTCAGTTTCATATCATTGCATGTATTTTGTGTCATGAACCCCTCAATGTACAGTTTGTGTAATTATTATTAATAATAATTTTATATAGAGCATCTCCTTCCATGTACAGCAATCTCCGCTCATGAAATCAAGCAAATATGTGTCATTTATCCGTCATTTCATGGAACGTCCCTCTCTGTCAATGCCCGATATTTATTTAGTACATTCTGCAAAATGACAGCTAGAATCTGATTGGTTGCTATAGACAACATCTCCACTTTTTAAAACCCGCAGTTTAGTAAATATACCCCATAGGGTGATCACAAGAAGGACATTGATGTCCCATCCCTCACAGCGGACTCCTGCCTGTTGTCATATTACCTTTTTGATAGAGTCATGTATATGTCTATGTTCTGCATTCATCAATGAACCTCTTGATTTCTTTGATGCAATTGCTTCAAGCAGAAAACAAAATGCACTATCCCTTAGCTCCGACCACGAAACGACTGTTAAAAGATGGAAATACAATATTTCAATTATCTATTTCATGACACTTACTTATGAATCATTAACAGTACATTCTACTTAGCCCAGCACGTATTTTGTGCTCTACAGGATTGTAGCTTAATCCGTGTTCTGTTTACAGATGAATGACTGAAGCCAGAAACAGTTGAGAGTCTTTTTGTTCCTGTAAACATAAGGAATTTTGCTATATTAAGAGCACTTATGAGCATTCGTCAGTTTTAAATAGAGTTGCCTGAAATTGCGCCCTTAATCGCAAGCGCAAATTTCGTTCAGTAGAAAAGCCTCAATTTCAGGCACATGCAAAGCTGCAACTTTTGCAAGATTCCTGCACTTCTGTCTCAGTAGCAAACAAGCCCAATTCACGCCAGACATACATCCATGTTTATCATTCGCTATTTGCACTATACATCCCACCATTTAGAATTCCCGAAAACGGGACAATATAAGCCACATGCTTTTCTGTCCAAACTCCACCCCCAAATGGACAAATTTGGGCAAATCTCCACTAACTTTTCTGTTAAGCTCCACCTCTCTTGCAGGCAGAGAATCGGGATGTCCCGCTAAAATCAGGACAGTTGGGAGGTATGTCTTGACCGCCCACAAATGTTATGGCTGGGACAGGTCTGCAACTGCATGGAGTTGCGTGCCCATGCCTTTACTGCATACTTACCTACTTTCTCCTTGCTTTGTCCGGGAGAGGGGTGTACCTGGAGGACGGGAGGGGATGGGACGCGACCAATCGCGTAATTTTGGCCCCTCCCCCCCGCAATGGAAATGACGTTTTGTCGCGGGGCCAAAATGACGCGATTCACTGTGAATCGCGTTATTTTGGGGTGCCAGGTGTGGGATGCGGGAGATTTGCCAGCTCTCCCGGGAGTCCGTGAGACTGACCCGAATTCCGGGAGAGTTGGCAAGTATGCTTTACTGTACTCGGCCCTATGATAGAACGCCTTCGTCGCTCCTCTCCAAACTCAATTACAGATCAAACGGAGCGATTGCGCACGGCATAAAGTACGCAGACTGACGTATTACTCGCTCTGCATCAGTCCCACTGTCTGCTGACAGCTATTTATTTATAAACAAGACACATCATTATTTTAAGTAGCCATTTGCACATATAATTACCTCTGAGATACAGAAGCTGTCTTCCCCTTATGTCCGTACGTGTAACAGAAATGGTGCGCAGCTCAGCGGTCCGCAGCTGTTCCAGCAGCCAGCGCAGTGCAGAAAACAGACGGTCGTCCCCAGGCATCTAATCAGGAACAGTGACCAACAAGTATAAACACATAGAACACCGGAAGGATAAAGGTAATTGTTTGCTCGTCTTTCGTTGTTAAAGGGAATCTTATGCCATTGTTTAGTTCAGGTTCCCTGCTAATAACTAGATCATTTGCAAATCATTAGTGTTCAGATTCCGTCATATCTGCCTTATGGGTAAACAAAAAAAGACATTTAAATCAACTATGTGGCACAAAGGGTTAACTGTTGCTTACATCCACAGTTTTGCTGGTTACCTGAAATTATGATCTGTTACTATAATTGAGTAGAGATGCTCAGGCTCGGTTCCCCGAGAACCGAACATACCCGGCTCGGTACTTTTGTGCTTTTTCGGCATTGAAAACGAGGCAAAACGTCAGAACGATTTTTGGATTCCTTTTTAAGATCCAACATAACGGTGGGTGGGAGGGAGGGCGGACCCCCATTTTTCTTTTCTGCCACTGCTGTGTGCCAATGTGTCCTAGATGTACTAGGAACTGCCGTGTGTTTGTGTCATTGCTCTGTCGCTTACCATCCAGCCAGGTCGCTGCAGTATTTGCCCGAAAGTGTATGAAAATAATACTGTGACCTGTGAGGTGGTCAAAATTGACTGCAAATGACTTGAAATTTGTGTTATTGAGGTTAATAATAATGTAGGAACAAAAAAGAGCAAAATTATGTGATTTTAGCATATTTTAGGATTTTTTCTAAAAAATCCAAAACCAAAACCAAAACACAAGAGGGCGGTTTTTCCAAAACCAAAACCAAAACACAAAGCTAATCCAGATCCAAAACCAAAAACCACTTTGCGGGGGTCAGTGAGCATCTCCATAATTGAGTGACAGGCCATCCTTGGAGGGGGGGGAGGGGGGTGACGTCATTGGGATGGGAATAGGGTCAGAGCTCTCTGCAAATATGATAGCAGACACTGATGGATAACATGCAACAAATGTTTAGCATTAATAAATGAAGGTTACAATCCCTTTAAGCAGGGAGCATGTGAGGAGAGGGGCGAGGTATAAGTATTTTGAAATTATTGCATTGTATGCAATGTTTTATTAATTACAGTAGATTTACCTTTTTTCTCTAACATATTGATGCCTGTTGCTAAAAGTCTTTTTTTTAATCCTTTGAGAAAGTTTTCATGAAGGATTTTTAGTAGTGAAACTTTATATTCAGTCTCACACGATGAACGATCAATAAGTCTGTTCACAGCAAATTAATCCATACATATTAAAACAAATGTGTTTTTAAGGAAGATTCTGCAAATATTAGATTAGATGAAGTGAAGTCACGTTTTCACAAAGGTAAGTCTGGAATCTTGAGCTTGTAAATTAGTGAGACAGATAACATTCATGCAATAATTGATGTATTTATGATTAACTGAATACTTTCAGCAGACTTTGCGTTCTGTCCTTCAGGAAAAAAAACCTTGTGTGATTGGCTTCCAAGTCTCCAAGGTAACATTTTCTGTACAGACAACAGATTCACACAGAAGGGCTTGAGCAGGCTAACTGGCATGACGTGCTTTGTAAATTGACCTTCTCGTCCTGTACGGAAGTCAGCGTTCTACAGATATGGCGTGTTCTTCCGACTGTCTGTAATCATGGAATTATCCGATGCTACTTTACTTTTTGACAGAGCTGCTATGGAAAGTCAGGACATGACTGAAGAATGCATTTCATCTTCGTATATGAAAATGTCAATTTTGGGGTTTTTTTGTGTCTCTTAAAATAGCCTTCATATATACTGAATATAGAGATAATCACAATGGGATAAATAGGAGGAGTCCTTTTTACTAAACACACACTGTAGCATGCCTGTCTTAGATGGTATATAGATTTTGCAACATAGAGGATCAAAATGTCACGAGTTATTAGTCCATCTGCGGAGTCCGTCAAATCCCTTTAATTTCAGTGGCGCTGAGAAGCTCACGCTGAACTACAAGTAACCACTCTGTACTCATTTGGCATGTCACAAGTTACAGCCATCACCACGGTATTCTGTTCTTAAATGCCCCGTCAAACCTGTTCTTTGCAAATGAAAAGAAATATCATAAATTCAGCTAAATGAAAACGCATATATCTGACATGCAACTTAACCACACTATTTTCCCTTTCTTCTGTTACGACGGGAGAGCCGTTCCACATTGTGTGACATTTAAAACAATTATTTTCTCATATTGCACTTATTTTGTACTTTGCAGGCAGTTACACATTCATCCGCGCAGACCATTGTACCACGGACATTTCATAAAAGAATAAGAGAAGTATAAAAGAGTGTGATTAGTTTTAACAGCTGGATCCAGAAGGTGGATTTTAGCACAAATGAGAATGATTTGGCTCTGGCTTTGAGTGCCCCCTGTATTTGTATTATGCTGCGGGGTTTTCTTAGTTTTTTGGGTTTTTTAGGGAATTATAGCAGTCACAATGATACAACGTTAAAAAAAAAAACAAATTAGGAGAAAGAGAAACTGAGGATTAATTATAAATTGAAAAGGTCACATATTTATCACACTGTTGGAGTAATTCACAAAGTGTACATTTATGGAAAATGTCATTTTCGGATAGATAAAAGGGCTATTTTGGGTTACATGAATATTGCCCTCCTCCTCAACCTGGTGTGATTAGACGCTGCTTCTCAGACCCTAGACTTTTACAAAAGTTAGACTGTTCTACAACCTTTTGTTTAATATAATTATCATTCAATATAAATAGTTATTTCTCCCGACCAGCCCCATATTTTTTACAGATTGGGCACATAAGCAATGTCACCCCCTCCCCCCCCCCCCCTTATTATTATTTGCATAGATTTGGCACCATGCTTTCTAAGACCCCCTTCTCCTCTGCAGTACTTAAATTACAGGCTCCTCTCCTCTCAGCTTTTCTTCTTCTTCTTGGGCCTGATTCATTAAGGATCTTAACTTGAGAAATTTCTTATTTCAGTCTCCTGGACAAAACCATGTTACAATTTAAGGGGTGAAAATTAGCATTCTGTTTTGCACATAAGTGTCACTGGAGACTTTGAAGAACACTGCTACCCTTCCTCTTACTTTTCTACCTATGATGCTGCCCAACTGCACTGGAGACTGCCAATAACTGTGCCACCCCTTCTGTGGCCCTCTGTGAAATGTCGCTGGATCACCGTAGAGGGGGGTACTTATAGAATCCAAAATCCGTGAGATCCGATGACGTAACGATGACGTTTTCAATTCTGAGGGTGCGCGAAAGTACCGAGCCGGCTCGCTACTCGGATATGCTGAGTTTGGGTGTGTTGGGTTCTCAGGGAACCGAGCCTGAGCATCTCTAATGACAATGATAGTGTTGATAATAATAATGATGATGATGATGGATTACCCATTTAAGGAGATACAAAGAAAAAGAGAGAGATAGTGGGAGGGGGCTGTATTACAGAGCACCTTGGTGCCCCCGAGTAAGAAGCGCTAATCTTTATGAGCCTGATTCATCTTCGGACATAAGTCCGTTTGCCTGGCGCATCCTGGTCTTCGCAGGCACCAGAACGGGACTTACACCATTGAATACAATTGCATGCAATTCATGACCGAAAACAAATACCACTTATAATTGGCAACAACTTGAAGGGCGTAATGTGGGTGAGCAACAACTTGAAGGGCGTAATGTGGGTGAGCAATGGGGGTTGGACGTAGGCCATGTACAGTAAGGGTGTGCTGAGGAGCCGATAACACAGATGCGGCTGCTCCAGTTCTGACTTTCTCGTAAATACGTGGTTTTATATCAGTATGATTTGCACCAGCTACAGGAACGGTGTAAGTGTCGACTGATAGTGATGACTACACGTATGTGTGCCACTAGGGAGCACAGAACATGTGTTTACAAGTGAACAAAACTATAGAAATACATTTTATGTACAGTACACATTAGAAACATTGATGTATTTTGTGTGTATCCTGCACTCTGTTCTGTCTGTTTTGAATATGTCAAGTAACATGTAGCAAAAAGTACATATACCCAGATTTAATTTTGAGATCCGCTTGTATTTGAATACGGCGTACGGGCGTACTAGTTATGTGTGAGTTTGCAAGTCATAGGCAAACTGAGAGGGGTTTCCTAGTGCCTGTAAACCCCCCTCCAAGCCTGGGGCACTGTATAATTGAGGTGGCTGGACCCTACCCCCGCTTCACATGGCTCTGCTTGAAAAGGGAGAGCTGTGTGCACCTAACAGTAGTGCAAGGCAGCATTGCCCGTGTATATTATGGGGATAGGAAGAGTTGGAGAGCAGCCAAGCGATGTCTACAATTATAGCCACGCCCCCATGCATGCTGGTCACGCCCACTGGCGGCGTGGTGTGGAAACCCCCTCTACAAATCCTGCGTTTGCCCCTGCAAGTGGCGTTAATCTTGCGTTCTGCGGTGAATCAGACTCTACATCTCTTCAGATCCCGCTGCAACACAATTGCACTTTTCTTCTGTCTTTATGTGTCTATTTATCACATAGCTTTCTTTATCTGTTGTATTGTACAGAAATATTTTGGCACGTTATAACATCATATAATAAATGTAAAAAACAACCTTGGACAATATTTCCAGTTATGGAGATTTTCCACAGCATTATTACTACCTTTATAATAACATGAAATTTTTTGGTCTTAAATATTAACAGCGATTTTAAGCTTTTGACAGTACCCTGCTGTGGCGGAGTTTATGAGAAATAAGCGCTTGGCTGACAGCCTCAAACTTTGTTGAATTACTTAAGGCCAGCGAGGGACCCGGCCAGTCATTTCCAAACCGCAGCTGCTACACGTCGTTTCCTTCTCTGTGTCCTTGTAAATTCTCTATTCTCAGACGTTTGTGCTGTTTGATCTACTGGGCAGCGGACTCGTTTCAGTACAAGGACTCTCGGCGTCACTAAATGTTTTCTTGTTTATTTTATTGTGTTAGTATTCAGTACAAAGTACAAAAACCTAAACGGAGGACATTGCTGGATTTCATGCTAAATTAATTATGGAAACATTGGAAGACTTTGTCTGACATTCTTCTCCCATATCTCCTGTGTTTTATTCATACCATAGATGTTCACCCCTGACATTGATTGACTAAGTTCTGTTTTAACAATTGAGACACAACAGAGAACAAAAAAGTGTAAATTGAATAGATGGGAGGAGAAGTCACTGGGGTTGTTGAAGCAATAGGTTGTATGTTTATTACATTAGGGGCCTGATTCATTAATACCCCATTCACACTGCCTAAAAGACCTGGGTGTTTGCCAGGGCGAGCCCAGACGAATCTAATCTAGGCTCAGTGTGAATGGGTCCCTGGGCATCTAACCGGGTCGGATGACCCAGGAATTAGACCCGGGTCTTTTGGAGGGTTATTTCCTTCTTTTGCGTTCACTGGAGAATAGACCATTTCTGAGCATGTGCAGAACATTTTTGCACAAATAGAAGCACGCAACAAAACTTACGTTCCTTAATGAATACGTCCTTAGATGAGCATCTGGAGATAATTTTACTAATTTCAAGTGTTACCTTCCCAGCCATCCGATTCTTGATAAATGTATTGTTTCCCAATAAAGGTAACAGAACTCTCCGTCAACCTTTGCATAACTTTTACAAAACTGTAGCAATGCAAAGAGCTATATAAGGTGCTATAAACTTAAATATTGTTCTTTTTTTTATTGCAAAATATTCTTATTTTATCTTTCCCTCAATCACGCTGTACTTGTGCCTGATTCACACAGTTTATTGCAGGCAGAGAAGTGACAAGGATGGACAGGAAGCGCTATTGGGAGCATTGTAAACCAATCATGTTAGGAATGCCTGGAAGCAATAATATGTCTGGCAGTGTATGTGAAGAGATCATTTGTGTAACAATAATATGTATAGTAAATAATGTAAAAACTGGACACTGGAATAGAGATTGCAGGCAGGTATTTTAGTCTCAGGTTTCTAACCTACATGTTTGAAAAACCCCAGGGAATGTTTTTATATTTGGTAAATGCTTCCCAGAGAGATGTTCAGCTTTAGAGAAAAGAGTACAAGGGTCCCTGGGGTGTAAATGGACAGAGAAGGGTGGGCTCCATTTACAAGGCCCAGTCCTGGTCTTCTGTTCTGCTGTCAGACTGATTAAAGCAGCCACCTGTGAGCTGTGTTTAAAAGGCTGCTAGACAGTGCAGTCAGTCTCTCACTACCTGGGGAAAAGGACTGCAGGTTCTCCGTGAGAGGAAGCCTGATCTTTGCTAAGAGAAAACTGTGCTGGAACGTTTTGTGTTAGTTTCTAAGTCAGGAGGGACTTGTAGTTAGTTAGTGCTGGACAGGCAAGGTGTTTATTTTGAAGTGTCTTCTATTTTCTTGGTTAATAAAATTGCCTGAGGCCAGTTGTACCCAAAACTTTGGACTTGTGTGATATCTTGGCTGCTACACACAATCATCTACCACAGGGGATGACACCTTTTCCCCTACCTCTGTCACAATAGATTTAGTTAGATGTAGGAGCTTCATTTCCTAAACTGGTGTTATTTACACCACAATCTTCCCGACAGAGTGACAGGTGTCTGAAATCCATAATTTGTGCTGTTGGAGGACCCTGCTCCTTCTACCTATCTAACTCTTTCTGCATATTCCTGCTTTCCTAAGTTCTCCTCATCACATCATGATACTGTCACTCTCAAATGCAGCTATTCCTCTGCTAACACAATACCACCACAGGCTGGTCACTGCCTCCCTCAAGATCAGCACTTTGGACTCCTGAAGTACTCTGTGCTGCTGTAAGCAGTTCAACGACTGCAATTTTCCCCTATCCGCCTCAAAACAGGGATGAACAGGAGATTGAGAATGACCACAAGGGTACGCAGACCCTAGTTAAACACATAAATGTAGGGTTTTTAAACCACTGAGATTCTGCTTAACTCTCCACTTTGTTTCCCCTCTGAAACTTACATTAGACACTTTAGTGAGATATTTGTGGGAAAAGATACCGTGAGAGCTTATGGTTACAGACCCTCCCCAACCCGCTGCGCGGTCCAGCCTGCGTGCAGATAATTAACCTGTTCAATGGGTCAATGAGCCCTTCCAAATCCCACTCTCATGACTGTCCCTGAGTGACCGCTGGAGCGTCAAAAGACTACTAAGTGCTGTGAGAAGCCTCAAGCTGTAAGCAAATAGTATTTATCAGAAAAGGTCTAGATTTATTGCTTGTCGTCCTGTGTAGCCATGGTAACAAATTTAACAGCAGGATGGATACAGATAATATTAATGGCTCTAGACAATGACATTAGCGACAGTCCTTTTTGTTTTATTTTATCTGCAGTAATCATTATTATAGGACATTTGTTTATTTGCTGCCATAAAGATAGTGATATCACTAGATTATAACTAAGGAGCATTCCTGGCAACTGGTGCAAAGGAAAATGTATGTGTTGACCACAGCAACCAATCAGATGTCTGCAATCATTTTATAAGCTGCACTACAAATGTCAGGTAAACTCTGATAGGCAGCTACGGGCAGTGTGTTGTGTTCTAAATATCTAATTATGTGTGTGAGACTCAAGTCTTGTTGTTTTTAAGGTTTGCGTTGTGGCCGTTAGCAGCTTGGGGCCCATTCACATATGCGCCGGGAAAACAGGTAAAAACGCATAGAAACTAACGCAAGCTTTAGACTTGATTCAGTCATGTGTGTCACGCTTATGCTCTTTCCATGTGGTGCACTTTTGCTGCAATAATCTAATGTACTGATAGCGTGTGTCAATGCATAGGAATTGCGTGGAATTTTTTTTATATTGCGATTAAATTGCAATTGTGAGGAAGGCCAAAATGAATAATGACATGAAAGCCAAAGATATGAATAAGATCTATACTGGACGCCAAGTGCTGGGTCTCCTTTTAGACACCCAATTTCAGTGGTAGTTAGGGAATAAAGGAACCCCCAAAATAGGTGGCAACTAACTCTCTAGGGTTTCTGTTTTTTGAACAAAAAGTCTATAAGACCACTTCCCATTAGACATCTAAGCACACATAAAAGCTTGAAACACAAAGGTAGTAAATTTATGGCCAAATTCCGACTAAGAAATGGGCAAAATTTCCCCATCTAAGTACATAATAACTTGGCAAATAGTTCTTGCAACAGTTCTGAAAATGTTGCTAATCTCTAGTTCTAACTTCTTTTTCTCTTTCTATCATTTCTTTCTTTTGATCGTTTGCTTCTGACTTCTTGTTATTCTTTCTTCTTTCTTCAGTGTCGTCCCAGCTCACACTGAGATAAACTCCATACTGCAGAGTCACTTAGTCCACGCACAAAACCTCTCAACAGTCATCGTCAATATCTCTTAACCTCAAATGAAATAAAACACACTGACAACTTCTAGTATGATTTCAAATACTTTTCAGTTGTTTTTTATTGTTAACACACCCCAAAGAGGTGCAAGATAATACAACTTATTGGCCTGTTTAACACGCCATGTTAAAAAAAATTTATATCTTTTAACGAGGCTGCCTCTCGCACACACTATACTTTCAGTAGAACTTCTACTGGAGCGCGAGAGGACCGTTTCATGAAAAAAAACTGAGCGCTAAAAATGGATTTGAATCGCGGGTAAAGTTAACCCGCTCGAAAATGATGAAAAACAGCGTTAAAATGACTTAACGCGGTCTAAAAAAAAAACTCGTTGACATTTCAAAACCCCCCTATGCCTTAGTTGCCGACTGCAAGAGCTCTCCCACCTAACTGTACTGCTCTGTAACAGGGAAAAAGAAATAGTTAACATAACAAAACACATATAGGGAGGCTGGGAGGAGATTTCTGCGATGGAAGAGATCCAGAATCCTTTGCAGGGGAATATATGGACACACCTGCCAACCACTTCCACAGGATTCTATTGGCTGAGGAGATACAACAACTTAACCCTTTATAGGTAAGTGCTTGACTCATGCAGATAAGTTTAAGGCCGTTCGACTTTATGTGCCTCACTTTTCATTAGAGATGCTCACTGACCCTTGTGAACTGGGTTTTTTTTTTGTTTTGGATCTGGATTAGCTTCGTGTTTTGGTTTTGGCAAAACTTCCCTCGTGTGTTTTGGTTTTGGTTTAGGATTTTTTAGAAAAAATCCTAAAATATGCTAAAATCACATAATTTTGCTCTTTTTTTTGTTCCTACATTATTATTAACCTCAATAACACTCATTTTAAGTCATTTGCAGTCAATTTTGACCACCTCACAGGTCACAATATTATTTTCATACACTTTCAAACAAATACTGCAGCGACCTGGCTGGATGGTAAGCGACAGAGCAATGACACAATCACACGGCAGTTCCTAGCACATCTAGGACACATTGGCACACAGCAGTGGCAGAAAAGAAAAATGGGGGTCCGCCCTCCGTCCCAGCCCTCGCTATGTTGGACCTTAAAATGGAATTAAAAACTCGCGAGATCCGAGATCCGACGACATCACAATGACATTTTGTCTCGCTTTCAATTCCGAGGGCGCGCGACAGTACCGAGTCAGCGGCTCGGTACTCGGATCCCCTAAGTTCGGGTGTGTTCGGTTCTCGAGGAACCGAACCTGAGGATCTCTACTTTTCATATGCTCATACGTCTCTTATATACAGTGCCTATAAAATGTCTGCACACCCTTATTGAAATTAGATGTGTTTAGCATATAAATCCTGAAGTCAAGATGCATCATGTAAGACCTTTAACCACCTTTAATGTGACCTTGCAACCAGCAACATTCAAGGGAAAGACAATTTTTTTAAGAAAAAGTGAAAATAAAAAATCTACCTCGTTTTAGTTCTTCAATTTCCAGATCACTGATCACTACATGTGTGATTTGTTTTTATTGTATTTCTTCTCTCAGTTGTTTATAACACACAGCTTTACACCTGTGAATAAATGAAGTTTGGAATAACGGATATTTATTCACGTTAGACACACAACTTGCCCCTTTGCAAAATTTTGCATTAGAGCTAATTATGAAGAGCTTTAAACTGAGGCCAAACATCCCTTCTACACGGTAAGATAGAAGATCTCAATTATATAACCATTTTGCAAGCCTGTCTGTATGTTTACTCTGAAAATCACCACGTGGGGTAAACAGGACTTATTTAATCATGTCTTGGGGGCAGAATTCGTGCCTCTACAGTGTCAAGCTCGGGCGATCGCTCGCTCTCCGTCATTAAAATAATAATTCATTTCAGACTCCAGCTCTGTATTTAGGAATCAAAGCAAGATCAGTTAATTACTGTTAAGTAAAGCTGTGAAGTCAGTACATTATAGTTTTCAAAACAATTTGGATGATTAAGTGTTTATCTTCTAACTAAGTTTAATATCTTTTAATTTGTTTACTTGAAACATTAGCTCCATCAAACCATAAGACGCTGACACAAAATGGCTTTCTCAACGGGTCCAAAGACCTCATTAGAATTGTGAGGAACTAACAACTTTATGAACACAAAAAATGCAACATTGATAGCACAGTAGTATCTCCCCCCCGACCCTGACAAATGATTGATCAGTAAAGCAGATCAGAGGGGAACATGCCTGATTGTCACCGTTTCAGGATGCAATGTACCAGCTCTTAATTAAGCGGAGGCATTGCTGTAAACAAGGCTCTCTCGTCCATGTAAGCCTGCACACCTTGCGCCCATAAGGTTTCAGAGGTAATGTCTCCCGAAACGCAGTGTAATTACAGAGAAAAAAGTGCTATACCTAATTAAACCTTCCAAAGTAGGAGTTTAACACTGCATTAAACTGGAGTTGGACAAAAGACGATGTGGAGTCTTAAAAATAGTTGTCATTAAATCTTAGTGTAACTAATGAACACTGTGGCTATAATGTACAGTTTCTTTTCAGTTTTCATTGGCAGGTTTTTGCCTGGATAATTAGCGGCAACTGTGTTTTTCATTATTTCAACTAGACACCAGTATTTGTGGAATAAATGCTAAGTTTGATCAACAATTCAAGCAATCTCTGCTTGCATTGGTGAGCAACAGGTGGACCTCTCCCTCCTTCTTCTGCAGGTGTAACGGGACAGGTGGTTGGCACCCAAAAAGTAGTGTAAGAGTAGGATTCCACAGGCCCGGTGGTATGGTAGAGAGGCGAAGGTCCCCCCAGCAGTGTTGGAATGAAACAAGGGACCTAGAGCTAAGACTGTATAAACTTATGGGTTTATTCTCTTTGGTTGTGGTGTAAAGCTCTTCCACAATGGCAGATAAGCAGCAGTAGTGTAGGAAAGCAATATCATGAGGCCTTCAATATGAAATGTTATTCAATGTGTCACAAAATAAATAACAATTTAGGAATCTTGTTTTAACAATATCAGCAAGATGCAAACATGAATCACTACAACACATAGGTCACTGAATAAACATATCTCACTGGAAAGTGAGGCACTAGTGCTTCAGTGAAATGGGTCTCACTGGATAAATACCATTGAAAGGTAACAGGTTGCTAACTGGTTAATTAGACAATTACAAGTGCTGCTGCAGCAGATTATCTAGACAAATCAATCACAATAGACTATTACTGCAATCATACAGATTTCACTTATCACACAAACATCAGAAACAAGGGTTAATCTAACTTCAGCAGGATAGCTGCTTTAGAATAAATGACTGTAGCCTAGGTTCACTTTACAATAGACAGAACCCCAGGGGTAAATTGTAATCTGCAGGTTAAAGCAAAGTTTCAGCTGGACACATGAAGCTTATTAATTTGTAATGGATGAAATCAGTAATCAACTTGACGATTGCGTGACTCCCAAGTTCGGTGTGAGAAACAATAATTTTGCACAATAAATGATTTCCAGTGTAAGGAACACACTCTTCACTTAGTAATCTGTCTAATGGAATAATCAGATCTCTCCCAGCAGTAGAGTTAAACAACTTGCAATTCTCTCCTCAGCAATCACTGTAGGCAGCTTCACAATAGAATCAAACTTCTGATGCAATATAGACAATCTCTTGTAACAAATTATTTCTCTCTGTATGTCCCTTGCACACTGCGTCAGCTTACAGATAAACTTTAAATACAGCAAATTTGGCTGAAATAAACTCGTCTTTCATACAGCACCATAACCTCTCAATAGCAAAATTACAGTCCTGGTCAGAGGTTTTAGTAACACAGCTTGATGTCTCACTTGTTTCACTTTAATAACTTGTACATAGCAAGCCAAAATAAACCATAAATGTACCAGCCCTGCTGACATCTGATGGGCAGTGTCAGGCTGGGTGTTTTCCTTTACTCCAAAGATGCTTCCTTCTGGGCTGGCTTTTAAAGCTGAAACTTTAGCTGCAAACATCCCTCAAGGCAATAGTTCAGCCTTGTGGGTAGCTCATCCATGATCTCAGGCAGCAGAAACACAGCAACCACCCCTAGCCTCCAGCATTGTTTTTGGCTCCTCCACTTTCCCTCAAGAATATCCTGGCCTTCTAGTACATTCTGGCACCAAAATGTAAATTTTTAGTGGGATTGTTGTAACTTGTTGCAGTGTCAAACTGCCTCTACTTGCTTCTAGTGCAGTCTGGGGCTCTAGTGTGCAGTCTGGGCTCTGGTGTGCATTCTGGGGCTCTAGTGTGCGTCCTGGGGCTCTAGTTTGCAGTTTGTCCATCCAAAAATGGCCGTCACAATTTGCAATGAACTTCACAGAGCCACTCTGGGAGATTAAGTTTTCTGAATTAGTGCATATTTATGATTTGCAGGGTGTTACATGGGCTCCAGACTCTTCTTCTCCTCCCTCTCTATTACCTGTAGACTCGACTCCATTAATATTATTATTATTATTTATTTATAAGGTTTCCACAGATTCCGTAGAGCTAGATACAGAAGCAAGTAACAAATAGATGAGGTAATACATGTAAGTAGCACAGATGAGTGTGAGTAATACCATGGAGACTCACACAGAGTGCAGCAAAAGACGTGACAGGACGTATGAGGGAGTCAGACAGTTGAGAGACTTGGGACAATAGATAAAGAGGACCCTGCCTGCGAGAGCTTACATTCTAGAGGGAGGGGTAGTGAGAGACAGTAGGACCAACTGGGAGAAAATGGAGATAGCCGACGAGGAAGAGGAGGAGTTGGATATAATGGTCAGCAGGTGGTAGAATATGCAAGCTTGTAAAGGTGAGTTTTGAGTGTGCATTTGGAGGACTGAAGGTTGGGGGGAGAGTCAAGTGAGACGGGGTAGGGAGTTTCAAAGATTAGGGGCAGCATGGCAGAAGTCTTGAAGGCAGGTTTGGTAGGAGGTAATAAGAGGTGAATTGAGGTGGAGGTCAAAGGCAGAGCAGAGTGGCCGGGTAGGTATGTACCTCAAGACAAGGTCAGACATGTAAGGGAGAAAAGCATTGTTAAGGGCTTTGTAAGTGAAGGTAAGGGGCTTGAACTAAATTCTGACACAGATAGGGAGCAAATGAAGAGATTTACGCTGTATCCTGTGCTTATCCCAGATATAACTATCATTTTCAATCTCTCTCTCTCTCTCCACTGGTATCTTTCCATCATTATCAACCCTGTGGTTTTTACTCCATTTTTGAAAAAATACTTTTGACCTAAATTCTCTTTCAGACGACCATCCCACCTCTCACCTCCCATGGCCCTCAAAGCTACTTTAGAGGCTGGCCTACACTGGCCTCACATGTTTCTTTTCCACCCACAATCAGGCTTTCCACAAAGACTGCACAGACTATGGTAAGCAATAATATGTCATCACTGCTGAATCCCAAGGCCATTACTTGCTTCAAATTCTCCTTGGATCTCTCTTCTGCATTAAACACTGTTGAGCGCTCTCTTCTCATACAAATGCTGCATTCCCAGGGCGACAGGATACCGTCCTCTCTTGGTTTCTATCCTACTTATAAAACCCTTCTTCAGTGTTCGTTTCTATGGATCCACCTCCTTTACGCTTCCCCTATCAGTTGGAGAACTACAAGGCTCAGTCCTAGGCCCTGTTCTCTTCTGTATCTATAACACTTTTCTTGGAAAACAAATAAGTTCTTTTTGGATTTCAGCATCACCTCTATGCAGATGACACACGTGGATGTCTACCCTCCATCTTTGTTGGTCCTCGTTACTTAATGACTCTCTGACATTTCATCAGGGTTGACCTCTCACCAAACTCAATCTTTCAAAAACCGAATTGGTGCCTTACAAAACTATGATAATAATAATAATAATAATAATAATAATAATAACTAAAATAATAAAAACCAACAGAAGCTATCTACCTGACATCTCTACTTACCTCAATCATTTTGTCAAGGAATTATCCTTGACTGTTTCCAGAATACGCACATATCTCACACAAAACACTGCAAAACATTACTTAATCTGCTGCATTGCCTATTTCAATTCCCTTCTTACTTGTCTTCCCATAATAAGTCTTTCACCCCAACAATATGTTTTGAATGCAGCTGTTAGACCAATTTTCTTGCAAAACATTTTTACTGCCGCTGCTAAGCTCAGTCAGTCTTTCCATTGTTTGCCTGTACTTAACGGAATACAATCTAAAACGTTTCTACTTACATACAAAGCTATTAACAAAACTACATCAACGTACATCTCTTCCCGAGTCTCAAAATATTTACCAACTCAACCCCTCCACTCATCTTATCCACAACGATTACTTACTCTCATTCCCGGTTACAGGATGTTTTCTGTCTGCAACTAATTAGTGGAATTCAATCTCTCATACCCCTAGGGATATATTTACTAAACTGCGGGTTTGAAAAAGTGGAGATGTTGCCTATAGCAACCAATCAGATTCTAGCTGTCATTTGTCTAGTACATTCTACAAAATGACAGCTAGAATCCGATTGGTTGCTATAGGCAACATCTGCACTTTTTCAAACCCGCAGTTTAGTAAATCTAGCCCCTAGTCTCCAAGCATTCCTCGCCGCTACCAAATTTCTGAACCTCCCGAGGCTGGGCTACTCGATTTCCACCCCCTCTACACAATTCACTTAAACTTACATTTATTCTTTCTCTATACTCAAAAACACTATCAGTCCCCAAACCAAAATTGCTGTGTGCCCGGATCCAATAGCCATCACTAAGCACTTTATCGTATTGCAATCTGACTGGACCAATATACAATATGTAGCACTTTCCCTCATATATCAAACATCCTATTTTCCTATAGCTTTCAAGCTATGGATTTCAAGCTTTGTCAATGCCCAGTTTGGTTTTGTTACTGTCTTTCTTCCCATTTGTATAGCTCTGCAGGGTTTACCGTAGCTAAATAAAAACTTGCTAATAACAGTAATAATAATAGCATTCATGGCATGAAATCACACAGTAAAGTTTGCCAGTTTTGAAAAATATAGACAATTCCTGAGCCAAAATTTTCAAAAACAGAAAAAAGTCTCATTCCCACATTTCTTAAAGTTAAAACTGGACATGTTATGCAATTATGAAAACATCTAACATTGATAGAACTAATTACATTGTACAATTAATAACAAATTATACCATTACTGAGGAAGGCAGATATATACCTGTGACCCACCTTGGAGTCATGTCCTTCTGCTATAACACCTTCACTATTATTTAAATTGCTGGAGCTACTGTGGAAATAATAATCTCCTGCTGTGGGTTCCTTTGCTATAGTGTCACCTGCTCCGGCTGAGAAAGTCTAGGGTTGGTTGTATGAGATTCTGGGGAGACCCGACGCTGTTTGTGCTCACCGATTTTTCTCCAACCAGCACTAGGGATAATAAGACTAGGGAGGAGTGGGGGGACATAATTTTTATTATTATTATTATTATTATTATTGTTATTTTTAACACTGTTTACTGCCAGCATGTTCTAGATCTCCCACTGATTGCGGCGTGTTGTCCTTGCACAGGTGAAGCTTCCTGCTTTTAATTATTTCCCAGCTTGCTATCTCTGCCCATGTTATTACACTGTGTATATAATTATGTCTCTTTGTACGCTTTCCCTTTCTATGATTTCAAAAGCTCCAGAAGGTGTCAGGGTCTGTATCAGAAGTGACACATAAGCTCTCGCTGCTCCTCACAGTTCCTTTGTGTCTGAGCGTTAGAAGCCCGTTAGCTCGGAATGTCAGGGACTCCATCCGCAACGATTACAATAAACACAGGTGAGATTGCTTGTCACTCACAAATACACTGTGTATATATATGTATATATATATATATATATATATATGGACTATAGCATATATATGGATTATGGCAAAAAATGTAAAAGAATCCAGTGAGACTATAAATACTGGAGAATACTAAAATAAACATTGACAACGTAAATGCATAGTTGCCTACTCTCCTGGGTTGTCTGGCAGACTCCCGAATTTTTGGGAGTAGTCCTGGACTCCTGGATGAGCCTGGCAATCTCCTGCATACTGCACTCTTCGTCAGTGAGGTGGGGGGGCTAAACGCGCCCTCCTGGCCCCGCCCTTTTGGGGCCTCAAGACACAATTTGTGTGGCCACGACCATGATGAAGCCCCCTTCCGGAGATCTCGCTGCTGAAGTTGGCTACTGTGCGTTAATGTCAGTATCCTCACTTATCCTAAGTTACTGGATCTCCTGTAAATTACTTTAAGTTTTATGTGTAAAAATGGATCCCAAATTGGGTCCTAAAGTAGAATACTTCAATGGTTTCCCAAAACTAATTGAATTTTTTGAGGACAGATTAAGTTATATTGATTAATATCAGACGTGGGAACAGTAATGGCACTGACTTAGGGCACCGCTACCCTCTGGGAAATGGTGCCCCCAGGAATAATGCCCCCACCCCTGCTGTCTGTTACCTTAGCATGGGGGAAGTGGGTTTGACTGCCCCTCGGTCGGCAGGAGTATGGCCCTTAGCTGTGACATCATAAGCAAGCGCCACAATCTCAGCCCGTCACAGGTAAGAATCTGACAGCTGATTCTCCTTCATGTCAGCACAGGAGCTTTAAATTCAATGGATGAGTGACATTATGCTACTGAGTGTTTAAGGTGCCCCCTCCCCACTGGCACCCCAGGCAACTGCCTGGGCTTTACCCTATTGTAGCTCTGACTGTGAACCTAAACAAAAGTGAAAAAAAAAAAAGGAGATTAGATAAATCTATATTCATCACCCTTCGATTGTGTATCAGTTCATCCATGTTACCTTTCAATGAACTTAATACCTCTCTGATTGTCGTTTATTTAGGGTTTGTGAACTGCAATCTCAATCATCATCTGACAAAATGTGAATAGGGAATATTAGTTTTCCACTTAGAAAGGCGACTACTGGAATGTTGTAAGAAACTATTGGCATCAACGGTTTACAAAAATCGTACTTTCCAGTTGTAAATACAAGAAAAAAAGAATCTTAGTTTTATTGGTTTTACAGGGAAAATGCAAATTCCAATCATTCGTTGTGTTCATGCAATTCTTTGACATCTAATATTGTTCCCTTCCAAACATATATATTTATATTTTTTTTCTTGCACTGATGAGATCTACAGGAAACAACAGAGCTTAATCTGTGGCGCCAACTGTTCAAAGCTCCGTTCCCAATCATCCAATTTTTCTCAGACATATATTTCTTGCTTTTAATATGGTCTGGGGTGCAGCCTTAAACCAGAGTATAGCATAGAAACAAAAGAGCAAGGAGTTTACTTAGAAGGTGCACTGGAGCTCCCTTTTATATTCTATTTTGAATGTCAAAGAACATCTGTTAATTAAAACTTAACTTTTAATAACTTCATTAGATATGAGTTAAAATACCAGTGAAATATTTTAAAAAAATGTGCAAGTGAAAAGCAAAATATTGTGTAATAAAATAGCTGGATGCACCTGATTCAATCTTTAGAACTGATTAGGGGAGTTATATTCAAGATGCTTTCATTTAAATTAAGGCAGTAGGTCCTATTGCTTCAGGGATTTGAATTCCATTTTATATAGTACAGCGTTATCACTCCAACATGTGAATTGTCTATTATTAAGGTAAATAGCTTGACAGTTACATACCACTTCTTTGTTTTGTAATACATGTTAAATCCACTAATAGTCTACTATAATGATCGGGCTATTCTGAATGGTAGTAATAATTTGCCCCTTTAACTGATGAGATCTAACAAGATTGAATCAGCAGTTTTCTACAAACCCAGAAATTATCATCGTTTTAACTATACGTTGCATTCAATCAGAGACCATTATAAATTTACTACCTGAAAGAACTTACACTCTAACTTCCCTACCGCAGGTACACACACACACCTGGTGGTATATTTACTTAGCTGCGGGTTTGAAAAAGTGGAGATGTTGCCTATAGCACCCAATCAGATTCTAGCTGTCATTTTGTAGAATGTACTAAATAAATGATAACTAGAAGCTGATTGGCTGCTATAGGCAACATCTCCACTTTTTATAAGCTACCCCATTAATCTACCAGGATGTCCTTTGACTGAGGAATAAAACTGCAGCCCCTGTGGGAACACCAAGCAAATAAAACTCAGTACAGATAGAACTCTTCCTTGGAATTCTGGGCTCCACTGTCCCCCAGTATTAAAATAAATGTGTCATTGTCCTTTCCTCACTCCACCTATTTCACATCTTTTTTTTGGGGACGAACTAAAGCAGCGAGCACATCAGCCATCTTTCCCCCGGCAATCAATACCTCTGCTGGCCCCGTGAGCATGCAGTTATTCTGTGTACAGGGGATAAACAGGCCCGCTGGCTGTTTCTGTTACTGCCGGTTGCTAAATAATTATTTCCTCCGTGTCCTCACACCGGTGATATGCAATTACTGCATTGATGTATATCTTGTGAACTGTAAGAAGGATGCAGCATCTTACGTCCCACAGATGGAGGGTTATATAATTATTCTATGATGCATTAAATTGGTTTCTCATTACAGTTTTATAGGGCGGTGTGAATATAATGCAGTGTCTGTTACCTTTACATGCCAGCGTTTGATAAGCATACGCCTTATATAGTAAGTCATTTTTAAGGATCTGCAAATGTCTCCCCGTCATAAAAGTGTTTTCTGTATCTGTTTAAATGGCATTAGCTCTGGCTTTTATTCTGTACATCACTCTCTGCAATCAGCAGGACGGTCCTTCGCCTTATAAGGCTCTCTGGATGACTCCGCTAAAGGCATCTTCATGGTTTCAGGGTCTGTGCATTGCAGGGAGAATGTTCCGTAAAGCTTCTCAATTCCTGGCACCGAAAAAAAAAAAAAAAAGGAAGACATTGAGTTACCATAGTGATGTGACGATGCCGTTCTGTCTGCCAGTGATTTACCTTGTCATAAGAAGAATGTGTCCATGACATCTGGAGAATTAAATGATTTGTAAATTACTTTTATAAAGCATCTAGTTATAATGGGAAAATATGCTGCACTGAGAGGAAAAAAAGACTCAATATTCAGAGTTACTAAGAAAGAAGAAGCTGAAGCATTGATGATCTCTGGTGAATATTAGAGAATTGTATGCAAACAGCCCGCTCCTCCAAGTCATAGAACCACAGAGGTCGCAGACCTGGGACCACAAGGTTCATTCATTCATTAATTCATATATTCACTTATTACTTATTGCATTCATTCATTCAAGGTTCATTCATTGATTAATTCACTCATTTAAGGATCATTAATTAATTCAAGGATCATTGACTCATTCATTTTTTCACTCATTCAAGGGTCATTCATTCATTTATTTATTCACTCATTCAATGATAATTCATTAATTTATTCATTTATTTACTCATTCAATGATCATTCATTAACTCATTCATTTATTCATTCATTCAAGGATCATTCATTCATTAATTAATTCAAGGATCATTAACTCATTCATTTATTCACTCATTCAAGGATCATTCATTCATTTATTTATTCACTAATTCAAGGACCATTCATTAATGAATTTATTCACTAATTTCTTTATTCACTCATTCAAGATTTATTCATCAATTCATTTATTCATTCATTCAAGGTTCATTCATTCAATCATTCATCATTCATTTATTCACTCATTACTTTATTCACTCATTCATTAATTTATTTGCTCATTCAAGGTTCATTCACTCATTCATTTATTCACTCATTCAAGATTATTCATACATTTATTCACTACTTTCTTTATTCACTAATTCAAGGTTCATTCATTCATTCACTCATTCATTCATTCATTCATTCATTCACTCATTCATTCAATGATCATTAACTAATTCATTTATTCACTCATTCAAGGATTATTCATTCATTTATTCACTCATTTAAGGATCATTCATTCATTAATTTATTCATTCATTTCTTTGTTCACTCATTCAAGGTTCATTCATTCACTTATTCCTCATTCATTCATGCAAGGTTCATTTACTCATTCATCAATTCTTTCATTCAAGGATCATTGATTCATTTATTCACTCATTTCTTTGTTTACTCATTCAAGGTTCATTCATTCACTCACTCACTCATTCATTCATTCATTTATTTATTCTTTCAGGGATCCTTAACTCATTAATTTATTCACTCATTCGAGGATCATGCATTAATTTATTCACTCATTCAAGGATCATTCATTAATTAATTTATTCATTCATTCAAGGATCATTCATTCATTAATTTATTCACTCATTACTTTATTTACTCATTCAAGGTTCATTCAATCATTCACCATACATTTATTCACTCATGTCTTAATTCACTCATTCAAGATTCACTCATTCACTCGTTCATTAATTTATTCACTCATTCAAGGTTCATTCAATCACCAAAGTTGCACAGAGCTCAGACCAATTTTTGTTTGAACTGTACCTGGCTGTGAGTTTGTGAGTCATTTTCAAGTCACAGACAGATTTCCAGCTAAACGTGAGCTAGCGCCACATCTGTTTGTGGAACTTCACCCTCTGGCAGAATTATCGTGATCCGGAATACCCCAATTATTTTTGTTCCGCTTGGACCTCTCTTTTTCCTCAACCATCGCCCTGAGCAGCATGAACTGGCGCCTTTATTATTCCATCTCTGTTTCTAAGCTGTAAATTCAGAGGAGCCACAAATAAATTTTGAACACCGTTCCGAAATATGGCGAAGCAAAAAAAAACTCGAAGATTGTATCACCAAAAAGTCTCACGTCTGCAACATGACTTTTACGGTGTAAATTTGATTTGCAAGAATTTTTTCTGCAATTTTGCTTAATTCTCAGACTTTTTTTTCCATTTTCAGTTCCGAGTTTGGAGTCAATTTAAGATGTAGATAAGACTCTGTTGGCGTTTACTGCAGATGAAAGACCAGTCTCCTGCATTCATTCTTTACACTATCTTAGATATTAAAAGCTAGATACAATTTAAAAGGCATAATTATACACACCATTTACATTTACCAGCTTAGCATTTAGGATTAAGGGTCCTACAGCGTATCAATCCTTAACAAACCTTGTTGGCTGCCTGCCAATCTCTGTTTTAGTAAATGATTCAGAGTGAGAGAAGACTAAATGGACTTAGGACAAGACAAGAACTACCTTAATGTGATGAATAAACATCTCAGAGTTCTCTTTAAATTCTGTGCCTTTGATTCTGCAGAGCTAATTTAGGGAGTGCATAACTCTTTATTTCAACACAGAGAGAAAATATTGTCTCCATTGGTATGCAAAGGAAAAACACAACTGCTGCTGTATTTAATTTGACCAGAGGGTGGCGCTACCCCTCATTCTCTCACTTATTCTCTTCTAAAAAATGAGGTTCAAATGTTAATTCAGTGCAGGATATACACTCTGTGGCCTCTTTACATGCAACACCTCCTCGAAATATCTAATCAGCCAATCATGTTGCTGCAACTCAATGTGTACAAGCATTCAGACATGGTCAAGGGGTTCAGTTGTTGTTTAGACTAAACAGAAGAATGGGATAGAAACGTGATCTAAGTAGCTTTGACCATGGAATGATTGTTGGTGCCAGAGGTGGGGTCTGAGTATCTCAGTAACTGCTGATAAGATTTTCACACACAACAGCCTCTAGAGTTTGCAGAGAATGGTTTGCAAAATAAAACATCAACTGAGAGGCAGTTCTGTGGGTGAAAAACATTTTGTTAATGAGAGAGGTCGGAGGAGAATGGCCAGACTGGTTCAGCTGACAGGAAGGCGACAGTAACACAAATAACTGTGTGTTGTAACAGTGCTATGAGTGAAGTGGATGGGCTACAGTAGCAGAAGACCACACCGGCTTCCACTCTTGACAGATAAGAACAGGAAACTGAGGCTACAGTACTCACTATAACTGGACAGCTGAAGGTTGGAAAAATGTTGCCTGGTTTGGCAAAGCTCGATTTCTGCTGCAACATGCAGATAGTACGGGCAGAATTAGCGTACGCAACATCAATCCGTGAATCCATCTTGCCTTGTGTCACTGGTGCAGCCTGCTGGTGGTGTAATGGTGTGGGGAATGTTTTCTTGGCACACACTAGGCCCCTTAATACAAATTGAGTATAATTTAAATGCCACAGCCTATCTGAGCATTATTGCTGACCATGTGCATCACTTTATGGCCACAGTCTACCCATCTTCTAATGGCTGATTCCAGCAGGGTGACACATCGGTCACTAAGCACGCGTCAACTCAAGTTGGTTCCACGGACAGGACAATGAGTTCAGTGTACTCCAATGGTTTCCACATTCACCAGATTTCAATCCAGCACCTTTTGGATGTGATGGAACAGGAGAACTGTGTCATGAGCATACAGCCAACAAATCTGCACCAACTGTGTGACGCTCTCATGTCCCCATGGACCAGGATCTCTAAGGAATGTTTACAGCACCTTGTTGAATCCCTGGCATAAAGAATTCTGTTCTGGGGGCAAAGGGGGATCCTACCCAATACTAGAAAGGAGTACCTAATAAAGTGGTGTCACACATGAGTACATAGCTTCTCTCTGATGCTATTGGGTGAAAGTTTTGCTTGGTTTAAGTTGCTGAGGTTTAGAGATTTCAAAGGGAGCAGAGAGTAGATTAGGAATTCTCAATTTTGTTTTCCTAGAATCAGAATTAGGGGTTCTCCTTTACCAGAATCATTCTTAATAGGCATAAAGGGACTCAAAACGACCTAAAAAATGTCAGCATAATTGTGCTAAGCACAGGGGGATATATATGCTATATGATATATATACTATATGATATATATGCTATATGATATATATGCTATATGATATATATGCTATATGATATATATATACTATATGATATATATGATATATATGCTATATGATATATATGCTATATGATATATATATACTATATGATATATATGCTATATGATATATATACTATATGATATATATGCTATATGATATATATACTATATGATATATATGCTATATGATATATATGCTATATGATATATATACTATATGATATATATGCTATTGATATATATGCTATATGATATATATACTATATGATATATATGCTATATGATATATATACTATATGATATATATGCTATATGATATATATATACTATATGATATATATACTATATGATTTATATGCTATATGATATATATGCTATATGATATATATACTATATGATATATATGCTATATGATATATATACTATATGATTTATATGCTAGACGTAGTTTTTCAGGCTATGAGCAAAGTCAGTGAGTTGTGTCTTTTACTGGTCTCTGTCATATTTTCTGACTGTTCCCAACATAACCACGCCCACAATGATGTCACATCCCATCCCTAACGATGCCACACATATTCATTCCCATTAGACCACGCCCGCACGCTGTAGTGTGAGCAGATTTTCACTCCACAATTAGATTGACGGGAAAGCTCCAGAGTTGAGATAAAGGGATGCTGGTGAAGAGAGGGCAAACAATGGAACTGTACAAAATGGTCGGCATTGCAGGAAGACTGATTAGCACCGTAATAGACACTTTAACCTATGACAAGTACATATTTATACAGTCATATCTTAATCATACTTGGCAACTTTTCCTCGTTGGCTTCAGGGAGATCCCGGGGGAGGTGGGTGTGCAGGGGCGGGGCTTGATGAATCGCATCATTTTGGCACCGCCACCTAAACGATTGTATCAATTTTGGCTAATTACAGCAGGGGGCAGGGCTAAGATGACGCAATATTTGCATCATTAAGCTCAGCCTCCCGCCACTTATCTATTGTGGGGGCGAGAACCGGAAGATTGCCCTGCTCTCCCGGGAGGTCTCCCAGAAATGTGGGAGTCTCCCGGATATTCCAGGAGAGTAGGCAACTATGCGTTAAAGAAAAGCAGCTAATGAATCTCTAGAGACTGAAGTGTCTTTTACATTTCTGTCTCCATTACTGAAGTCATGTTGTCTTACCGGTCAGTTTTTGATTAAATCTTGGTCTCCATGGCCCAGGGACTGATATCCTTGGTCTATCATGTATACCTAAAACCAGAAAGCAGTCCCATCGAATTGTTCGAGACCGCTTGGGAACGCGACATTGGCAAAACTTTGGATCAGGAGGGATGGTCCCGGCTCAGAGCCAGGATCTCCAAGATATCCATTAACACGTCGATTAAAGAAAACACATTTAAGGTCTACACAAGATGGTACTTGGTACCCACGAGACTTCACAAAATTTACCCAGGTACGTCAGACCTCTGCTGGAGGTCCTGTGGTGGGGTGGGAACTTTTTACCACATTTGGTGGACATGCCCCTTTATGTCCAACCTTTGGGTCCAGGTTTCCGACTTTATCTCTAAAATTCTGAAGGTCGTGGTTTCCCCAGATCCATTGGTTATGTTACTATGCTCTCGAGACAAATCACTCAATAAGTTCAACAACAAGCTGGCTCAAAATATATGTGCCGCAACACGCCTTCAAATAGCTGAGAACTGGAAGTCACCCTGCCTACTGAGCCTCCAATGTATAACCTCCCGAGTATGGTACATAGCCTCAATGGAATATATCACAAGTCTCCTACATGATAAAGTCAGCAATTTTCATAAGATTTGGGACCCCTGGTACTCCTTTCATCAGTCCCCTATGCCTGCCATTCAGTAACTTGTTTCACTTCCACACCGTGGTCTTCTTATCCCCTGTATCATCCCCCCCTCTAGATATGTTCTTTCTCTGTTATTAACGTACCTTTAGTTCAACACAAAGGTGAACACCAATTTTCTCCTCAATCTTTTCACTAGCTTCTCTTTTGAGACACGCTGCTCCCTGAAGGAGGGTTAGGCGGGTCGCTCCCCCCTAGGGGAACCCATTTAACCCTTCCTTTTTTTCTTCTCTTTTCTTCTTTTCTTCTTTTCTCCCCCTTATTTTTTTCATTCCTTTTCTCTCTCTTTCTCCTCCTCTCTCCCCCCCCTCTATTTTAACCAAAAAAAACAAAAAAACAACAAAAAAGACTCTAGGGAAATGGAGGAAAGAAAATTCACAATTAACATCGCAGCAAAGGGTAAACCTCCCCGTATTCTCAGATTTTGTACTGTATTGTTTACTCTTGAAATTCTTACTCCTCCTCCCTTTCCTGTTTCCCAATTATGTTGCTACATTTGTATTGTTGTCAAAAATAAAGAGTTTAAAATCTTGGGGCTAGATTTACTAAGCTGCGGGTTTGAAAAAGTGGGGATGTAAATGAAAGCTAGAATCTGATTGCTTGCTATAGGCAACATCCCCGCGTTTTTAAACCCGCAGCTTAGTAAATCTAGCCCTTGGTCTCCATGAAAATGGCCACCTTCATAGGCAGCAATACATGGACATAGGACACAATTTCTGAACTGTGTCATCATGCCACAGACGGCGAAGCCAACCACGTCTTGTAGTGGCTCAGCATCAGGGAGAATGCCAGACTCTTCAGGGAGTGAGGGAGATCACCCCTATTTCAGGGAGTCTCCCTGACATTCAGGGAGAGTTGCCAAGTATTATCTTAATGTTCACGTTACACAAATACAAATGCGAAACATACGTAGCGTTGGATTCCTTCCAACCAGGTTGTGTGCTAATCATACATGTATAATAATTTATTGTTGTAAATTAAATTGTGCAAGTGGAATTCTACCAAAACATTCACCCTCTGACCCTAATAAAAAATAATCTGGTATTTGATCCCCACCACGCTGTATTTCTGAAGCTTCATCACATTTTTCTCTGTGAGATATCGTTAAGTCTTTTTTTTATTTAGTGCTATCAGAGCTTCGGTAATGGGTATATCATGTTCAAAAACAGCAGGTTTCCTCACCAATTCTAAATTGCTAAATTGTACACGCTTAATGACTACTCAGAAAAACAGACATACAATGAATAAACAAACGGCAAAGTAAACTAATAACATCTGTATGTGGTAAATAAACTAATGAAAAAAACTTGTCAAGTGTAAAAAAAAAAAAATTAAATATAATGTTCTCTAATTATTGCATTGTACATTTTAGAGAGAATATAATTAAATGAGTATTTGTGGCAGTGAAATATTAATGTTGTAAATTCCTACAGCTTTTGTAAGAGACATGTTTAGCAGATCTGACCAAGTCTTTGTTGTCCAGGTGCGAAAACAGCAAATTTAAGAAACGTTCTCAGGATTTTGGTAATAAGACAATTAATTCAGCTGGTTATTCAGTTTAATCTGTTGGGAATTGCTTGACCTAGAAGTCACAGTGAGATGCAGATAGAAAACTCAGATTGAAAGTTTTACTTCATCGTGCCAGAAAAAAATGCTTAAACAAACTTTTAAACTGATACTTTATTTCCATTGATTATGCAAACAATTTGCAATGAAAGATATATTCATTGCTATAGTGAATAAACGTAAAAGTACTCTATATTCTATGTTTATTATATAAGGTTAGTTCAGATTTATACAAGGCTAATTAAACATATCTCTGTATCATACATACATACACTATTTATACATCAGTAGATCAGCGTTGGGTGTTCCACAGAATAGTGCATGCACCGAAAATAAGGATCATTGATCAATATAGAACTTGCACAGTAATTGATATTTTCTGAAACAGAAGATGGACCATTAACACCGCAGGTTGTTACAGGCAAAGTATTTCAAGTTTAAAGGCTAGATACTGCTTTAAGTGTTTCTGTAGCAGCAGCATCATCATCAGCTATTTATATAGCGCCACTAATTCCGCAGCGCTGTACAGAGAACTCATTCACATCAGTCCCTTCCCCATTGGGGCTTACAGTCCAAATTCCCTAACACACACACACACACAGACAGAAACAGACTAGGGTCAATTTAACAGCAGACAATTAACCTACAAGTATGTTTTTGGAGTGTGGGAGGACACAGGAGAACCTGGAGCAAACACGGGGAGAACATCCAAACTCCACGGTCAGGAATTGAACTCATGACCCCAGCACTGTGAGGCAGAAGTGTTAACCACTAAACCACTGTGCTGCCCTATTGCAATGGAGCTCCATGTAACAAGGGATGCTTTATGGTGCTTTATGGTTTATGCCTTGCAAAGCGCAAGGCATAAACCATAAAGCATCATAGCTTTGTCAAACAGTGCGCACCTGTAAAGGCTACCTGCAAATGGTGCTGGGGTGTAGTGTAGTGTTCATAATTAAAAGATTTTAATTATTAATATGGTTTATGCTGCGCAATTAAATGTAAATGGTGTAGACTGATAAATACTGTGAGTAGATAAAGAGACAGGAAGACCCCAACAGAGATGCTGAAATTTGTTTCAAAGTGACTCTGAAACTGCTTCAGGGAATTGGCTCTAAAGTCCGAAAATTTTTGATAAATTCTTTATAGTTTAGACTGACAGGGGCACATTCAATTCTCGGCGGTTTCCGCCGCAGAATAACTATTACCGGTATTACGGTAATAGTAAGCCGGAATTCAGCTCGTGGCTCCCTGATTGCTAGATACAACACGCCGCATCCTAGCTGTGAGATTAGTAAACACATCATTGTTACACTGGCTGTCTATAGAGCCGCAGGTCCCCGCAGCTGTCAAAAGTAAAAAAATAGATAAATGTTGTAAAAAAATAAATTGCATGGGGTCCCCCCGGTCCGAGCACTATTAACCCTAGCGCTGCCAGTCTACTGCTGGTTGCCTGAAAATCGGGGGGACCTCACGCAAAGTTTTCGACAATTTTCACAAATGAGTTCAGTAAAAACTCATGAGAATAGCCACAAAGTGTCACCTAAACATAGATTAGTGGCTTTTATGCCACAATTCTATATTTTACTGTTATCAGCACCACCTAGAAATAACTGTACTCAGTGGTTAATACCACAGCTTTAGATATAGAGGATCGGATTCATTGAGGAGCGTGAATGCCGAAACGCGCCGTATTTCACGTAAAATCGATTCCTGCATGCCCAGAACCGGACTGTACGCTAGAGAACGCATCAACATCCAATTCATGTTCTAGCGCAAAGGACACTTAGGACAGCCTATGATTTCATGGGCGGAACGGGGAGGAGAATGGGCGTCCATGTGTAGTCAATGTACAATAAGGGCGTACCAACCTCGAGTACTCGATTCAAGCTCTGGACATCTCTAAGTTACATGTTTTCCTGTCGTATCACTTGCCCCAGCTTAGATCTGGTGTAAGTGCTGATTAGTAGTGATGACGACTGTGTATGCAGCTAGAACATGTGTTTGTATCAGGAGCAACTGTATAAAAGCATTTTGTGTACAGTAGATGTTTATAACATCCTGATAAATGTATTTTATATTCCAAATATGTATTGGACGTATCCTGCAGTGTATTGTCTGTTAGAGCAGAGCGGACCTAGACCCCTATTCAACAACAGACGCATCTTCACAGCCGCTCCTTGATTCATACTGATGTGCGTATACCCGATTTATGTGTGTTTTTAAACAAACATACAACACGTTGGTTTTTGCGTGCCTTAATGAGTCAAGCTCAGATACTCCACCAGTTTGATGCATTGAACCATACATTTATAAAAGAAATACGTGATGATCTGCATGGTTTCTGATAAAGCTCTTCCCCTCCCCCATTACCTTTCCCTTTAACTTGTCTATGTCTATTTAATGAAGGCGAGTGCAACGCATCCAGAATGAAGCAAAGTTCACCAGTGATATTTTAATTGGCCAATGGGGATGTTTATCTTCCAGTCGTCACGAGGAATCAGCTTTAATCTAAACTCTGCTGATTGAGCGTGAGAACAAGACATCTTTATATATAATTGGATAAATGAAAACGTACACATATATATATATTATAATTATGCAACTATTTACACGTATAAATTGATCACAGCTTTCAGCTTTATCCTTTAATTGAGCGATATTATGCTACAAGCTTTCAAGGCTAGCTTGGTGAACGTGGTGGAACATAACTGCTGAATATGCACGGGGGGCTGATTTATATTGTGTGACAAATGATGGCAATATTCAAATAAAACATTTGAGAGAGAAAGATTTTAGATAAACGTGTATCCAGCAGATTTCAGCCTCACATAAGTGATCTGGTTATAGTCGGTGGTGTAATAGCTTGAAAGACGTTCATCATCATCATCTTTTATTTATATAGCGCCACTGATTCCGCAGCGCTGTACAGCGAACTCACTCACATCAGTCCCTGCCCCATTGGAACTTACAGTCTAAATTCCCTAACATACACACAGACTAGGGTCAATTTGATAGCAGCCAATTAACCTACTAGTATGTTTATGGAGTGTGGGGAGGAAACCGGAGCACCCGGAGGAAACCCACGCAAACACGGGGAGAACATACAAACTCCTCACAGATAAGGCCATGGTTGGGAATTGAACTCAAGACCCCCGTGCTGTGAGGCAGAAGTGCTAACCACTGAGCCACCGTGATGCCCAGGTTGAAGGTAAAACGGTTTGATGAGAAGCTCGGACAGGCTTGCAGGAACAGACAACAAGACTATCGATTATCGACTGATAGAGATAAGTTACCGTAGCATAATTTTATTTATTAGGTATTTGGCCAACAATTTATGGTCTAGATGAAAAGACTTTCTGATTTTACTGTGAAATTTAGGGAATATTTTTAATGAAATGAGTTTATCGTCAGCAGTAGCTTAAATATGGGCTATTTTTGACAATGCCTCTAGGTGCTAAAATATAAATTACCACCCATCATTTCTTTCCATCACTTCCCTGTTCCAGTCGCTCTTCTTCTTCATAATGTAGAGGGAATGCCGTTCATCAGTGCTTAGTGCTCTGCAATGCTGCAGGCCGGCCAACAGGAAATGGACCCACTGAGCAGGGGCGGAGTTCAGACCTGAGACCTGCCCTCGCATAAGGGGGAGTCCTGTTGCAAGTTTAATGGTAATGTCCCTAGCACTGGGAATACGGGAGAGATGTAAGACAGGGTCAGAGGTCACAGGCAAAGATGCATAATTCAAGTCACTGCCAGGGAAATCCAGAGGAAATAGGTGACATAGGATCAGGTCAGGCAGACACGGAGGATCAAGATATGACACTAATGTCAGCACTGTGTACATATGGCTACAGAGAGATGCAGGTGGCTGGTTGTGTCTGCAAACAGGAGCTCAGGAAAGGCACCGGAGAATCCTCCCCAGAGAACATACCGCTGGCATCAAGAGCCGCAGAGCAGGACGGTAGAACTTACAGAATTTCAGAATGCCAGGGCTGGATTTGTAATGAAGGCGAATCCTCCAGTGCCCTAAACTCCACTCCATCCACTAGACACACCCTTCACACACAGCCCAGTAGAGAGGAGAGGTACGATGGTATTATCCATGCACACAATAAACCAAATAATGATACAAAGAGAGAAGTTTTACTGAGCAGCTGTTCATACATTGCAAAATAAGAACAGATGCTAAGAATTGCATCTAATATACAAAACAAGAAAAGTGTTACTGTGCCGTATGGATGTTTAAAATAACTATGGTACAGAGCAAAATTAGTGGCAGATCACAGGGTAAGAACAGATGCTACTAAGCTTTGGGCATGCAGATACTCTCTATCATCATGCCAAGGGTGTGCTGCGTCCGATCAAACGTTGAAGTAGGGGTGAGCCGTCATTGAATCACCCCCATGTGTCACCCGTTTGTCTGCTCCTTTCCCTTTAGATTATAAACTCTGGTGACCAGGGCTTCCCTCATGTTCTCATTACCTATACATTTTGCTCACCAGCTACACTGCTCACCTCCTCCGTGGGCTCTCTGCCCATCAACTCCGATCCTCCTCCATTGTCTTCATGCTTCTTTTAGTGGCTCTAAACCTGTTAGTTGTGCCCACACTAATGGGCACAGGTCTCAGCCTGCACTGAATATACCCCTTGTACCCCAGTAGCTGTGTGGAGAGTTGTAGTGTTATTTGTTTACTGTACTGTACTGTTATACCCTGTACTGTCTTGTTGTTTGCCCTCTGTACAGTGCTGCAGACCTCATTTGGCACCTTATAAATAAAGGTTATTATTATTAATAATAATAATAATAATAATAATAATTACAATAATTTCTGAACGGCGTTAATGATGCATGCACCAACCTCAGACAGGGGGTCGACAAACAGCCCAGCACGGGCCCTGTGTAGATGATTAGCCTATTTTACAATATTACTCAACTTTAGTGTGTAGCAACATGATCATTTTTTCATAGCCCAAGAAAACCTCTATTTAACTCGTCACTTAAATTACTTTTTCTTTTTAAATTTCTTGGCTGGTCTGAGCCTTGGATATTGCCTGGCTTAATAACTTTACACCTCCAAAATACCTTCCAAATAACTTTAGAATAAACATGTTTGGTGGTGCTTTCAGATGTGTTTTTATTTGCAAATGCCCTAATTGCAAAATTAATAGCAGTGCTCCAACATGAAGTTGCCAGAAAATTAATCAACACTGCCATCTAGTGGGTTATTAAGATAATGCATGCTTGATGCATCTATGGAAAGAATACAGATTAGTCACCACTATACTCAGAGATACTTACAGTGCATTTACCACAGACACACAAAGGAGGTAATATACAGCAAAATTCTCTTTGGTGAAGCTGTTTTATGAAAGTGTGCCTTGTTTTCCGCTAAGCTGCATGCACCTACGGGTCAAAATGGCGGTATTTAGGAGGAGTACAAGTTTGCACCGATGGGTGGAGTTGAGTGAGTCAAAGGGATACCTTGCTAGGTATTGGGGAGTGCCTAGTGCGTGCGCCTAGTTTTATAGTGCAGCAGAGATAAAAGGATCAAGCTGAAGCATTTTTTGGGGTGCGCAGCCATTTCCATGCCACAAAAACACTTGGAGCTTGTACCAGTTATGAGCTACTGCAGATCGGTTCTTACCGTATACTTTTAACAGAATGCGCATTATGCAGCTTCCACAGCAGGAGCGTATTTACTGCTGCACTTCAACCAATAACATACTAAAGTGCCACATGCAAGAAGCACCGTCCAGAAGACTCTTATGATTAATGTAAGCCATAAAGGAGAAATAGCATTATAGTAGATAAATATAAAAGTTCGATTTAATGTAAAGGGGGGTGGGGAGCTAACGGGCACCAATTGTGTTCACAAAGCTTCCCTACAGCACAATGCGTTCAATAAGCGGTCCATGCATCAGTGTTCTATGTACTTAATGAGCGCTCTCAAGATTTACTTTGAATTCTTCAGGCAGCATTGAAACATACACTAAGGCAAAACGAATGCTTGTCAGAAGAGTATTGGTGTACATCGCCATTCAATTTTATTATTTTTGGACTATTATCATTAAAGGTCGTTAACCAGGTTTAACATGCATTAAATGCCTGAGACTGATGTTCACATGAAGACTTACATTCCTTAATGTATTACTTACATTACTTACTATTCAGATTTTGTTTCCAAGATTAGCGTTTTGTGATAGCAACAAAAAAAATATAATAAACAAATGCATTTTCACTTTAGACAATATTGTTGATGAACTACTTTCATATTTGTAAGACAAACTGCAGTAATTGTAAAATTTCATTCCATATATTGGAAAATGATGCACCATTAAGTTTGTAATCATATAGCCTATTACATATGGGCTACACAGACAGAAGAGAAATATATTGTTATTTCATGAGGTGTGTTTGGTTTTGGAAAATAATTATTTCCTACCTATTACTCAGCAAGGTGCTGGGAAAATGCTACTTTTTCTCATTTAATTGATAATAAGTTTAAGTCCATAAAAGAACCAATGCAGCAGAATTTCCCATTTATGTTAAATTAGCAGTGATGTGGGCAGAATAAGGCAATTCATGTTAACATCATGGGGGAAAAAATTACCTATATATGGAAATCGGAGCACAGGTAACTCTGCAAATATGGCTGTACCCCATGGATCCTTCTACAGTGAGCAATCCAGAAAAGAAAGAGTTAAAAGGTGACTCTAATGAGAGCTCACTGACGGCAGAATTCAGAGGTTCTTTTCTAGCGCGTTACATCTTTAACACTATCACTTCCAGATGACTCAGCTTAGTGGGATCTGTGACTGTCGCACACAGCAACCTGTCTGATTCTGTAGCTTTTTTATAGTGCGGTTTATAAAATGTAAAGCAATCAGATTATTATGGCTTATGCCAGGAATACACAGGAATCGCATTCTGCATGCCTACTAAGCAGCAGACCAGCATGCATCTGAAATAACTGCACCAGAGCCATGCAGTGTGTTTTTCACATGTGTCTGGTATAAAATGTTTTATTGATATATGTGACAATGTGTATATATGAAACAGGTGCCACTACTGTGTGGCATAATATGAAATGGGGGCTGAAATAAGCACAAGGAAAATTAAAAGCTGAGGTTAATGCTTGGTGGGCGCACATTAGGTTGGTTTGAGGCATTCTGAACCCATTTTCCTTCGAAGAGTCGTCGATAGTTTCGGTGCAAGTACCACCCTTGTGGGTCGCGTGTGGTTTCGCCCATTCCAGCCCAGAGGAGTTGTAGGTTCTGGTTTGCCCGGGATACTTGATCCCAATGTGATAGTGAAGGATAAATATGTGCGCCCCACATTTATTGCGCTATATCAGTGTTTTCCAAACTCAGTCCTCAGGTAACCCTAACAGTGCATGTTTTCCATATCTCCTTGCTGGAGCACAGGTGTATTCATTACTGACTGAACACATTATAATTATACCACCTGTGGATCTGTTACAATGTGTCAGTAATGAATACACCTGTGCTCCAGCAAGGAGATATGGAAAACCTGCACTGTTAGGGGTCCCTGAGGACTGGGTTTGGGAAACACTACGTTATATCAAAGTGTCCAGAAGTGAAGGTAGAAGCAGCATCGTTAGGGACTAAGGAGTCAAGAGTAACAAGGGGTAAGTGGAGGATGGGGACATGTTCCGTTTATGTGTCAGGTTTTCCAGTTTCAATCTCTTACTTCCACTAATTTTCGACGCCTGGATGACAAAGTCATAGGAGTCATCCTACTAACCGGCTGTGTGCACTCACTAAGTGGCTACTGAGGAAAATTGTTCACTGTCTCCAGCAGCAGCTGCAACAAGGAGAGGTCACAGGTGAGGTTAACCCCGGCGAAGCTGGACGATGGGCAGGAGAAATGGAGGGGGGCTATGTAAACCCTGGAAAGCTGTAATGTTACGTTGCCCAGTTACTGATGGTGGTATACATATATATACATATATATATATTTATATGTTGGTGAATGATGGCACCTAGAGAGGGTGAAAGAGATTGACCTGGGTAAGGTGACATGGGTTCAATGGCAATTTCACAAGGTTTGTGTCTCCTGTGGGATGGCTACCGCTCCATGTGATGGTGGAACTAGTGGCAGTGGTGACTGTAGCAGAAAGGAGAGAACCTGTGGTGAGGTCCTTATGGCTAATCACAGAAACACGTAACCTGCTGCAAGTGCCCTCTGCCAGCGCTGTGGGACAGGGGGTTTCTGCTCAAGCCACATAACCTAAAACAACACTCTTGTAGAATGATAATCTGCACTCAGGTTCCTGTTCCTTTCTAGCAACATTGCAGATAGTCTCAGGTCGCTGTACCTGACTGTTCTCTGTCTGTTATGAACGTGTGTCGTTCTGTGAACTGTGAACATGTTGCTCCACATTCATGCAGAACATGTGTGTGTCACCTACACTGTACTGCAAGTCCACCACCCTATTTAGTGCAACCAGGAATGTGTTAGATGAGGGACCTGTTCTCACATTTACAGGTGCTGCTTTTGGCCAGCTTCCATTTCCCCATCATTGACTGACACAAAACACAATTTTTAGTGTACTAACCATAGCTCAGTCCCCTCTAGTAAATAAATGTTTTCATTGTGAAGCCTCAACGTGGCTGTTTGATGTGTGGTAGAATTGAACAGCTCACACTGTTATCAGCAGAACTTTCCTTTCAGAGTCACCAGTAATCTGATGCAGATCTACGTATCGCTCTCATCATTAAAGGCAACAACAGAAATTGTCAACTGCTTGACTTAGAGAATAAAAAAAACTCCTAATCTAATCACTCAGGTATTTCAAACCATCATATTTTTTCCATCCTTTCAAGGCAATAAAATAACCAGTCCTCGTTTCTCGTCTGGATACCATGTATATTTCATATTAGCAATTTAACAAACTGCTTCAGTAAAGCGTTCTTATGCACTCGACTGAATTTAAAAGACTGAGAATAAATATATATAGATAGAGTATATCTATCATGCTGCTTAGAGTAGATTTGTTTGTTGGATATCAGATACAGTAATAATGTTTACATCATTCTTATTGCCTGTAGGACGCATACTGGCCATAAAATAAATGGCATTGCTACATGCTGTAATTCTATATAGAAATATAATGCACAGGCTAAGATTGAAAGCAATCCCATCACTGTTTCTTCCCTTTCATTATTACAGATAGAAGCTATGTAGAATTAACTCATGCACCAGTGCGTCATATCAATTCAGGTAAGTTCAGCTCAACATTTTGTTTCCAATTGTTCCAATGGAAAAACGCTGCATGAGAACAGCCATTAATAAATATGAACAAATTAAATAGAATATCATTCAGGTTTGATTTGATGTGTAGAAATATAGCAAAGTTTCATTTTTGATCCACACTGTACTTTAAGATCAGGCGTGTGCCATCTAGAGTAATGCGGAACAAATAAGGATTTACTTAAATAAATTCCTTATGTTAGTTATTACACCTTATTCTAATAAATCCTGGTAATTAAAATAGTACTTTGGCCTATAATTATCCATTGAAAACTTAGAAACACACTGTTGCTGCCACTTGACAGGTTGTGAATAACTGACCTTCCTTAGCAACATAGAAATAAATTGTGGGCTGCACTAGTTGTTTTTATGGTTACAGGTATTTGTAAGGAAGGTTAGTTATTAAAGACAAAGCTATCAAATGCCAGCAACAGTATGTTTCTACATTTGCAACAGTCAATTTCAGGAGACCTATTTTAAATATCAGGAGTTATTGTACTAATTAGTAGTACACAGCATAACTATTTTAATTCAGAATTAAATTTTTGAGTGGAGTTACCCTTTAATATTTTATCTGATCATCCAAGAGGAATAAAATGTAGTTTTGGTTAAATTGGATGTTTCGTCCCCATAAAACACCTCAATGGTTTTGCAGCTTTTAAAAGTGAATGAAACAAGGCTACAGTAACAGAGGGTGTCTTTCTTTAGTATGTGGATTCCACTAGTATTAGGCTGAAAATACCAGTAGGAAAATGACAGTAGAAAATATAATATAACTTACAGAGTAAGCGTTTCCTGGAACAGGTAGAAAATATAAGTAAATTCCTATATATTGTTAAATCTGCACTTTGTTATCAGATGCACTGTATGGCAAATCTAGTATCTAAAACGAATTAAAACATCTTTTGAGAACGCTGTAAGCATTGTTCTGTAGGAGCCCCTTTAGGGCACTCCAATTTATGCTTTCCTACAGAATTTTCCGCGATGCTACTTCCCCCATCACCCGTACATGTATATAAATGCTGATGGATTTCGACTGCATTGTGACCTTCTTTTGTATATGATGTTACCAATAAACTGTATTTTAAAAAATATATATATATCTTTTGAGTGTCCATGAATTCCTGGAAAATATTAACTCTTTTGCTGAATGTGAAAACATGGGAAGCAAACATAGCGGTCAGTTTAACTGCTCAATACTGGCCGGTGCATCTACTGATTGCAGAACTAATTATTTAATAATTATCATAAAAGATTTACAAAAGCACCTAAGGGCACTAAAACTGTCAAGGTCGCTACCTACATGGAGAATAGTGGACACATAGTCGTTCAGTGGAAGGACCAATGTTAATAATTTGACCACATACATTATGCACATACTTAAAGATCCAGTCTGCAGGTCCACAGTGTAACTAATGGTTCGTGATGTCATGCGTCTACTTCCTGCGCAAATACAATTTTACAGGTAGTGTATGGATTACATTGTCTTCTGCAGTGGGCGCCAAAACCTGAATCTTCTCAAGGCAGGAGCCAGCTGAAACCGGGCTCTTTGTTGAATGCCAACTAGGTGCACCCATGCTCCTCGCATGGCACCCACAAGCAAAGGTGAAGTTTCATTTTGTTTCATAAGATATTTAAATTAACTTTAAGTCGTGCAGAGATAGTATTTACAGGAGGGATCCTGGGTCTTCAGGAAGACAAGGGGTTGTTATTAGAGATGTTCAGGCTCGGTTCCTCGAGAAACAATCACACCCGAACTTAGGGGATCCGAGTACCGAGCCGAGCCGGCTCAGTACTGTTGTGCTCCATCGGAATTGAAAACGAGGCACAATGTGACGTCGTGACGGATCTCGCAAGTTTTGAATTCCTTTTTAAGATCCAACATAGCGAGGGGTGGGAGGCAAGGCGGATAACCATTTTTCTTTTCTGCCACTGCTGTGTGCCAATGTGTCCTAGATGTGCTAGGAACTGCCGTGTGTTTGTGTCATTGATCTGTCGCTTACCATCCAGCCAGGTCGCTGCAGTATTTGTCCGAAAGTGTATAAAAATAATATTGTGATCTGTGAGGTGGTCAAAATTCACTGTAAATGACTTGAAATTAGTGTTATTGAGGTTAATAATAACGTAGGAACAAAAAAAGAGCAAAATTATGAGATTTTAGCATATTTTAGGATTTTTTCTATAAAATCCAAAACCAGAACACACAAGGGCGCTTTTGCCAAAACCCAAACCAAAACACGAAGCTAATCCAGATCCAAAACCAAAACCAGTTCACGGGGGTCAGTGAGCATCTCTAATCATTATTCACCTGCAAATAGACTTTGTTACAAGTGGAGATCTTGGCCTATACTTTTAATGGGATGCCTTTGGCACCTTCCAGGTGTACCTTATTTCGGGAATGCCAACAAGTAGAGTATATTGTTATATATGATCCAACATTGGCCCATCACAATGCAAGGATGTCCACATTGAATAGATAATGTCACACATCGGGGTCTTAGCCAGACTTACAATATCCGCCGCTGTCATATCACAGCTATCTGGGTTCTCCTGGTTGCCTGCGGCAGTCTTGAGCACCACTTCTTAATTTGTAAACATACATCTACTATTTGTTCTGCTGTATGAGCGTGGCCATCTTGGATTCAGTCAGATGACCTTACAGCTCCACTAGTTTTCAGCAGCTGTGATCACATGATCTGTGCAACCAATAGGCATTCGGGATACCCTATTTAAAACTGCCATAATAACATACTCCTCTCCTGAGGAGAGCTCTTGGCTCCAGGTGTTTCCCGCACTGTCCCTGATTACCCTGCATTATCAAGTGATCATCTCTCTGCAAGTAACCTGCATTTCCAAAGTACCCATCTTTCTGCAAGAATTTGACATTCATCAAGAGTGTTTACCTCAGCAAGAACTGTGTATTATCTAGTGCTCATTCTGCTGTGCTTGAAGTTTTGCCGGTATCACCAGTTCTGTAGATAAGGCTGGTTCTGAGTCTCTAGGGCTCATTTCTAGTTCCGTGTATCTGTGTGTGGGTTCTAGGTCTGTGACTGTCTCACAGTCCTGAGTCCTCCATTCCTAGTCACAGTCCTGAGTCCTCCATTCCTAGTTACAGTCCTGAGTCCTCCATTCCTAGTCACAGTCCTGAGTCCTCCATTCCTAGTCACAGTCCTGAGTCCTCCATTCCTAGTCACAGTAGTGAGTCCTCCATTCCTAATCACAGTCCTGAGTCCTCCATTCCTAGTCACAATCCTGAGTCTTCCATTCCCAGTCACAGTCCTGAGTCCTCCATTCCTAGTCACAGTCCTGAGTCCTCCATTCCTAGTCACAGTAGTGAGTCCTCCATTCCTAATCACAGTCCTGAGTCCTCCATTCCTAGTCACAATCCTGAGTCCTCCATTCCTAATCACAGTCCTGAGTCCTCCATTCCTAGTCACAATCCTGAGTCCCCCATTCCTAGTCACAGTCCTGAGTCCTCCATTCCTAGACACAGTCCTGAGTCCTCCATTCCTAGTCACAGTCCTGAGTCTTCCATTCCTAGTCACAGTCCTGAGTCCTCCATTCCTAGTCACAGTCCTGAGTCCTCCAGTCCTAGTCACAATTCTGATTCCTCCATTCCTAGTCACAGTCCTGAGTCATCCATTCTAGTCACAGTCCTGAGTTTTCCATTCCTATTCACAGTTCTGAGTCCTCCTTTCCTAGTCACAGTCCTGAGTCTTCCATTCCTAGTCACAGTCCTGAGTCCTCCAGTCCTAGTCACAGTCCTGAGTCCTCCATTCCTAGTCACAATTCTGATTCCTCCATTCCTAGTCACAGTCCTGAGTTCCTTTCTCCTGTTCCAGCTCATTCTGTTCTGTGTTTTCGTGTGTTACACATTCTGAGTTCCTAACAGTGGGTTCCAAATCTGTGTGCCTGGTTAACGGTGGCGGGGTTGAGTTCCCACAAACACTTCCAGACTGTTGCTACGGAGGATTCCAGTTCCGTACTCTGGTGCAGACTCCAGTCCTAGACCCCTATCCTGCTAGTGCTACTCAGTGCACTCCAGATGATCAGAGGGTTTGTCAAAATCTCCAGTTCCTATAACACTCCTGCTTCAGCTATCTGGGTCTCTCCTGGTTGCCTGCGGCAGTCTTGAGCACCACTTCCTAATTTGTAAACATACATCTACTATTTGTTCTGCTGTATGAGCGTGGCCATCTTGGATTCAGTCAGGTGACCTTACAGCTCGACTAGTTTTCAGCAGCTGTGATCACATGATCTGTGCAACCAATAGGCATTCGGGATACCCTATTTAAAACTACCAGAACAACACACTCCTCTCCTGAGGAGAGCTCTTGGCTTCAGGTGTTTCACGCACTGTTCCTTAATACCCTGCATTGCCAAGTGATCATCTCTCTGCAAGTAACTTGCATTTCCAAAGTGCCCATCTTTCTGCAAGAATTTGACATTCATCAAGAGTGTTTACCTCAGCAAGAACTGTGTATTATCTAGTGCTCATTCTGCTGTGCTTGAGGTTTTGCCGGTATCACCAGTTCTGTAGATGAGGCTGGTTCTGAGTCTCTAGGGCTCATTTCCAGTTCCGTGTATCTGTGTGTGGGTTCTAGGTCTGTGACTGTCTCACAGTCCTGAGTCCTCCATTCCTAGTCACAGTCCTGAGTCCTCCATTCCTGGTCACAGTCCTGAGTCCTCCATTCCTAGTCACAGTCCTGAGTCCTCCATTCCTAGTCACAGTCCTGAGTCCTCCATTCCTAGTCACAGTCCTGAGTTCTCCATTCCTAGTCACAGTCCTGAGTCCTCCATTCCTAGTCACAGTCCTGAGTCCTTCATTACTAGTCACAATCCTGAGTCTTCCATTCCCAGTCACAGTCCTGAGTCCTCCATTCCTAGTCACAGTCCTGAGTCCTTCATTCCTAGTCACAGTCCTGAGTCCTCCAGTCCTAGTCACAGTCCTGAGTCCTCCATTCCTAGTCACAGTCCTGAGTCTTCCATTCTTAGTCACAGTCCTGAGTCCTCTATTCCTAGTCACAGTCCTGAGTCCTCCATTCCTAGTCACAATTCTGATTCCTCCATTCCTAGTCACAGTCCTGAGTCCTCCATCCTAGTCACAGTCCTGAGTCCTCCATTCCTAGTCACAATTCTGATTCCTCCATTCCTAGTTGCAGTCCTGAGTTCCTTTCTCCAGTTCCAGCTCATTCTGTTCTGTGTTTCCGTGTGTTACACATTCTGAGTTCCTGACAGTGGGTTCCAAATCTGTGTGCCTGGTTAACGGTGGCGGGATTGAGTTCCCACAGAGACTTCCAGAGTGTTGCTACGGAGGATTCCAGTTCCGTACTCTGGTGCAGACTCCGGTCCTAGACTCCTATCCTGCTAGTGCTACTCAGTGCACTCCAGATGAGCAGAGGGTTTGTCAAAATCTCCAGTTCCTATAACACTCCTGCTTCAGCAAGACCCAAGGGTCCCGAATCGCATCAAGAAAAAAAGACCACCGTGACAGATAGGCGGTATCCACAATGAACAGGTGTTAAGTGAAGTCCAGAAATAACAAAAGAATTATGATCAGGCTGGGATGCAGCTGATCAGGAACTTCAAATGAGATGGACTAAATTTGTCTGCAGCTAAGCCATTGATACAGCAAAGTATGGTTAGGGAACTGGGGGCATAGGTACAGATAATGAGCAGTGGGTAGAAATGATCAGCAATCTGCCCAGCCACCTGCTACAAAGAGTCCTGCTTTGACAGTCTTTGAAACATCATTTCCAGTGGTTGGCGTAACTTACACAAAACCTATTAAACATAAGAACACATAGAAGTTGATCTGAATCAGTTTGGTAAACAAGACAGCTGGTTTCTAGGACTATTAGTTTTGAGATTGTCAAAGTATCTAGCTATCAGACATTTAACTGTAGAGCATTTTAATATAAGTCATGTAACACAACTGGTCATGGTTTGATTATTTAGTATATAAGGTCGGGTTTTCTTTGGCAAAACATTTTAGCTTAAACCTGCCACACACCCCACTATATTTCACAGTCAATATTGGGGGAAAAATTGTAGCATGTGACCCACAAAAAATGGGAACGTCAGATAATGATCTTGTTGGAAAATGCGGTCAGAAGATGATCGCGGTTGGTAACGATCTGATTGCTCGGCCGGAGTGACAAAAGGCTATCTCTCATCCAATTCGGCCACTCACGTTTGTGGCCAAATTTAACGATGAACCTGTCCCTGGGATCAAGCATCAGGATTAGCTGTATTTCTGTAGAGCTATTATCCTACATTGGTAGTTCTATTATATTTAGTAAAAATGACAAAAGAAAGGTCTATGATTGCTAATAAAAGCCAAAAAGTCATACAGTAATACAGTAATACAAATTTGGTTAAAATCACAAGTTCCAGTACTGCAGTGAGAACTGTACGTTGGACTGAGTAAGCTGAAATTCAAATAATTTTGCTCTGTTTGACACTCTGTAGCTTTATTTGCGAGATTATCTTTGATGAAATGCAATTGCACAAAATGAACTCATGAAGCTTTTGTTTATTATATTAAAGTCAAAAGTAAAATGTTTTACGATTTCGCCCAAAACTAAACTTCCTGGCAGCACTAACCAGCAAAGGTCTCCGACACCCCTGACAGACGATGAGCAATACTACTTTCTAGAATCCAATTATTGTGATTACCTTCAAATAGATTCTTGACTGTGCATAACCTCTTTTGTTTTTTAATAAACTATACTGCTGTAGATGTCTAATTTGGTTGGAATAAATCCCCACTGTTACCGACAAGACTTCATGTCTCTCGACTCTCCAATGAGGAAGAGGTCGGCACCTTTGGCTGCTCTTTTGTTCCAGTCTGTTTTCTGAAGTTTCTTTTTGTTGTGTAATCACACCTTTCTGGGTTTGTGCTTTGTATTTTATGGTCACGCTGTGTTCCGTGGAAAGGAATAATAGCTATGTTATATCGCTTACAAAGTCTGCATGAAAGGTGAACTGACAAAGGGAAAACAGCATTACAATACACTGTAGTCCACTATATGCTCGTTAAAGAGCATGTCACCTACACCCAGCTAGGCATTGAACATCTGAACATTGTGGGTGGGATGTGTAATGTCCGGGAGTAGCTCACCAATAAATATTGTCCGATGCGATTAATGTGGTTCCAAAGCACAAAGAGATTCAATAGCAAAATATAACAGAATTACAACAAACTATGATGAAGAATAAGAAGGTATAACAAAATGCAAGAAAGTATAACCGAATACGTTACGCAGCGCACTGGATCCAGTAATCAGCCATCAGTTCTGAAGTCTGTGTAAGCAAAGAGGCTGTTCTGGTACCAGAGGTCAGTTTATATTCAGTTTGGTTACAAAGAAACAGTGGTGATGTCATAATAACACAGATAAGGCTAAGAAAGTTCTTCATTGGTCCAGGGTTTATGATGTTCCATTAGACTGCTGGTCATAGGTCAGTTCAATTGATCCTTTTTCCAACTCACATACTTGCATACGTGTCTTCCAACCGAAAAAACTGTTTAAACTGACCCATAAAGAGGGTGCCTTTGAGTATTAATCTCATACTATATATAACTAGCAATAGTACACTGCTGATACCGGATTTCTGCTGGGAAAATATGGATTAATATGAGACCAAACTCCATACATTTCGGAGGACCTGAACCATAATTACCTTAATTATAATATTATCTATGTATAAATCATTTGTAATATATTTATTAATAAATGAATGTGGATTGGAACTTTAGTAAATGTGTACTAATTACTAATCTGCGCTGTTTACCTGTGTGTTATTAACCCCGGTATGATGTAAGCGTACTAATCGTAATCGCACAGTAAACCAATATAAATAAATTTACCCAACTTCATACAATAATTTGATGCTGACAGATGGTAGAATGATTCAATTATGAAATTAGTCATAATATAGTTATTATTTAATTGGGAGACCTATAGGTGGGAGTCAGTAACACTCTGATAAACAGGTCAGCTGCCAGAGAACATTTACAGATTTGAAGGCTTGGCAAGAGTCTAACCATGGTGGAGAGTTCCACTGGTTGGTAGCGGCAAAGGAAAAGTCTTGTAGGAGGTTCAGGTCAGAGGAAGCGCTATACAAGAGAGTATTTGAAGATGATGTTTGATATGTACGAAGGAAAGGTGTTGAAAGTTTGATAGGTGAGTAGTTTGAATTGGATTCTGGATGATATGGGCAGATAGTGTAGGGACTTGCAGAGTGGTGCGGATCATGTGGAAAGACAAGCGAGCATGATCAGTTTTGCCGTGGAATTTATGATGGACTGATGCCGGGATAGTTGAGTAAGGGAAATTCCAGTTTGGGGAAGGTTGTAGTAGTAGAGGCAGAAGATGGTGAGATTTGGTTTCATATTGTGTAAGCAAGGGGAGTATTTTAGAGATATATCAAAGGTGGGAGCGACCGGACAGCAAGAGAGAAATGTAAGGCAGTGGGAAAATTGAAGGGTGGCGCCAAGGCAGTAGATATGGAAGACTGAGGAAGTTGTGGTGTTGGTGCCGATTTGAGTGGAGGTGGTGAGTCCCGAAGGAAGGAAGATGAAATATAAAGTCCTTCACAGCTGATCATGTGATCACAATAAGAAGCAACGTTCTATGATTACGGCTTAGAGATATTGATCTACTTTACGATGGTTGATCGGACAGTTTATGGACAGATAGAGCTGTGTCCTCTTTTAGATGTAATATATATATATATATATATATATATATATATATAGATGATGTTACCTGTGATACATTGCCTCTAACAAAGTGCCCAACAGGGCAAGATTTGAGTAGGTGTGTGCGTGGACACCCAGCTTTATATACTCCCTCTCTATTGAGCCTAATAAAGAGAAACGCTTTAGAAAGACCAAATGTTTTTACTTCTGCAGCTTCATAAATGAACCTTACTGTTTGCTAAAACCAACTTTGCTGCAATATGAATACATTATTAAACTAGAGATGCTCACTGACCTCTGTCAACTGGTTTTGGTTTTGGTTTTGGCAAAACCGTCCTCGTGTGTTTTGGTTTTGGTTTTGTATTTTTTAGAAAAAAAACTAAAATATGCTAAAATCACAAAATGTTGCTCTTTTTTTTGTTCCTACATTATTATTAACATCAATAACACTAATTTCAAGTCATTTGCAGTCAATTTTGACCACCTCACAAATCACAATATTATTTTCATACACTTTCGGACAAATACTGCAGCGACCTGGCTGGATGGTAAGCGACAGAGCAATGACACAAACACACGGCAGTTCCTAGCACATCTAGGACACATTGGCACACAGCAGTGGCAGAAAAGAAAAATGGGGGTCCGCCCTCCCTCCCACCCCTCGCTATGTTGGATCTTAAAAAGGAATTCAAAACTCCCGAGATCCGACGACGTCACAATGACATTTTGCCTCATTTTCAAATCCGAAAAAGCGCGAAGGTATACCCTAAGTTCAGGTGTGTTTGGTTCCCAAGGAACCGAGCCTGATCATCTCTATATTAAACCTTTATTTTATATGTTTAGTTTATTTCCATTGTGCCTAATTCGAGCAAGGGTGTCAACTGAAAAGATTGAGGTGGTTCAAGATTTAGAGCCACTTAAAGGTCCAGATCTGCCATGTAAAAATAGAAGGTCTTAAGAAATCTGTGATCGCCAACGACCTCCCTGCCAATCCCACATTGGTGCCTAGCGTGTAACCTCCAGTCCAACCATTACCATGCTAAAAATGTTGCTTTTTCCACAAAGCACAACTAGCTTGCATTTACCTTTCTGTAACACTGGAGAAGTGCCATACATTTCCACTGATATAGAACAATAACAAGAATAATGTTAAAATGCACACAAAAAAAAAACAACAACAAAATAAAACACATTATATATTAATAAGTATCTTACACTATTCAACAAACTTTTATCGCTGTGGGAAAATATATTACCCTGTCTGTTACCGTATGTCTTGCTCTTAAATTCCCTTGCCGTAAACATGTCTGAGTGCCCAAAATTATTTAAAATAACTTTAGATATGTCACTCACAATAGGATGTTTTGATTTATCTCCCTAATAAAAATATCTCAATCATTCGTATTATTTGTACCGTCGCTACCCCTGTATAAACAAACCATTTCCTTGATTGATTCCGCTGTCAAAATCTTGTTAGGAAATAACACCTGAAACAAGGAGATGATGTTGTGTTAATAATCAAAGTACAGGTTTAAGTTAAAACTTTGTGTGAGAAGATCCACACGGAAATAGAAAACGATAAAGAGAAAGTTGTGTAACAATCCCAGGGACGAGAGCGAAGATGATATAAAATCAATCGCTTCAAGTTATACCAGCGCACAATAATGACATCAAACTAGAATCTGTAAGTTACGGAAGTAAATGGAGTTATGTAGTGTATAAATATGAAAGGCAAGGAGTGGAATAGAGCATTGCCGACCTCATAGCAAAATTTGAGCAAGAGTGACCTTGCCCAAAAGTTGGACAAGGCTGCTCATGCCTCCTTGCTCTCAGAAGAGCAGGTGCCTCTTCTGTGGGATTGGCGCATGTATAGTAAAGCCCTGACTTGCCTTAGCTGGTGAAGTACCCAGAATTGACACTTCCCCCTCACCTTCGGACCTCTTGGTGGCTGCACCCCCTGCAGTTTTAGTAGTTCCAGTACTAGTAGGGGTACAAAATGTAGGGGTGTGGATAGATGGAGTCATATTGACAGGGTGGAGCAAAGAAGGCCTGGCACAGTGTACTTTCTCTACGCCAACAAGTGCCAAATCATGTTTTTTGTCCATGGGCTTCATTTGTATAGCAGGTACGTGATGGACGTTCCTTCTGTCCCACACTGTTACCTTAATGACAACACTAATGCGCCTGCATAGCAAACGTCCCACAATCCCAAGTAGCATTTAGTTCCCACCACCAGAATCTTTTAGTTCAATGTCAGTTCCAGCTATATAGAGATTGTTTGAGTAGTGAGGAAACAGTGAAACTGCTGGGACAGGTGTTACGCAGTGAAAGCTTCCCAATTACTGGGAAACTTTCCCAAATACTGCAGCCAGTACCAGGGGTAATAATAAAGAATAGTTGGTTTCCATTGCAATGAATGGGGGTCAGGGGCAAATGCAGGATTTGCAGAGGGGGTTTCCACACCATGCCGCCAGTGGGCGTGACCAGCATGCATGGGGGCGTGGCTATAATTTTAGACAGTGCTTGGCTGCTCTCCAACTCTTCCTATCCCCATAATATACATGGGCAATGCTGTGTGCACTACTGTTAGGAGCACGCAGCTCTCCCTTTTCAAGCAGAGCCGTGTGACGCGGGAGCAGGGTCCAGCTACCTCAATTATACAGTGCCCCAGGCTGGGAGGGGGGTTCCCAGGCACTAGGAAACGGTCCCTCCCCGGTTTGCCTATGGGGGTTAGCTATGACATTATGTGAAGCGTGTATTGTGGTGAACCATAGGATGTGCACTTAAGTCTTCTCCAACTGTATTATCATTGCATATTACACCATTTCTAAGGGTCACTTTCCAATATTGTAGTTGTCAGGGAACACGGTCTTAGCACTACACACAATTCCAGCACTCAGTCGGTCACTCACCTATCACACAGGTTGTAGATTTTGTGATTCACTCCCAAACAGCGCTCTCACACCCATACACACCTATGATCTTTCCTCCGCCTATTGAATCGGGACGATAGGACCCCAAGATAATGTCACAGAAACATAAAAGCTGGCACACACTGTGCTCTTTGTTACACACAGGTTAGCAGTGCACACACCAGCAATCAAAGGGTTAACACATCAAACCTCTGCGACAAAAAATGTGCACGCTGGCACACACTAGGCTTGTTAGCCAAATGGATTAACAAATTTCACACATCAGCGTTCAAAGGGTTAACATGGTAAGCAACACTTCATTAAAGGATTCATTATCAAGAACAAAAAACGTATTCAATTTTAGTTTTAATATACAAATGTACAGGACATCTGAATATAATAAAGATAAAGAACATATTGTTAAGTGCATATTGTCGCTAACCAATAACGATTGTCGAATCTCGATTTGTGTTTCCAACGCACAAAGATTTATTCTCTTAAGGTAGCAGAATATATTCAAGCAAAGTAATAATAAGTACAGCCGTTACTTATCGCAGGCGCTCTGGATCCAGTGTACAGTCATTCAATCCTGAAGTCTGGGGACAAGATGTCTGAACACTAGATGAGGAGCTGCTGCTTATATGCACACAGAAATACAGTAAAACAATGCAGATGGTATAGCTTGCTTCTATTGGTCCAGGTTTCAGGAAGGTCCAAGGGGTTGTCAATCATTGGCTAGTTTAAGCTCAGGAATCCAAAGGAGGGGGTCATCTCTCCAGGGGATGAGCTCTGATCTTCCCGCCAAGATTACTCAGTCATAATAGTCCATAATTCCTTAACATTAATAACTTGCGTATGCACTCTGCGATTCCTTCGCAGAGTGAACCGGACAGTCGCAAATGCGAAGAGGATTAGTATGATACCACACATGACTAGATTCCTTCAACGTGTACCATATGTTTTGCTGATATGCATATAACTTATAATATTAAATATAAATACTACTATATTAACACATAAATGACTATGTGTTGCAACTACCATTAATGTGTACTATTTTACAAGTGTGAGTGTTTGTGCGAATGTATGTAAAAGACTAAATACTGTTGTTGCCACGTGTTGCAGCTGCGTACGCCCTTCCACGCCGTAGCGTGCCTTTTCACGCCGTAGCGTACCGTACGCATCTTTTCAGACAAAGACAACCAAGTTTGCTCGATATTAATTGAAAGGACTTTATCCAATATGCTGACTTCGACAATATAATGAATGACATACAAGTTAAATGAAATACGGTTATATAAACAAATGAGATGAAATTACACAGAATAAAACTTAGGTATCATAATTTGTGTACCGTGGACAAGGCAGAATGAAATGGACAGTCCTTCGATTAGATTGAGACCCCAAGAGCTGACAATCTGCTTTATCCTACACACGGTATTAAACAGGTTTAACTGAAAGAGCATTCATTGGGTCAGTGTATATGAAGTTTATATGCCAATATGGGGGAGGAAGTGCCCCCTGGGTGCCAATTATAATTTGTCCAAACATAACCAAAAAGTTTTAACCTCCCATAACTTTTCTTGGACATATCCCAGCGACGTAATCCCCCCTTCAATAAACCAGTCATAACCTCCCTCACACTTACCTATCAAACATGATGGAGTTACAACAATATCAAATATCATTCTGAAAGATATGTGACTATTGTGGTTTTTCCTCTGCAGTTGTTATCTATACTTCACAGCTCTCATGCGTTTTTACCCCTAAGTACAGAGTGGCACACTGATATCTCAAAATATGAATTATGAAGGCATGTTCTTTGAAGTTAAAATTTCTTACATACATTCATAGGTAGCCTTTATCTCTTGCATTCACCCACAAGATTCTCACCTACTGGGCTACTTTGTTTTTACAATACTTTTATTAAACAGTCTACTCCAAGCAGGAAAGGGCAGGTATGATAAAAGGGAATGCATGACTGTGATTTGCAAATGTTAAGTGAGTTTCCCGAAAGAAGGTCTTGGCTTAAACTAATTACCTAATTATCTGGGCTGACTAACAAAATGTTTTAAAACATTTTTTTTCTGGGGGAAAATCATATGCTTTCCTATTTATCAGTTTAATATTTTATTTGGGTCCTCATCCTGACATTGAATGTTTCATTTGGGTCCTCACCTTGACAGTAGTCATTTTAATTTTAGGTTAGTAGAAGTAGGAGAGGTACACCCACTAGACTGATACAAAGGATGGTGAGATCTCGAAAAACATATATGTACATAGCAAATGATTAGCACCAATCTGTTTTAAATGTTCTAGTATATACACGTCCATCAACAAAACTACACCGACATACATCTCCTCACGTGTCTCAAAATATTTCCCAACTCGACACCTCTGTTCTGCACAAGATCTGCGTCTCTCTTCCACTCTCATCACTTCCTCCCATTCCCGGTTACAGGACTTTTTTCAGACTGCACCCACTTTGTGGAATTCCCTCCCTCACACAATAAGACTTTCCTCTAGTCTTCAAACCTTCAAGCCTTCTCTGAAAACCCACCTCTTTAGATAAGCTTATAATATTCCTCAACCACCATCTTAATCTCCCTAGGTTACCCTATTACCACCCTCTACACCGCTAACACAAGACAACAACCCTCTGACCCAACATTGCTGAGTGACTGAGCATACAGCCCGCTAAATATTTGTAACCTTTGCATTCTAGCTGGACAAATACTCAATATGACGTCACACTTACCCTTGTCTATCAAACTCCCATTGTTCCATAGATTGTAAGCTTGCGAGCAGGGCCCTCTTACCTCACTGTATGTATTACCCAGTATTGCTTTATTACTGTTTGTTCCCAATTGAAAAGCACTGCAGAATCTGCTGGCGCTATATAAATAAATGTTGATGATAATGATATCATATATAGCCATTAGTGGTGGAAAAACATTCCTCGATATGAGGTTCCTTTCATATGAACAGCATGCTAATATTATTACAGCTACAGTTGTAATAACAAAATTAACATCCCCCTATATACAGATTGAGAAGGTTTTATTGCAGCATTGAGGTCACATGGGGGTTAGCTATGACATAATAAAGCGTGTGCTGAGCTGAATCATAGACGGTGCATGTAAGTCTGCCACAACTCTATTAGTATTACATATGACACCATTTTAAAGGGTTGTCTTTATTTTCAATGATGAAATCACTTTATTTTTAGGTCATTAGAGCCAGATCTTAAGTAGACCATCTTCTAATGTATGACCAAACCAGTTACTGACGTTATTTCAAATCATAACTTATTTCCTCACATTCTGAATGTGGTTAGAATGGGAGGTAACAGTAGCCCCATCCTTGGTGTCCCAAAATTCTTACAATCTTGGTACTAATCCTCCCTTCCTTGCATGTTCCAGGATGGCCCTAGTCACCATATTACCTCCTCATTTATGGGGTGACAAACGTATCATCACCATTCTTTACCCTGAAGAACAAACGGGTGTTGATCAGTTACCATAAGTTGTTTGACAAAACCTTCCTATTGTAGCTGTCTGATACATTTGTGAATATGCAGCAGCTGGAAGGGCATATAAAGTATTGGAATGCATAAAAAGGGGCATAGACGCAAGGGAAGACAGTGTCATTTTGCCACTGTATAAATCGTTGGTAAGACCTCATCTTGAATATGGAGTACAGTTCTGGGCACCACTCTATAAGAAAGATAATTTGGAACTAGAAAGGGTTCAGAGAAGGGTGACAAAATTGATAAAGGGTATTTAGTCATTAAGTTATGAGGAAAGGTTAGCCAGTTTAGGCATGTTTACTTTAGAGGGGAGATATGATTACTATGTACAAATACATTAAGGGTCAATACAGAGAACTTTCATGGGAACTTCTTACCCCAGTGACTATACACAGGACACGCGGTCACCCCCTAAGGTTAGAGGAGAGGAAGTTTCACAACCAGCAAAGGAAGGGGTTCTTTACAGTAAGGGCAGTAAAAATATGAAATTCACAATCAGGGAAGGTTGTGATGGCAGATTCAATAGATATGTTTAAGAAAGGGTTAGACAAATTTTGTGCGGAAAAGTGTATCCAGGGATACGACCGCTAATTAAAATGAAGGATAGTAGTGGATATAGGGTAAAAATAGGACTGCAATATTGGGTCTGGGGGGATTTTCACAATTGAAACAGATTGGCGGTTGCTTACTCTGGATCAATATCAAATATAAGGGAGGGATAGCAGGAGATCCAAAATAGATTGAACTTGATGGATTGGTGTCTTTTTTCAACCTCATCAACTATGTTACTATGTTATGCTCTCAAGAAACTGTCCTCTACCTATCACACCTCATATTGCAGTGCTATTATGGAACGTGTAACAAATAGAGTAATGTGTCACATTTACGACTAACTCTGGCGAACCACATCTCTAAGATGACCCTACACTATAGTAGGGTGTAATAATACACAGTTGTACGCCTGACCTGTATCTGACACAAATATTATTGTTTCAGAATTGGATGCATCTTCCATGCTTGCCTACTCCCCAGGAATGTTCAGGAGCCTCCCTAAATTCAGGGAGTCTTCCCAGACTCCCAGAAAAGCCAGGCACCCTCCCAGAGCCACAGTGACATGACCGCGACATCACGCCCCCCTGCTGCAATTTCTACCTTATCTCTCTTCCGGGATCTCCCAAAGCTAATAAAGTGGGCAAGTAAGACATATCCACTCAAATATTATTTTTCTTGCGTGCATCTTTCATCATCATCATCATCATCTATTTATATAGCAACATCATATTCCGTAGCGCTTTACAATTAGGGACAAACACAGTAAACTAATAAACAAACTGGGTAAAACAGACAAAGAGGTGATAAGGCCATGCTTGCAAGCTTACAATCTATGGGACAATGGGAGTTTGACACATGAGGTTAAGTCTACATTTTGTATTTCGGCCCAGCCAGACTGCAAAGGTAAAAGTGACTCATAAGCTAAATGATCTAGTAACACAACAATGTTGGTCATGGAGTAGTTGTCTTGTGTGAAATTGTGTAACAGGTGGTAATAGGGTAATCTAGTGAGGTTAAGAGGGTGGTTGAGGAATATTATAAGCTTGTCTGAAGAGGTGGGTTTTCAGAGAACACTTGAAAGTTTGTAGACCAGAGGAGAGTCTTATTGTGCGAGGGAGGGAATTCCATAGAGTTGGTGCAGCCCGAAAAAAGTCCTATAACCGGGAATGGGAGGATGTAATGAGGGTGGATGAGAGACGCAGATCTTTTGTAGAACGGAGTTGCCGAGGTGGGAGATATTGTGAGACAAGAGAGGAGATGTGGGCAGCACAGTGGCCTAGTGGTTAGCACATCTGCCTCACAGCACTGGGGTTATGAGTTCGATTCCCGACCATGGCCTTATCTGTGTGGAGTTTGTATGTTCTCCCTGTGTTTGCGTGGGTTTCCTCCGGGTGCTCCGGTTTCCTCCCACACTCCAAAAACATACTGGTAGGTTAATTGGCTACTATCAAAAAAATTGACCCTAGTCTGTCTGTCTGTCTCTCTCCCTCCCTCTCTGTCTGTGTCTGTGAGCGAGTGTGTGTCTATATTAGGGAATATAGGTTGTAAGCTCCAATGGGGCAGGGACTGATGTGAATGAGTTCTCTGTACAGCGCTGCGGAATTAGTGGCGCTATATAAATAAATGATGATGATGATGATGATGATGATGATGTATGTTGGTGCAGCTTTGTTGACGGCCTTGTAGGTTAGTAAAAGTATTTTATATTGTGTTCGGTAGAAAACAGGCAACCAGTGTAGAGATATTCAGAGTGATTCAACAGAGGAATAACGATTTCCAAGGAAAATCAATCTTCCCGCAGCGTGCAAAATAGATTGTAGGGGTTTGAGTCTGTTTTGGGGAAGACCAGTAAGGAGGGAATTACAATAGTCAATGCGGGAGATGATAAGTGCATGAATTAAGGTTTTTGCAGTATCTTGCATGAGATATATGCGAATTCTGGAAAAGATTTTTAGATGTATGTAACATGATTTAGATATAGAGTCAATGTGGGGAACAAAGGATAGGTGTGAGTTTGCATCCAAATCTGCAGAAGCCCCACTGTGAGCAATGAATTCAGTGCAGAGTTTGTATTTTTATGCTTAAGAAAGACAACTAAACTGAAATAGAAAACCAAATTCATATCAGCATCCTCATATTAACAGCTGGGAATTTGCAGCTATAAAGTTGAATAAAACAAAGTTTGAGACCGGTGGGACTTACTGTGGGAGGGGCAGCAAAAAGACCTTAACATTTTACACATCTCTAAATGTAATAGTTCTATATATTTCATTATGTGCAAAAGGATTCTGCATGTTCCTTTAAAAGTAAGCGTGCCACATCGCTATAATAAATAAGTATAATTGTTAGAATACTCTTTGCCTGTTACATTTTTAACAAGTTCATACTCTTTCTTCGTAGGAAGCAATCTGTGTGTGTTGTTGTTTTTTTGCTCGCTGTGATAATCCTGTTGGTTTTGAGTGTAGCGTTTGAGCTAAAATCAATTTTTCTGCTGCTGTTTGTATCTGGTAATCTAATTTAAAACTAATGCATATCTGTTTGTTTCTGTGGGTTTTACATTGATGTAGTCACATGCCTTGGCTGGCAATGCATAGGAACGTACCGGGGCAATCATGAATAAAGTAAGATATAACCGGAGACAATCAGGAAACACAATATTTTGTTCATTTATAGTGCAAACCTTGTAACAAAAGCATTTTCACAGGGTAATAAGAAAGCTCTGAGTTTGTCTATAATTTAGATTCAGGTATTCAGAGAGTGTTCTGCAATATATGAGAGCTAATAAAGTATAATAACATAAAATACAACACAATTTCTTGCATTCACACTCATGTTGCATTATAAAAGCAGCACCTCATTGCCCTGCCTATTTATTATGGCTAATTTATGGAAAATAAATGTACAGGCGTTTATGTAATGCAGGTACTGTAACTAAATGGTACCAAAGGACAGCAATGAGTCAACCAAAGGGTTTAATTAAAATGTATTTTTGCATAAACCCGGGCTTGCATTTGGAAGGGGGGCAGTTTCCCAGAAACCCCCCTCCAGCCCTGATTGACAGGTTGGTCCCTCCCCCAGGACCAGCCACTTTCCTGCTGTGGATCTACTGCCTTTCCTACGCTATGCGCCCGCCCCTCTCTCCTCCGCTGACATCTTATCCCACTTGGGGTGGGCTCCACCAGATAGGTGTACTGCCCCATGTCTTGCAGGAAGCAAGAGAGGCAGACAGAAGAGTCTGCCTCTGAAATGTACAGCTCCGGATGAAAGAAGGTAAATGCTGGGGGAGGAAGGGCTCTTAATGTAATGGTGCTGAGCTATTAATTAAATGAAGAGGGTCAGTGTTAATCATTTAATAATGGGGGGTTGGAATTATTTCACTGGTGGGTCAAATCTTTGACCATTATTCACCTAATTTATGCACCAACCATTCTAAAAAAAAAAGTGGAGTTGTTGCCCATAACCACCAATCAGAATCTAGCTATCATTTATCTAGTACATTGGAGAAAATGATAGCTAGAACTTGATTCTAAACCTCCACTTTTCCTTTTTAGAACATTTGATACATTTGATATCCCATAAATGAGACTTTTATGTGTACTCAGTTTCCCTCAGGCCTTGTGCAAATACTTATAGTCACTGACTAAGTAACTATTAACTATTAACTAACAAGCAACCAATGAAAGGCCGAGAGAGGTCAGGTAGGCGCGGTCAAAAAAAATACATGGAAGAAGCACACAATCATCAGATGAAATCAAGGTTTTAAGAGGCACTAAGCCTACAGAAGTGGCAAGAGCCAATAGTCGGGAACAAAGCAAAGGTCATAAATAATATATTTAAGGACAATAGTACTGTGGTTAGGAGGCAACACCTATAACAAAAATCTAATTAACGCCGGACTTGGACTAACATAGGTGTTATCAATTTATTGCGCCAAGACAAGAAGCATGGAATTGGTCACGGGTACAACTAAATAAGACCCTAGACATGTGAGTATCTCACACATGATACCAGAATGCCACATCTGGTGACATTAACATTAGAATCACTGCTGCCTGATGGAATACAGGAATAGAGAAGCTCAATTATTTTCATTATATTGATATGTCAAGGATCCATTTTTGCACAAACCCCATATGTCTTACAAGCACAATAAAAGTACTTGTAACCAAACTATCAACAAAGAAGTATTATGTCCTAGATTGAAGATGCAGGCAGGAAATCAGCTAAAAGCACCACTTATGTCTGATCTGCTAAAACTCACAAAAAGTGCAATACTTTCAAAGAAGGACAGCAAGACCTGGAGCTAAAAGATGTCATCAAGATAATTCTTTGCTGGAAAAAAAAACCTTTCTGAAAACATAGAGCGGAAAACTGTAGCTTTCTATGACAACGTGTTTCTAAACATGAAGAATGTTATCAGACAGTGATTTCAATTTTTCAACTGTTTTTAGACTTTCAGATGAATTGATGGCTTAGTGGGAGCAGTAACACCCATATACGCCCGTTAGGAGGTGAATATTTTGCTTCTGTTATAGGGCAGGTGCAAATACGAGCTGATGAGAATGATGACTTGTCATAAACCAGGTGCGGGGGGGACCACATCTTGAGGTACATAGAGCTCTGTATACGGGCAGGAATGCGCCATTTCCTTACGTAATTTGCTCCCAGTTTTCAACAGTCTGCATCAGGCTCTCTGCTGTGATAATAAAATAGTATTATAGCAAAGACTGACATGACCTGGCGCAATGCAGAGTATAAGGTGGGGTTTCATGTTCACCTTGATCCCTCTGACTCCAGGGGGTAAATGTATCAAGCTGAGAGTTTTCCGGCGGGTTTGAAAAGTGGAGATGTTGCCTATAGCAACCAATCAGATTCTAGCTATCATTTTGTAGAATGTACTAAATAAATGATAGCTAGAATCTGATTGGTTTTTCAAACTCACCGGAAAACTCTCAGCTTGATACATTAACCCCCTGGGTTCACAGATGGAGGGCTGTTAGTTGGTCCCGCAGCTCCTCAGATATCCGCTAACTGTGGCCAAAGCCTGGAGATGTGAAGTCATGTCAAGAAAGTATTAGAGAGTATTAGCTTTACTTGATTGGCTGCAGACAAGGACAGTTTCTGGTCACAGGTATGTCTACGGAATACAGGGGAACGTCAGTTATAAACATGCACAGATACAGGTAACAATGCGTGCAGTTTAATGAGCTTGAAGACTCTAAGACAGACTTTAACCCTCCATAAAGGATTCAGTTCTCAAGCTTAACCATGCCTCACAACCTTACTGATTTCAGTGAACAGTCCTGAGTTTAGGGTCGGAGACATGTTTGTCCCATGGGTGAGAATGATGGGAGAAGAGAGATAGCCAATGGGCAGGCTCTTACGGCAATAGGCAGCACTCTGGGGGCATGGCCATGCGCCCATCGTTATATGACCATGGCCCATTGAGATGTGGCCATGCTCCCTGTCCGGCTGCTGAGGACTTGCATGTTGGATGGGATACCAGCAGTACCAGAGAGAAGAAGAGGGTTATATGCCAGGAGATGAGGTGGGAACCTCGTCTCTGTCTCCCCCAGCATGGTGCTGATTGAGATTCCTAACACACCGTTGCTGGCTATAATAATTTTATAATTCTTCACATTACGTTATTTATACATCACAATGAATGATCTGAGGAGCAAGACATGACATAAGGGGAGACATGTCTCTGATTTGTTCATTATTAGGATATATTAAAGTCAGATGTTTGATGCAATGAGGTTGTCCTGTTATAGTGAACTTAACTACAGTCGGAGCCTAATTTGTGTTTATGACTTTTACTGTTTGTGACATTAGATTGGCAACAAGTGGCCACTTATGGTGAATTTTATTTCCGGCGATATGTTGTACTCAGATGTCTGTGGCGAGGAATCCTGAAAATGCTAATTTTTCACGTTCCCTACTGGTAGGTCTGTACCATATACTAGCAATAATTTGGTAAAAGGAAGAAAGGATAACATTCCCTTATATAATTCACCTATCCGTCTGTCTGTTATAATCCCACTGCCATCCACACAGTGACTACAAGAGCAAGAGCGCTGTGATCCATTTGTGTGGTTCTTCCTGTAGTAACAATAGGAAAAGAACAAGATAGGAAATACTGTGGAGTGATAGGAATCAGGCTAGTGATACATCGGTGCTACGGGAAGTTTGGGGCTGATGCATAGCTGGCCACAAAATGGGAGTAAATTACTCTTAAAAAAAGATCACTGAAAATGAATATTCGCCTCAGCATTAGCGACATATCCCCCCTCTAGCAGATGCAAAAGATTATGAGGGACTAAACTGCATTACCACCTGGTGGTATTTAATGGCATTACAACAGTTAAAATTTTACAGCTAAAACTATACACTAAGGAAAATATGTGGCCAGCAGCTGTTGAGGATGCATATTATCCCCTGACAGTTTCTCAGGATGCACATTATCCCCTGATAGTGTTTGGTACCTGTAGACATTCTAGTAAACCAGCTTGGAAGCCTTCATCAGCAACACCAACATAGTGTTCCGTACTGTGTAAGTCAACACAATTCTGTTACAGAGAAGTCTTATGACAGCTTACAATCTACAGTGGCGAGGAGTGAGTCAAATTGAGACACCAAGTCTAATCTCTTTAAAAAAGAGAGACCACATCTCTGATCACCACAGCCGAGCCCCCGAATTCCCTAATCTGTCCAATCACAGTTCCATTTTATCTACACTACTCCTTCTCAGATGCTAAAAATAGGTACTGTCCCACAAACATCGAGACTGTTCCATGTATACGGGAATGTCAGTGAAATAAGTGAACATTTAGCAGTACTGTTGTTGCATATCAGTCCTAATAATTATGGAAAGTGAATATAGGGACATTAATTATAGATTAAGCTTGTGTTCACATAGCAAAGCTGAAATCCGTCATGTTACCTGATCTGTATGTTAGATCATCTGGGCACTACGGTGAAGCTTTCCTCTGACAAAGTTTTCGCTTTAACCCAACCACTAAATACCTCCTATTGGGAATAAACCCAACAGGCAAGCGATGAAGCTAGCTTTATGCATTGTGCTGCCTATGTACTGTAAAAGTCCCACATGAGAACAAAGTTATTATTGGCTTCAATAATAAGTAAGCAGGGGTCTAATTGCCCCTTTCATGAACCACTGTGCTATCTATGTAAACTTGCATAATGTCTCACAATAAAGATGCCCATTAAGTTTTAAAGAACTAGGCATTAAGCGAGCAGATTCCATTTCCAATTTCCTGAAAGCAATGCGAGTGGTTTCATGTTTATTGGCCCAAAGAGCTAGTTGGACTGTGCTGAGGATGTCTGCGTCAGCACAATGAACACAAGTGAATTTAAAAGGGAGACAATGCAATAGGAGATAGGCGAAGAGCAAGTGAACGTTTGTGAAGTTTTAACATGAAGGCAAAAATTGCATAAAAAAACCAGATAAAAACATAATCCACTCTCCAATCCCGATAGATGGAGCACAAAACAAATGTGACTTATACACAAGGCTCACACATTGTAACGTGAGTGTAAAGCGTTGGCCAAACCGGTATTATAGCGAGGTTGTTGTTATAATGAAAGGGTCATATAATGAAAATAATAGTGTAGATTTTTGTACAGCGAATGTAACTGGTGGACAAGCGAGGGTGATCTTATAAAGTGGAAGTCAGAGACACTGGCGAAACGCGTCGGGGACACCCAAGCACATGTTATTAACTACGTCTCTTATTTTAGTCATTTTTGCTATCCAAATTTTCTACCCACTCTTTTTTACCTTTCACCTTATATTTTTTCACGTTTTATATTTTCATGAAATGCAATTCTTTTGGAACACTCTAAAGAGGACCACCAATTAGGATTAGCGCTGCAAACACTTGACATTTCGATTGTTGATCAAAAAAAAATATATAACCCACAATCGTCAATTTTTCTAAAGGATTTGTCACTCACCGGACCGTGAGTGCCTCTTCCCGGACATTTAGGAACCGTGGTCGTCCTCCATCCTGAGGGTCTGCGCATGCGCAGCCCTTTCCTATACTTCAGTGTATGTCCCTTTAACTCAATTGGCAGATCAGGCAACACTCCCTATATTAAGCACCTGTGGTCAACACCACGTTGCCTGATCTTGGAGTCTCATTCCCCATGAGTCTCTGAAGGTGTTCCTGTATTCCTCGTGTATTCAGCGCTGCTGATTCCTGTGGTTTCCAAACCACTTCTACCTCTGTGGTTCCCAAACCACTTCTACTCCTGTGGTTCCCATACCACTTCTACCATCAACTGTATCATCGTGACTGTTTGCTGATTCCTATCCGCTGCCTCCGTGCACTACAGTCCTCCAAACCACTTCAACGCTATTATATATCATTGTGACTGTTTGCTGATTCCTATCCGCTGCCTCCGTGCACTACAGTCCTCTAAACCACATCAACGCTATTATATTTCATTGTGACTGTTTGCTGGTTCCTATCCGTTGCCTCCGTGCACTCCAGCCTTTACTTCACATCCACTCACCTGTTCCTCATCAAGTCTGTGAGCTGATTCCTATCCGCTGCCTCCGTGCACTACAGCCTCCAGCTTGCTACTCGCCTGTGTTCATCATCGTGACTGTTAGCTGATTCCTATCCGCTGCCTCTGTGCACTACAGCCTCCAGCTTGCAACTCGCCTGTGTTCATCATCGTGACTGTTAGCTGATTCCTATCCGCTGCCTCTGTGCACTACAGCCTCCAGCTTGCAACTCGCCTGTGTTCATCATCGTGACAGTTAGCTGATTCCTATCCGCTGCCCCTGTGCACTGCAGTCTCTTCTCAGCTCTCCTGTGTTTCCTCGAGACTGCTGCTCTCATTGCCATCCGCTACGTTCCGTGATTACCCAGCTACCAGAGTACCCTATTACCATCTATATTGCTCTGGTAAGCCTACCACCTGGTGATTCCTGGGTAAAGACTCCTAGTGCCCGTGACACAACCTATTACCTGTCTTTCCTTCACTCAGACAGCGGTACAACTTGCTATCCGTAGACCGCTGACTCTCATCACCTCCTTGTTTCTGTTGGACATTCCTCCTCACTATAGCAGTGGTACAACTTGCTATCGCAGACCACTGACTACCTTCACGTGCCCTTGTCCATACAGTTCCTCGTAGATTATTACCTCCATATTACCAGTGCTGCTAGTCATAGACTTTCCTGAGCATCTCATCATCTACCATTTCCTGTTCCGTGATCACCCAGCTACCAGAGTACCCTATTACCATCTATATTGCTCTGGTAAGCCTACCACCTGGTGATCCCTGGGTAAAGACTCCTAGTGCCCGTGACAGGATTTTAAATGCTTAATGAAAATGTTTTATTTGACACTGGGTTCTGATAAACACATTTCAAAATGCTCAAATGTATCCTGACACAATTCAGCGATTCTACTACACAATGGTATGTTGCTCTCTGCTAACTGTAATCAATGATACAGACTTGCATGGTTCTTTGTGATTTTTTAGACAACCATTACAAAGTGCACACTTTATACATTACAGCACAACTGGACGCTACATCTGATATTCTCAGTTATCAAACATAGTTCAGTGTTCCGCTGCAGCACTGTTAACAAGTTATTGCCAGAATATTACCTCCCCGATTCATTACAGAGAGCTGCAGAAACATCTTTACAACAGTACAGCTCATTTTGTTACAGACAAAAGGGCAAAACTGTGGTGCAATTGCTGTTTTGCAATCGGGATATACTTTGAAATGGACTTTAAATACAAGTTAGCTTGCACAAATAAAGAATCAATGCCAACCCTCATCTTTTGGGGTTCACAATTGAGCCTCAATATTGTAATATACAGTTCCAAAAAGCTGAAATTTTTGACAGTTAAACTGCTGTGAGATCACTGGCCTCATCCCTTAAGAGTGCCACACAGAGCATTTCTGCAGAGCTAGTGCGCAAGCCTGTCTCTCACACTAGATACGCTCGTGAGTTGCGGGAAGGTCTGAAATTGTATCGAATGTCACCGGTTTGATGGCCCGAGAATGCGTTCTTGTTACAATTCATCACCTGATTGAAATTTGTGCTTAAAATGCAATTTAAATGATCATTTTTATTTTAATTTTTTAACCTATTTTAAACTTTTTTATGTGTCCATAGTTCAAGGTTCGTTATTATTATTATTATTATTATTATTATTATCTTTGACTTATAAGGCGCCACAAAGGGTCCGCAGCACCATACATTACATATACAGAAAACAGAGATCCAAGACACAAGCATGATACAGAAAGAACAAAATATATACAAACACAGGTGACAGGTTAAAGCAAATCAGATTATTTCTGGGACAGATAGTGAAAGGGATGGTAGAAATCAGCGAGAATTAGGCCGAAGCTTAAGAAAACAGGACTAGGGAAGCAGGCCAAGAGGTACAGGGGGTGATGGAATAGTAGAAGGAGCACACAAGGAAAGAGGGCCCTGCTCATGAGAGCTCACATCCTAAAGGGAAGGGGGAGACACAAATAAGGTGGTACTAACTGGGGGAGAGAGCCAAGAGAAGGAAGTTAGGAGGAAGACAGATAGACTTGAATAAAGAAATGAGTCTTAAGGGCAAGCTTGAAGCCTTTGATGGAACATGTGTGATCGTTCCACAGCAGGGGAGCAGCCCGGGCAAAGTCCTGAAGACGGGAGTGAGAAGAGGTGATCAGTGAAGTAGTGAGGCGGCGGTCACAGGCGGAGCGGAGGGGGTAGGTAGGAGTGTAGGTAGAGATGAGATTGGAGATGTAGGGAGGAGAAGATTGACTAAGAGCTTTAAAGGTGAGGGTGAGGAGTTTAAATTTAATTCTGTAGGGTATGGGGAGCCAATGTAGCGACTGTCGTTCACATTTAACACTCGCCATTCGTAATTAAAAACCACCAAAATATCTTAATTGTAGCTCAAGCATGTCTAAGACGGTTTGCAGAAGTGCAGACCACCTCGAGAGTGTGCAAACTGGTTTGCATATGGTTGAACCTGTTCGACCATCTTGAATTTAGCCAGATTTTTTTAATCAATCTAAAATTTGAGAGCCTATTGCAAATTTTTTAATTTTAGTATCGGTCTGAGCACATCCATCTAACCTGTTGCAGAGGGGTAAGAAAGAGAGAAACAATTTTTATTTCAAGTTATAATAAAACTCATTAATAAACCGTCTGTGATATATATTAATGTCGATAGTGGCTTTTCTTTAAGTACTTTATTTATCTGTAAAATACCTGCTCGTTAACAATGGATTTGGGCCAACGCTGCAATTTCACAGGTCAATTAAAACTGCTGGGACAAGCTATAATGCTTACTCTGCCCGCTAATAGTAAAACACAGGGAGAGATATACAATTTTTATGCTTTGCTAATGAACTGCAGGGAGCATAATGTAATTTGTACACCCTTTATACAATTAACAAAGGTAATTTTGAAATTGCAGTGTTCTGTGGTTCTATGTAAATCCACACTGGGTACGAACAGGAGTGCAAATGACTGCCTAAAATCTGTGGGGTATTATAAATTAGGCAGTAATCACTAGGCGCCGTGAGATAATTATCTCTTTCTGACAAACTCAGTGTGTTTTGAGTTAAATTAGTGCTGGTAATGTATTTTCAATTCTTTCTCGAGACGCCTTTGCCAATCTTGTAAAGTATGAATCAAGATTAATCACTAACTTAAATCTATAAGACATACAATTCTCAGTAGATTTAATGCTTTCCAGAATTAATGGGACTATTGCTGTCAAAAAACTTGATGATTTACCTTTGAAAAGAGGACGGTTTTGAATATATTACGTTAGGAAGATTGTTAGCGGAATGTCTCAGCAGTAAACAAGTTATTTCTTGAAAACTATATTGACAATATTGGCTGCAGTTATCACTCTAAAAAAAGATGTTTGAGTCGGGGCTTTGCGACATTACTGCTCATAGGAATGGCGGACGTATAACTGGGATAGCCAACCGTTGGCTCTACGGGAGTCGTAGAACTTCACGTCCCAACAGATAGGCAAGCAAGGCATTCTTCGACTTGTAGCGGCTCAATCACTGTAGAGATGAAGGCCTGGTTTGATGCTCTTTCGATACACTGCAACTTCTGATACCTGAATAACAATACTCAACAATAGTAAACCCACAATGTTAAATCGCCACACAGTACAAGACAATATTTTAGTCTATGAAACGATCTTGACAGCGTGTAAAAGAAATTGCATTACTGAGTATCCTTATATCTAGATGGGAACAGAGAGGAATTTTATCCAGGTCGTGTTGGATCAACAACCACATTCTGACATCATTTCATGAACGGATATTTTGTTTAATAAGTGGAACTTTGAAGTATTGAATACATCTCTGACAAGCATTTACACACTGCTCGAGCCTGTAATAACACCGTACTTGCCAACGTTTTAGATCTCCCCCACGGGAAATCCTGGTGCCAAGTGTGGAAGGTGAGGCCGAGTGAATTGCATTATTTCAGCCCCACCTCCCGTTGGGCAATGCTATGATTTGCAGCAGACACGGGACTGCAAAATTTTGCTCCATATGGTTGGATAAGCAGGTTATATTGAGCTGTTCCATGCTTTAATGCATGCTAGGCACAGGAAATTGCCACCTGCCATTTTGAGCTGTGGGATGAGACACTTTACGGGTGGGGATTGATTATTTATGGGAGTGTCCCTGGTTTAGCGCCAGCTGCAGCGGTGGCAGTAATTATCCCGGTGATGAAAACGCCAACAACGGATCCCCCGACAGGATGACACCGAAGGCGCAAAGGACAACACAGTGGGATTACTGACACCTTGATAAACAGATGTCCAACAATTCAGAAGAATGAAGATCCCGCCATCCTCCAATGATGTCACTTTGAAGGGGCACAGTCTGATTCACACTGTTAAGATGATAATTTAAGGAGGCAATGGCTGTACAATGTACTTTACAAAGGATAGACTATTGTGCAGCCGGCGCCTCCTTAAATTAGCAGCTTAACAGCAAGAATCAGACTGTGCCCCTTCAAAGTGACGTCACTGGGGATTGGCGGGGTCTTCGTTCATCTGAATTGTTGCACCTCTGTTTTTCAAGATGTCATTATTCCCACTCTATCATCCATTACACCTTTGTTGTCATCCTGCCGGTGGATGCGATGTCGGCGTTTTCGTCTTGGGGATAAGATACCCAACCCAGCTGCAGAGCATTTTTACATAGACACGGTAGAGTTTCAGCGCCTCCCCACATATTAAGTGGGAAGCCATTAGCGCCAACTAGGCGCGCCCCATACACGGAAACACATAAAAAAACACAATGTAACAAAAACATTAAACTGTACAAACAAAACACATGTAATAAACACAACTCTCAGGTCTCCCTATTCTGATGACATGCACCTTGCGGAACAACTGCATGGAGGCACTTTCCAATAGCTCGGTGGTGGCTCCTACGTATGCCCTCAGCAGACATTTAGGAACAATGCACGGCGGTTCCAAATTCTTGCGGCTTCACAAATGACCCTTTTTGCCCCCATCAAAAGTTCTCTTTTTAACGTGTGCGGCACATTTTCCCTATCTCAGGTTAAGAGTCCCCCAAAGTTTCTTTAATGCAGAGACTTCTGATTCTCCATACATTGTAAATGTTATTTAGACCAGGTTCACAAGTACAGAATATATTTCACAGCTGTACTTATAATTATAACTATATTTTTTAACTTAATACTCATTTTCTTTTCTAAGAGAAAGCGGCTCCCTGGTGTGCGCTGTGATTTCTCCTCTACTTATTCTATAAATGAAGACTGCTGAGTGAGCTCCTTGTGTAATTAAACTGTTTCAATAAAATTGAGTAACATGTGCCTGGAGACCAGAGATCATTTAAAAGAATTTCTTAATGTTATCTCCCAGCGTTATTTATTTTATTCCCCAGCTCCACATTATTCTATTCTTTCATTAGAAAAAAAAAATGATTATGTGGAAAATTTTAGAGACTGATGGGGAGCACTCTTCAAATTGAGTATGGAAAAATGACAGCCGTGTGTGTGTTATACCAGGGGCCACTTGTGTCTGGTGTCAGTATCGGATGATCTTTGGTCAGCCGAGGAACAACATCAATCATTCCGTGAAAAGCTGGTTCTTCGTCATCACCACTCAATCAGTCCATGACTTGCTGCTATGATGCAGGGACGGAAATGTTTGTAAGAGTTAAATATTCTACAAGAAATGATGTTTCCATGGAGGGCAAGAAACATATGGACATCAGCAGTATTTCTTACGTCAAGTCATTAGGCACAAAGTGCAGCCTAATTGACTGTGAAGTAGTGACAATATCAAGGCACAAGTCCTCAGTTTGGCACTACTCACCCTGATTAAATCAGTTCTTACAGTATCACAATCTAGGACACTATTTTGTCCACTCCAGTCCCTCCTCTGCTGGTGGCTCCACAGGTCTTGTACGTTGCTTATCCTGGACCAAGTTGTCTGTTGCCCTGTGACCTATAGCAGTGTGCTGGGGGAATTTGTTTGTTTGTTTGTTCCCTTTAGGATAACCCCACCCTCTCAAGCACCTGCTATGAGCCTATAAATTGATTGAGCAACTTCCACTTCTGCCTTGTGACCTCTGCCTGATTCTCCAAGATTCTTATGTACTTGTTTAAGATTTTCTTTAGGAGTTCGTACTCTTATTTTGTGTCTATTACATTCAAATAAGTGTGCACTCCCATGAATTGTGTTGTTTTTACAAACTATTAATTACCCTGTTTTTGCACTGACGTTTGTGCAAATACTTTTATTTCACATTTTCTGTTGTGTCAGAGCTAACCAGTATCTATTAACATGCATATAGGCAATCCCCATATTTTGGTTTGATAGGGGCATGATTTGGGGTACGGAGGCATTACTTTTAACCAGCCTTTCCAATGTTGAGAGGGTTGTATTGTGTGTGTATAATAGTGATCTTCTATGTGCTGTTGCCACTAAAATGAGTATAACCTCCTCCCGTCTTGATTCAGTCTTGGATCTTCAATGACAAAAGGGTCCCTAGAATCAGCTCTAAAGTTTAACATTTGCAATAAATTTAGACTTTAAACAGACTAAAAAAATTGTAGCTAAATTCCAGCCAGGCAAACAGGTTCGAACATGATCAATCTTGTTCGAATTAAAAGGAAAAAATGTTTAAAATACTATAGAGCCATTAAAACTCAAACCAGCAACATTTTCTTTTGTGTTAACTATGAGCTGTGAACTTAAGCTTCAAAATAAATACAAGATATATATAGAAAAAGTTTTGATTATTGTAGTCAAACTTTCCCAAAATTCACGATTGTACCGTAATAAGTTTGAGGTCCTTGAACTGACCAAATATGATTGAATTTTGCACTGGTTGGTATAATTTTAGCATGTCTATTAAAGTATCACAGGGTGGTCTTATAACAGCTAATTTGCATTCTGTTTAAGACAAAAAGTTCAGAAGCACAGAGGAAAGGATCCACGGTTTCCAGTTAGGTTTTACAACCCGTGTGATTTATTTTTTCAAACCTGCAGAGAGACTAGAGAGGTTGTTAAAGTAATACCCTTCAGGAAATGATCTGAGAAACAGAGGGACTTCTGGATGCTATGCATTTATACAATGTATGCAAATATTTAATGTAAGTTGTTTCTTTCAGAAATTCCAGAAGGTTTTTTTTATTAAGGAATAATATCTACTTTCATCCTGCCAGAATAAAAACTTATTTGTAAATTCCCCAATTAATACATTCTGTTTTTATTTATAATTATTTTTTCCATGGTGTTGTACAGGTTCCAGCAGAGCCTAGTTCTACAAGGACCAACATGACCAAGCAGTTAATGCCTTGTAGGAACTTCACTAACGGTAGCTTATTACCTCAAACCCACCGGCCAGGGAGGTTGGGAAGAGTCCTAAAAACAGAGTTGTTTTTAGTGGGGGGCCCAATGGCCATATGGAATTTAGCATTGTTCCCACCAAGCTAAGGCTACTTCTCAGTATGACAGGGGGTCTCCATTCTGACATTTCTGCAGCTGCATTTTGAGTCACATGTATCTCAAAGATACGTCTGGTCCAATAATATGGCCAACTTCATCATCATCATTATCATCACCATCATCATCATCGCCATCACCATCACCTTCATCATCACTGCCATCATCATCACCACCATCATCATTACCACCATTAGCATCATCCCCATCATCATCAGCACCATCATCGTTACCACCATCATCATCATTCCCATCACCATCATCATCAACACCATCATCATCACCATCACCATGACAATCATCACAATCATTATTATCACCATCATCATCGTCGTTATGATCATCATCACCATCATGAGTATCATCACCATCACTATCAAAATCATCATAATCATCATTATCACCCCCATCATCACCACCACCATCACCATTGTCGTCATGATCATCATCCCCATCATCACCATCATCGTCATCATTACCATCACCATCATCATCGTCATCATGATCATCATCATCACCATCATAGCCAATCATCATCACCATCATCAACATCATCATCATCATTACCATCACCATAATCATCGTCATCATGATCACCATCATCATCACCATCATCATCACCATCATCATCATCACCATCACCATCACAATCATCATAATCATCATTATCACCACCATCATCACCCCCACCATCATTATCACCATCATCATTGTTGTCATGATCATCATCATCGCCATCATCATCACAATCATCATTATCATCATCATTATCATCATCATCTTCTCTCAAACTTCCTTCAAGCCTATAGGACACACAAAGGCAAACCTCTGAAAGATACGGTTAACTAAAAAACGGAGGCATCTCTATGCAGCATGGTTGACTGCTGACCCCCTGCCCTTACAGTTATGAACTTACACATTTATGCCCCTGACCTACCAGGGGAGGTAAGTGCAAGATCATTGCAACTCACAATATGACGTGGCGTAAATGCGCAGTGCAACAAATTCTACACAAGATGCATTTTTACGTGGTGCAAATGGACTTGTTGCCAACTCTAAATCAGGCCTATAATCCCTGCTCAGTATGCAAGCATCTGGTTATCACAAAGCCCCCCCAGCTCCCCCTCATTGAGTCATTGGACCATTGAGTTTGATCTTGGCAAATAGTTTTCCCACGACCCTAATACAAATTTCACGATTATCCGAAGATGACATAGGAAGCTGTAGGCAGAGAATTCACCACCAAACATGTTACAGTGTGCGTACAATTTAATAATCACGTGTCAGTGGGTGAAGACATAACCCATGAATAAGAGCGATCATTATAAAATAATGCCAAAATATTAATTTAAGTAACAAATTCAATCCAGAAATCTCTATACCTTATATAATTAAAAAAGTCATGTGAGTACAATAGAGATACACATTCATGGTATTCAAGGTATCTGCTGTATTCTCTGTGTTTCCTTGTGCTTGTGGAAGAAAAACACTGGATACAATGGATATAATTTTTTATTATAATTAATATTATTACTATTTGTGGATAAAGGAGTTGACTGCGGATTATAAAACATATACTTTTTCTAGCCGTCTGGTTCCCCCATATTTGTCAGTCATATTTAAGCTTGTGTATATTCTATTTTGAAAGTAGTTAAAATCACTGCCAGCCTGTATCGTTAGCATGCAGACTATTCCATTATTCAGTCTAGGCAAAAAGGATTATTGTCCACCAGTACTGTATGAATGTACATCACACCAGGGGGTCTCTTATCTTTGTTTAGCAGGGGGTCTATGTGTGCCAGCATATGGAAAAGGCCCACAGACAGAGCTCTAAGTTTAATTACAGAGGAAGGCATTGTGAGTTCAAATGTAAATGTGTCTGGAGTGTGATCTTTCCTGTTTACGCAAAATCTGCTGTATAGCCTAATTAAATCAGGAGTGATTCATCTGCTATCTCCTTGTCTGTATGTTTACCTGTGAAAAGGTAAACACAGGAAAGGACCAATCAGGCCGGTCCTGGAATTGCTGATGAGGACATTTCTGGGCTTAAAAGACACCCAGAGAGGGCAGCAAATTGGCATTCACTTAAGAGTGATAGCTGAGATCAGGCTGGCATTGAGATATATTAATCTCTGCCCCCTGACAGGAAAGGGATTATTGGTCCCTGGAGTACTGCAGTTGCCTGATCTGCCTCTCCAGGGGGTAAATGTATGAATCTCCGGATTCTTCATCTCCGGCGTGTTCAGCCTCTTCAGCGCTTAAATTTAAAGCGGCGCTGCATTGTAAAGGGAAGTTTCCCTTTACAATGCAGCGCCGCTTTAAATTTAAGCGCTGAAGAGACTGAACACGCCGGAGATGAAGAATCCGGAGATTCATACATTTACCCCCAGGTCTTGGGGAGCTGAGTGTCCGTCAAAAGCGGAGTGACAGTGTCTTAGGGCCACTACGCTTGCTGGTAGTCTTAAAGGAGAGAGGCAGCAGTCCCTGAAAGTAACAAGGATACTGGTGAGGTGCTTTATTATACCCTGTATGTTGTCTATGCCAAACTGTAGTGATATTTGTTGCAAGTTATTATTTACATCTGTTGTTGCTGTTTTGTTCTACTATTTTGTTAAATAAACTTATTTGTGTTATTTCGGATATTTACCTGGGTGATTTTGAACCTTGGGGAGGTACCGGGTAGACCAGCTGGGCGGCCCAAAAGGTTACGTTAAACCCGGTATCCTCAAACTATTATTGTTATTATTATTATTGTTATTAATATCTTTTATTTATAAAACGCAGATATATTATGTAGTGCTGTACATTGAGGAGATCATAATACAAATGACCTACAATGATATGAGACAGCAGGAAAAGAGGGCTCTGTCCAAATGAGCTTGCAATCGAAGAGTTGTGGGAAACAATTGATACTTTAGATGGCAGAATAAATATTGTAGCCGTTGGCGGCTTCTGTAAGACAGAAGAACTATCAGCCTCCAAGATATAAACAGCTATTGGCGAATGATCTGTGCAGATTCCAGTGGTGTCTTACGGTTAAAGGAGTAAAATATTGAGACATTAAATATTTTTATAGTTATATAAAATGTATATAATTATATTTGACTTAAACTGTTGCACTTCCATAGACGCCACCCTATTAACGCATTTGTCCGTGCACTTCCTCTAAAAACTGGCGCATTTTTCCAACAATAGGTAAATGACAAAACGCTGTCCGTGCTACGGACAAGTATTTTTATATTTTAGTAAATGATCTGTACTGGAATATTATTGAAAGAAAAGGCTGTGAAGAATGTAATGTGACAATTTTTGTTCACTCCCCCTCCCCCCAAATAAAAAACTAATTTCGTCTGTAGGGCTAAAGGCAACAGTGTCTGGAGGATTACATGTTCATGTGTTCAATGCGCTATTGGTCTACAGTACATTGTCTTGCATTCAGTGATACTTTGTAACACGTAGCAAATCATTTCACATGGCCTTTAAATGACATTTGGACTTACGGGGAAGTATAGGTTAAAATCCGTGACTTTCCATTGTGGCAACAGTAAGGCTTTCAGTTCGAGAATTATTCTTTATTGCTTGTTATTTCAATTTATTTGTTACTTTTACAGTCTGTTTATATGTAGGAACTGTATTTGCGACTGGAACATTTGATATTCAATTTTTCACTTTGACATGTTTTAAATTACAGGAGGGAGAACAACATCCCATACAGGAACAGCAAAACCTCTAGATATCTGAAGCCAGAGATTTTTTTTAAGAACAATCGTAAATTATGAAGGAGCGCAATAAATACGACATAAACAATGAGAGACGTCAGGAAAAGAATCAAATGCACTAAATTATCATCTGAATGAGAAAATAATCCCAAAGTTCAATTGTTGTAAACTTGTTTTCATATCACTATACTGTGTGATAAGTAGACTTTCATGGAATAAAAAAATGCAATATCGGCCTTCTTAGTGCTGAAGTTATTCAGAAGCTTCCTTAACAACAGCGGGTGTATAACGTATATGTAATATTGTCTGACTATGCATCCGGACCACGATGACTTAATACCATAAATATGGTCAGAAATGTATTTCTATATCCAAGTTACCAACCACCGAATTATACGCCAGCAAGACGGAGCCGCTACTATGGTTAAAGGGGCAGAAATCCTGATTAAATTAACAAAACGTTTTACAGAAATGACCACAAAACCCTAACATGAAAATGTTCAGACAGGAGTCATGAAACTGAAATACTTTGTTCAGTGTTAAGATAACTTTTAACTGCACATCTGTAAAAAAAGTATTAATTGTTATCTCCCCACATCATCATCATCACCATTTATTTATATAGCGCCACTGATTCCGCAGCGCTGCACAGAGAACTCATTCACATCCGTCCCTGCCCCGTTGGAGCTTACAGTCTAAATTCCCCAACATACACACACAGATAGACAGAGAGAGAGAGAGAGACTAGGAACAATTATATATATATATATATATATATATATATATATATATATAAATATATACAAACTCCACTCATACGGTGTATTGAGAGAGGAAAAAGCCATATAGTGTAGTACTTATGTGCAAAAATTTATTCAGCATGTATCATAATAAAACACACTCACAATGTAAACAAGGTATAAAAGCTTATCTGTAATCCTGTGGACATAGGGTACTGCTACACATTGTAGATCACTGGGATATATAGGAAGTAGACACCAATGGGCTCCGCACAGAAGTTCTCAATGGGGTAACTTTTCAGGGACCAGGTAGACAGTACAGCCTTACGCATACCAGGAGTAGTTAATGGAGAACAGCCTCAACGCGTTTCGTCATATAGACTTCGTCAGGAGGAGTGTGTGTGTGTGTGTGTGTATATATATATATATATATATATATATGTGTGTGTGTGTGTATATATATATATATATATATATATATAGACTTACCCCCAGTGAGGTGCAGAGTCTAACGGTAGGGAGGTATTCAGCAGGAGTCCCCGCAAGGGGATATGGACTTAGCTGCTCTCTAGCCGCAGGTTGCGGTCCTCTAAGGGGGATTAGAGCAGGGTGAGATGGAACCATGGAGTGTAGTAGGACTGCTAGACGATAAATGCAGAGGTTCAGGTGAACGGCAGTGAAGTGTAGAAGTCTTTAGAAAGTGAATAGCTAAGATCAGGACTGATTATGAGGCACAAGGTCCTACTGCAGGTCTTGACTGTGGAACAGGTAACACAGGATACCAACTGAAAGGTGGTGAACTGCAGAGAACTAATGCACTGAGATCCCTGGAAAGCAAATAGCTTGAGGACGGGACCGATGATGAGGCATGAGGTTCTTGCAATAATACCACAGGTCTTGATCGTGGAACATGTAACACAGGATACCAATGTGCAGAGAGTAGCCAGAGAGAACAGTGTCCTAACAGCTAAGGAGACCTGAAGTTCTGGCAACTTGGTAGAGAAGCAGGTGCTTTAAATAGACAGAGCTGACAGCAATTAGCCAATCAAGCGTGTGTGTAAACTGGTCTGACACTATTCTTCCTAGTGGTACCAATCCCATTGCTGATTTCACTAGTGTTGCAGTAGCGTTACATTTGCGGCCCCTTTCTCAAACCGTATGGTGTTCTGTGTTTTGCAGTACCAGTGGTTAGACAGCCTACCGAGCAGACACCCTCCTATTTCACACTTCGTCATAAGTTGAATTTACTACCTGAAACTAAGTGACTTGGGTAGGTTGTTCAGCTTCCCATTATTTCTTACTATTGTTATATAGTGAATAACAATATTCTATGCTTTATCAATGGACAACTGTACAATAGAACTTCTCTTGTTCTGTATATTAAGTGCAATTCTCAGGAAATGTTCTTACCTAGGAACGAACAAAGGCACAGTAACTACTTTGCTGATTCCATAGGGTGAATCCAATTATCGGGGCCTGTTCTTTTTCTATAGGTTTGCACTTGAGATCTGCAATACAATCTTCATTTTCTGCTTTCGCTTCAGTGGTTCCCAGAGCGGCCATTCCACACTGTATATTGCAAATTCCTTATTGCACATTTTGTGGAATTTATAATCTGTAAATGGAGCTGCTGCAGATTTATTGTGCTCTGCGGAGTGTTTTGGGGGTTCACTGCGGCAGCCAAACAGCGCCAGAAAAACATTTCAAATTACGAGTTTAAATGAAGAATAAAGCAAACACTCAACTGAATAGTTCTGGAAATGTCACTACCTCTAATTTGTACAAATTTATTATTATTATTATCATACATTGTATTTTATTTATTAAGTGCCACAAGGCTTCCGCAGTATCATACACAGGAAGCTAGAGTATACAAAATATTCCATAAGTATATAAAGATAAGGACAATGGGTACAGATAAGCAGAATAATAAATGCATGGATGTAAGAAACAGAACAAATCTCATGGCATACAGAGACAACTCAGCATAAGACGAAACAGGGACATCAAGGAGGACGGAGAGTGGGCAGCTGCAGGATGAGCTCAGTACTAATTATATTGTTTGGTTGTGAAATGACATTATCAATAAATGTTGTTTTCCATCATTTTACACAACTGTACGATACACTGTATTCTGTATGCTGAGCTCAGACATCCAGTTATATGTATCTGTTCTCTTGCTGTGTGTATTGTGTACAGCACCGCTTGTCCTGTTCTGTGCTGGGTGTAGTTATCGGAGTCTGCTCCAATTCTGTACTAATGGACTATTGCACAGTATAACTTCTCATATTCTATATGCCAAATGTAATTCTCAGGATCTGTTATACTGTATGCCTGTTCATTGGCACAGTACCACTTCTGTTGATCTGTATGCTGGATGTCATTATTAGGATCCACATGTGTAATTAATTGCTGATATTGAGAGTGTGTGGTTGACCACAGAGCTCCTCATCCCTTCATCCTTCTTTCTATGTAGGTTATAGATTACTGTAGTCACAATCTACACAAAGAACAAATTACTGATGTCTTCACAGCTTAAAATGAACGTAGCTATAATATATATATCAAAGGGTGGATTGTACTCCTCTGCATTTACTTATCAGAACAGTTTAATTTATCTACAAATAAAAACATCTGTACATCAATTTTGCTTTTCTATTCTATTCATTTTAGGTTGAATAAGCTTTAAAAGAAAAACATTCCATCCAAATTACTGAACTTTTGTGAGTACAAAAACTGCCCTGTTAGTAGCTTCACTGTATGCAACATAGGCTTTATTGTACAACTGGTTGATTTAACAATACAGATTCTTGCCTTGCTGAGTACTTCTTCATCATCATCATCACCATTTACTTATATAGCGCCACTGATTCCACAGCGCTGTACAGAGAACTCATTTACATCAGTCCCTGGCCCATTGGAGCTTACAGTCTAAATTCCCTAACATACACCCATAGACAGAGAGAGAGAGACCAGGGGCAATTTTGATAACAGCCAATTAATCTACCAGTATGTTTTTGGAGTGTGGGAGGAAACCGGAGCACCCAGAGGAAACCCACGCAAAATCAGGGGGAACATACAAACTCCACACAGATAAGGCCATGGTCGGGAATTGAACTCATGACCCCAGTACTGTGAGGCAGAAGTGCTAACCACTGAGCCACCGTGCTACTTCGTCAAGGATGCCATGGGCAAGAAATGCGTAGGGTGTACAGACAAGCATCCATACATACAAGCATCCAGCTGTTCCATATTTGCATACAGGCTATAGGTAATAAATTAAAGTGATCTTTTTTTGTGATCCTGTGTGGTTTTTCTTGCTGGATATGTTTTGCTAGTATCATAGATTTCTTTTATAAAACTTCAAAAGAAGAGTTTGGCAAATATTATTGAACAAAAAAAAGATGACTGTTTGCAGATAAAATGTTCAAAAATTCAAGATGATTGTCATAAAAAACAGAGATGTAGTTTGATAATATTCTTCTTTAGAAATGTATTTGTTTGGAAATTGGGTCAGGGCGCAGATATGTTTCAGAAATGAGCGAGTAGCAATTTAACAGTTATGTAGATTTGTTAAATGGTAACACTGAATCTCTCATTCTTGAGATATTAAAATGCACATTCTGAGATTCTGATTTAATAATATTAATTTTCACCACAAGCACCTTCCAAACTGTCATATCACTTGAAGTGTTAGCAATGCCCCGGGGTATGGGCTAAAATGACTAACTTACATCATTTTGTCTAATTAAATCATGAATCAATTAAGATTTTAAATTGTGCAATTATAATGACATTTCAGAAATGAAAGAAGCATCCATTTCAATTTGTCGAGCAGTGAGTCACTAACTTAGATTTTATTACACCTAACGTAGGTTTTTATTCCGAATTTAATTTTTCTAACAGACCTATTGGCCTAGTGAGGGCGTATAAGGTTCATGGTAAAACCTTGACCGACCAAAGAGTTACCAAACGAGGCTAGAAGTCTGTTTAATGTTGGGACCTGATTCATGTTTGGGTGCTCGTTCAGCACAATTGCAGCAATTCATGTTCGATCACAAATAACACAACTGCTACTGTCAGGCGCCGTCCCCGCTGTTCCTCCACGAAGCGGGGACGGTCCCCTCATGGATCCGGCCGGGGGGCGTCATGTTGCTAGGCAACAGACAGGCAGCGTCCCCGGCTGTCTTGCCGATGTTGGGCGCATGTGCGCCGCCTAACGGGACGCTTCCTGGAGCGCTTCTCCCCGCCCAGTCTTCCCTCCTATCAGGTGGCTGCAGCCTGTATTTAAATCTCACTCTGGCACCATTAGGGTGCCAGAGTATCAGGTCTCCCTCAGGTCTCCCTATTCTCCAGCGTTCCTTGTTCCTGTTCTGATATTGGTTTTGACCCGGGTTCCCTTGACTCCTCTCCCGGTTCCTGTGTTTATCTGGTTATTGACCCCGGCTTGCTGACTATTCTCTGGATTTCTCGTGACCCTTGATCTCGGCCAGTTTGACCTTGCTTTGGATCTCTCCGTTGTACTGCCTGTCTCCGCTGGTTTGACCCATACTGGTAACTGTCTAGGAGGACGTCGACCTGCGTACCTCTTGCAGCAAAGTCCATACCTCCTTGTGGGGGTTCCTGGTGACCAGGGGTACGTTAGATTCTGCACCTCCTAGTTCAGTGGCGCTAATAAAAGTTGGTGTTTCCTGCGTTCAGCGGCTTTTCCAGCCTGACACCTATGACTTGAGAGGTGGAATCGATGTGGGAAGGCACGGACTTTTGTAGGCCATGACAGTACGGGCGTCTCATTGCAGATGTGGCCGATTCAAGTCCTGGGGTTGTCGTAATTATTTTTGTAATTTTATTACATGCCTATTCATCAGTGTGTGTTTGGGTGTAAGAGTGTGTGTGTGTGTGCTAGTGAAAATAGACTGTAAGCTCCAATGGACTGATGTGAAGGATTCCATAGAACAGCAACTGAATGCACCCAAGATGGCTGCCTCGCTTTTTGCAACAATGTAACCTGCTTTGGGTCCTATTGGAGTAAATGCGTTATCTGAATAATAATTATTATTAAAAGTACTGTAGCTGTATAGTATCAGAAATGTCAACATTAAAATTGGCCACTCCCCGATCTGCTTACTGCACCCGTACTGGACGAAACTGCGCACTGTCACATCCGGAGTTCACCATACCCATCCTATACAAGCTCTGCTAGTTAGGGCTGTTCTGGGAAATTGGGTTAGTAATAAAGAGAAAAAGACTTTGCAGAATAAAATATTCTGGCCATTATAGTCATTTCTGGTGAGACTGACAGACTAGAGGATGCTTGCAGAGGATTTTGAACATGTAAAACAACTTGTCCTAAGAGGTGACATAGGCTTGGTGCCAAATATGTCTTTTTAATATGGTGCCTTTTATAACAAGGAGGAACATTTTATATAGGAAAGCACAATGCTATGTGCATGACAAACATAACCGCCCAATCTCCCAGAACCGTCCGGGGAGTCCCCAATGACTGCCGGGAGAGTATGACATCCTCTCAAATCCTGCATCACCGTCTTTGAAAGTGGGCGGGGCCTTGTTGACGCAGAACAATGCAAATCGTGTCATCATGGCCACGCCTCTTATCTCGATTACTCGAACCGCGCCATTAAACAGTGATATCTCCCAGAGGATGTAGGTATGATGTAAAGAAGGCCTGGCCAACCTGTGGCTCTACAGGTGTTGTGAAACTACAAGTCCCAGCATACCCTGACAGCTTTCGGCTGGCTATCTACTGGCAAAGCATGTTGGGGCTTGTAGTTTCACACTTAGAGAGCCAAAGGTTGGTCAGGTCTGATGTGTGCAAACATCAAAAGAGAGAATAGTGGTGTGCAATTGTGTGTGCTCAAATATCTGTATAAATATCACTTGTCTTATTGCTGAAGATGGGTCCAAATATGACTTATAGTCGCACGAGGGCACTATACTATTTAAAATACCTCTTTATAAAGGCCCCATATTTATTAAGAGGAAATGTTATCCTAAGAAAACCAGAACACATACAGATAGAATAATAGAAAATACTAATAACACTCTTTATCCTCTGTATCCGAGAATAGCATTGTGTTCATTTTTCAAGGACAAACTTTAATTCTCATTATTGAGCATGGACCAATCTCAAGGTCAATTGTTTATTAGACATCAATGAAGGCAAACAATTTTAGTTAAACTCCGATATGGCTGTATTGTTTGTTTTTTTATTTTGTTTCTTTGAATTTAGAAAACAATATTCCCCTTTTATGATACATTTATCTCATTTTTAGGCAGTGATTGCAGAGCTGGCTAAATATATTCCATCTATCTCAAGTACACTTTATCGGCAGCATGCTTACATTACAATTACAGCCATAGGAGCCATAATGAAAGATCTGTGGGTGGGTGCGAGAGTAACGAGTCAATGACAAGTGGCACGCAAATGACTGGATGTATCGGGCTGCATACAATGAAGACATTAATGTGCAAACAGGAATAATGCTGTTTTCATTCAGCTGTGAGGAGTTTAATGTGCTGCATCTGAAGTGAGTTACAACGGATTTCTTTCTTGGGTTTTTTTTTTTTCATTGAATGAGCTGGAAATGAAGTTAGAAAAAGAGGAAAAACAGCTACATGTTACCCTGTGTAGGTTATTGCGCAATTGTATCTGAAGAGATCATAAAATAATTCTGATATTATTAAAATAGCCTTGGACACGAAACAAAAAGACAAATATTTTGTTCCAAATGTTTTCCCCATCCATCGACATAAATCTATCGAGTGTTCGGCATTAACTCTTGGGGGGGTATTCAATTGTCAGCGAGTTCGTTTGACAGCGTTAAGTTATTTTAACACTGTTTTTTTTATCATTTTCCAGCGGGTTAACTTTACCCACGATTCAATTCCATTTTTAACGCTCATTGTTTTTTCATGAAACGGTCCTCTCGCGCTCCAGTAGACGGTCTATTGAAAGTATGCGAGAGGCAGGGCCGGATTAAGGGAATGGAGGCCCCTGGGCTAAGGGGGCCTCCATTCCCCCGTGAGGGCCCCCCCCCCCCCCCTGTGATCCGAGCCGCCCCTCCCCCCCGGTGATCCGAGCAGCCCCCCCGGCACTTACCTCCTTCTCCTCCTTCCCCGGCGCGCTGTACACTCTTTACTGAGGAGATCTCGTGAGAGTGAGACTCACGAGATCTCCTCAACAAGGAGACTACAGCGCGCTGGGGAAGTACTGCAGTGAAAGTGCTCAGCAGCACTGATCGGGCTGGGGGGGCCCCCCCGCCCCTGACCGATCAATACTGCTGCTGAGCACTTTCAAGGGCCCCCTGGATGCCATAGGCCCCTGGGCTGTAGCCCAGTTAGCCCTATGCTTAATCCGGCCCTGGTGAGAGGCAGCCGTGTTAAAAGCTATTCAATTGTTTTTTAACGCGGGGCGTTAAACAGGAAAATATCCTGTTTTATCTCGCACCTCTTTGGGGGGGTGTTAAAAATAAAAAACCTCTGAAAAGTATTTGAAATCATGTAATAATGTGGAAAAAAAAAGTTAAACTTATGTTTATCACTAATGCCTAACTTGTGTAAGTTGATTTTCTTGTGAAAAAATAATGAAATAAAATAAACATAAAAAAAATAAAAAAAATAAAATCATTAATTAATTATATTTATGTATGTTTTTGGTACAAATATGAATGTAGTAATGTGTTTTGACATGGTATAGATGATTGTATGGTAAAAAATAGTTCAATTAAACAATATGCTAAAGAAAGTACTGTAATGTAGATATTATCAATGTGTAATGCAATCTAATGAATGGAAATGTATGCAAAACCTTTTTTTTTGTGTTATACATGACCGCGTTAAAACTCCCCTTCACTCCCCTAAAAACTTGCAAACACAATGTTTAACACGCTGGGGCAGCGTTCCCTCTTTTTCAATTGAATTGTACGAGTTTTCCCGCTGCGCTAACTAAATACGGACGCTATTGCCATCAAAAACCCGCAGGAGATTTTTATTTTTTTTCAGCTGCCGGGAAATAAAACATTGTCATAATTAAATAATATCAAATAAAATCAAGTTTGTGTCTTGTATGGAATTAGGATCCTCATAAAAATGATTATTTAACAGCAAAAAAAAAAAAAATAGCAATGTGTAATTAAATTTATTGTTTTAATTGAGTTGCAAATTAAACCACATAAATACGGAATCTACAAGAAAGCTCATTAATTCATTATTTTAAATACATTCATATTATTAAGTAAATAAAAAACTAACAATAAACAAACCACTTTAATTCATAACAATATTTGAGGTAACTAAGGAAAACCATATTCACAATATGTAGACTAGCATAGCAGAAACAAGAACAATAACAAAGAACTAATCATAATAAATTAATTAAAATATTATATTATCATTATAGAAAATGCTGAATTATAGCGGAAAATCTCCTTCCAACCAGTAAAATGGACTGTGTGTGGTGTCTAAGAGGTATATTTAGTAAACCACGGGTTTGAAATAGTGCAGATGTTGCCTATAGCAACCAATCAGATTCTAGCTGTCAGTTTGCAGAATGTACTAAATAAATGATAACTAGAATCTGATTGGTTGTTAGGCAACATCTCCACTTTTTCAAACCCGCAGTTTAGTAAATGCCCCTAAATGTTAGTTAATCATCCCACCGCTGACACCATAATGGTCAGTGGTCCTGAAGGACAGGGCTGGAGAATTTTGAATATTGGACACATCAGTGATTACTTGTGTGGGGAGCACAAAATAGATGGTCTCAGACATGTTCAGTGAGAGCAAAAGGATCAAAGCAATAAATGTTGCTGTCTCTGGCAGGATACAACTCTGGTGTAAGTATCTGACGAGCAAACATCCCTTTCCTTTTATTAGTTAAGAGAAAATGGGGTTTACAGTATAAATTAAGTTTCAAGGTGCAGTTCTTAATATTCTTTGAAAAGATAAATAACCATTTCCTCTGACATCCCCTTGCTTCTTCTATTCACTATAATTGAACTTGGTTGGCGGCCATATCTACTGCTAATTTTCTTACTTTGTTGAAACAATGTTGCAGCTTTCCTAAATGCAGTTAACTCGTACTGCTCCAGAGAGGCTGATCAGTTTTCCCCCCCATAAGGCTGCAAAACGAACGACTATGTTTCCAAATCATTGTATCAACAGAGAAATATAAATTCAAAACAAATGAACGTGTTCTGTTCATTCTTATTTGCATTTTTATTTGTGGCACTTTAATATCCCCAGGTAGACTCTTATTGTTTGAATAACTACATGCAATCCCAAAAAGAAATCTTGGCGTGACAAAGCGCAGACCGCACAATAATTTGACACAATTCTATGTATATTAAGTTATCTTTATTTTCTTCCTTTCTTCCTGATCAATACGTTTGTCAGAGCAGCAATGAAAAATGTAGCTGTGATGAATCTAAAATCTATTCCTGGTAAAAGAAATATATAAAGCTCCCCCCCCAGCTAATGACCACAGTTCTCACAGAATAATCACAGTTCTCTTTAACATATAAATCAGACAAAATGACATAAACAGTGGAAAAATTACTCAGAACATGAATAGTTTGACATTCTTAGTGCATTTAATAAATTAGCAAATTAGATGTTAGTCTGGATAATATTTAGATTAAGATTTAGGGGTCTATTTTTTAAAGGGTGAAAGGCCCAATATCTGGCGAAAATCAATCTCAGGATGGCAATAAGAGAGGAAAATGAATTTTAAAAAATATTTAATTCTTTAAATAAAGCATTTTTTTCAATTGTAAATACTTTGAAAAATATTTATCGCTCAGCTTCCCCACCAAGATTTTAATGGTAAATTGCAGCATTTTAAAAAATAGACCCTTTAGTGTTATTTTTATTTTCTATTATCATCTCTATAGCATAATTACCCTGCTATCCATGTAATTATAAATACGTAATGTAAATGAAATCAGGTAAGATACAGGCGTAGGTTTAATACTGCCGTAGAACCTGTATTAATTAAAATGTGTCAATAATTAAAGGGAAAAGAAGATAACTGTGATATATTAAAAATAAACACATTTATCCTGACAGTACAGAGCAGCTGAGAAAAACCTGCCGTGAGCAGGAGAGAGGGTCTCGTGGTCGGCCCATCGGAGTCATCACAGGATCCGCCAGATTAGGAAATCGAGGGAGAGAAGGCAAGTAAGATTTTGATATATACATCTTGTTTAGATGTTTAGGGGCCTATTTATTTTCAGGGGACAGACGCATATTTAAGAAACGTTGTAATTTATTAATAGGGATATTGCAGCAGATATCTTTGCCGTCATTTTCGAACTTCAAAGCAGTACCCATAGATCATCATCATCAGTTATTTATATAGCGCCACTAATTCCGCAGCGCTGTACAGAGAAATCATTCATATCAGTCCCTGCCCCCATTGGAGCTTACAGTTTAACTCCCCTAACATACACACACAGACAGACACAGAGACTAGGTTCAATTTGCTAGCAGCCAATTAACCTACCAGTATGTTTTTGGCACCTGGAGGAAACCCACACAAACACGGGGAGAACATACAAACTTCACACAGATAAGGACATGGTTGGAAATTGAACTCATGACCCCAGTGGTGTGAGGCAGAAGTGCTAACCACTAAGCCACTGTGCTGTCTATGGGGACTGTTATTTTGCACAATTTAAGTGCCCGATGGGTAGAGCATTGCAGTAGAGGGATCTGTGGAACCCTCACCGCATATTACTGCTCTCCCCTCCGGTCGCAACCGCAAAGGTGGTCAACTGGCGATAGTCGCCATAGAGGAGACAGGAGAGGGGTCTTCACAGGAACAGCAGTTTTTCGTAATCACGAAATTTCAATCCTTATCTTTGTAATAAAGCTTGAAATTAATCCTGGTTCAAATGCGGTGGATAATAAATATGCCTCTTAGTGTTGCTTGGTGCTATCACCACCTCTTTCACTGTAAATAAAAATAAATGCCCTTGTGTTTCAAACTCCCATTGTCCTATAGATTGTAAGCTTGCGAGCGGGGTTTTCTTACCTCTCTGTCTGTATGTATTACCCAGTATTGTTTTATTAATGTTTGTTCCCAATTGTAAAGCGCTACGGAATTTGCTGGCGCTATATAAATAAATGTTGATGATGATGGTACATTTATAAGTATTTTGCTGCAAAAGTGTTATTTTTAGATTTTTTTTCTTATGCATCTTATTTACCAACTGTCCTTCAAATTTTGTTGATCTGTGAACAGTCCCTTTGGCAATTGTTAAAATTCTGGGGTCATGGGGGCGTGCAAGAAAACATATTTGCAACACACATATTGCACACGCAAGATTTAACAGCTCTGTAAAAGAAAAACATTGTATAACGAAAAGCATTAATCACCAAAAAAAAACACTGACATCTTATTTTTTATTATTATTTTATCGGTAGTAAGTTATAGTAACTGTCTGTAAATATTTCCCCTGTATAGTTTTCGTCGCCAGGTCCACAGGAGTTTAGCGCGAGGGATTGCACTTTTCTGCACACAAAACTAATACTTCTAATTAACTCTTTTTTTTTGTTGTTAGTTTTTATTTTAACACAATAATTGTTTTGTTTGTTTTTTGGGGTGTTTGAATAATGTTCGGATGGTGTAAAGCAATTAAGCGAAATGTTGAAGACCTCAAAAGACGTTAAACATTGTATCCATTTACGAGCAGAATATCGAGGAGAGTAATAGCTTTGTGGTAAAGAATGTTTCCTTGTTGCCAAGGCAACTATCACATTCATAGATCTCCCTGTTTCTGTATTCAAATAAAAAAAAAATACCCTTTGTGTGGGAAAGATATTGAAATGTTGTAGGGAGAAGGCTTGGCATACAATTAATTTTATGGTTAATATAATGAATGCACAAATACAGCTGTTCTAAAGGTGTAGATTAAAAATTCAATTAAGCAGAATATAAATACTATTTTCTTGTAACAATGTTATGACATAATGTGTCCACTTAGAACAATAAACTGTAACTGGGTTATTTCCCTAAAGGTTATTAATGTTTTTCTAATACAAAGCAAGTTTACTAGGGTACATCCTAGCACTCCTGCTGTGTCCCTGGGAGGGAGTAACCGTTTTAATTTAGCAAATGAGCCGGGTTGTAGTTAGTTGTTAATATTTTAATTACTATGTTAATTTGCTTACTTACATGATGCTGGGAAACTGGTTTCAACAGTCAGTCTTTTAAATGTATAATTGTAAGTATAAAGATATGTTGAAGACAGTATATCAGACAGAATTCATAGATAGAATTTAGATAAAAAAGAATCAATATTGTTTATATATTATGTCAAATTGGTTTTTATGCTGGCTTTTCAATCTAATTATATCTGCACTAGAAAAGCTCTTAGGGCTAGATTTACTGAACTGCCGGTTTGAAAAAGTGTAGAGGTTGCCTATAGCAACCAATCAGATTTTAGCTGTCATTTATTTTGTACATTCTACAAAATGACAGCTAGAATCTGATAGGTTGCTATAGGCAACATCTCCACTTTTTCAAACCCGCAGTTTAGTAAATATACCCCTTAGAGAAGAGCAAAAGTGCAAGTTGATATAAATTTCCCTGTTTTTTTGCCCTATGAAACAATTGAGCAGAGTGTTTGAGAAAATGTCAAAATATTGCATTTTTATACGAATTTGGCTTATTTATTTTTTCAGAACATGTGTAAAGTACAGACAAAGACATGGTTATGCATTGTAGTTGTAACATTAGAACAATGGTCAGCAGTTACCTAAAGCTATAGGAGGTAGTGAGCATTGAACCAAGAGAAAACAAATGTATGGCTACAGTTATGGTACACTAGGAAAATTGTAAACCAAACTATGTTCATCAATCAGGTAAGACGAGATTTGCACATTATGACCTCAGGGGAAGGTTTAGGAAACAAATCCATGTGTTTGTCACATTTCTGGTATCACAGATGGAAGTCCAATAGCCAGGTAGTTCAAAGGTAACATGATTTAATTTAGTATGCAAATCTAAAATATCTAACAAGTAAAGTCAAATCTAATGTGGCATCTTCATGAAACAGTCCTGGCCATCTTGGATAAGGGCTATTCTAAGGGCAAGTTCAGAATAGAGGGCTGGTGTTGCGGAGAGATGACTGTTTCACCACAAATTCTGACTATGGCAGCCATGCCAGTATAAATCTGTAGGGCTTGTCTAGTAGTTCATGGGGAATATTCCCCATGGCTCTGAACCAATTGGTTTTGCATAGGAGTTCTACTGTGTCTGGTAGTGTGGGTTACATTCAGGATGCTTCCAGATGCATATAGGTAACAAGACCGGATTGTGGAGATTTCAATGTTCTAGGTTTTAAAAACAACAAGAAAGTGAATTTTAAGATCTACTCAAGAGGCCCAAAAAAAGGCAAAATATCTTTGGAAACTAGTCAGAACTACACAGTGACCAAAGGAGCCTGAGGGAATTGCCAATTTCAGATGATTAGGAGACCATCTCAGCTGCATTTTCTAGGCTTGCTCCTGGGTCTTGAAAATATGGAGATCTTGAAGCCTTTCTCACCAGTGACATCTGGTGAACCTGTTACCATTTGGCTAATGGTGCTAGATAGAAGTAAATAACTGTGAGTTCAGTGTCTTATTATTATGCTATTATATAACAAACCCTTAGATTGTTTTGGTAAGGACATGTTTGAAATGTCTGAATTGCAGGTAACAAAATACAAGTTAGTTGTTGGTCTAATGTAGTCATAAAAAATGAGAAGTGACTTATTGAGCCACCCTAGGACATAGTCCACCCCAGACGTACGTGAAACTGAGGGAATAAAAGTCAAGATCAGGCGGTAAGGTACTTTTTTAAAAAAAAAAAAAGTATCAAGGGGAATCTGGATGTCTAGTTCAGTTTTGTACAACTGGTGTCCCAGAAAGAGTCCACATTCAGAAATGTATTCTCAGACCCAGCAGAGCCAGTACATGGCTTTCCATGGCCAGTCAGGGCATCATTTCACTAGAATGAGAGACTACTTTGGAGACTAGTTGGCTAGCTAGGTGATACACACTTATGTAAGGCACACCAAAGCTTCCTTGGATTTTGGGTTTGAACTTAATGCTAATTTTTATTTGGGGCGGGTCAGGATTCTTAGCATGACGAGAGTTATGGCAATGAAAACAGAAAGTCTTTATTGATAATACGGAAATCCAGGAAATCCACAATGCCAGGAATGAGCAGGAGAAAGGTCTAAACAAAGCCGAGGACTGGGTCACTAGCAGGAGTCAATACCAGGAAGTAGGTCAGGATCAGGTCACAAGAATGCACAGAGAAATCAGCAGCAGCAATGGCAATTGATGAATTGGCTCAGATTGCTGGGATAGGCAGTATCTTAAAGGCCAGCCACAGGTGATTAGGATCCACGTTCAACAATGAGGGGTCAACCCCTTGCAGGCAGTATCTGCAGAAGGCAATGAAACACCTACAAAGAAGAGCCTGCAGTGTAGCCGGAGGCAAATCATGACAGGATGCATGTCAACTGATGTGTAAGTCATGACAGCATTCAATAGCGACTGGGAGGACTTCACATGGAAGTTAACCTACAAAGTAAGGAAATCATAAAGATTGTGATTCAATTAGAGCCATGTCGAGACAAGCCACGTAAATCCAGCCTGGTAATTCCTTCTTCAATTTAGAAACTAGTTCAACAAAAAGAGAAAGGAGAAAGAACTGGCTTTCATTGAGGTGCTCAATGTAGTCCCTGAGATTATAGTTAACTACTCATATACCTAACACAAGGACAATATAAAACATAACTTTTATTCATCAATTAAGTATTAAAAGTTTAATAAACAGCAAAATAAGGAAGTGAACAAGTGTGAAAATTAAGTGATTCAAAACCTGCTGTGCATGACTCTTATTCTATCAATATGTGTCAAGGAAACACCTTGTCAATGATTATCAGCTGTTGGAAAACAAATACAATCTAACGTGTATATTATTATTCTTCCCAATATTTAATTATTATATTATTTCAATTGTAAACGGGAAGTAGTCACGATAGTTGTTTCTACCAACTGCCTCAAATCATGAGTGGCTGTGAACTATTAATTACACATAGTAATATAACCGCTATTAACTTCTTTAGCGTGTTACCTCCAATACTATATTCTAATATCAGCCTTTTAAGTTATAGAAACTATAGCAGGATTTTCCCATTATAATAATAAGAGAAATCCGCTCTAACAACTAGGCTTGTAGATATCATTAACAAGCAGATCTCTGTTCCGCTGGGCTGATCCATAGATTTCAGGCCAGTGATCTGGTTTTGTAACGTGTAATATTTTAAAATGTTTTACGTATCCTGAACTGATTGGAAATTTATGTCGGTGACAGTGAGGGGTAAGAATGATGTTTCCCATAAATCAACAGTTCTCTTCTAACAAAAGCGAATGACATTAACCAGGGGCTCAACTGAAAGTGTGAACCAAAAAGGAGGGCAGAGATCCCATTGGTAATATTTGAGTGGATGGGTTGCTGTGGAGCTAACAAAAGTTAAGTTTAGATGTATTATAAGCATCCAATGAGAGTACCATTGTGGATTTGGAAGCCTAATATTACTGGACAGGGGCAAACACAGTAGGCGTGGCCAGCATGCTTCGGAGCGTGGTTATAATTTTAGACAGTGCTTGGCTGCTCTCCAACTCTTGCTATCCCCATCATATACACGGGCAATGCTGCGTCCACTACTGTTAGGGACACACAGCTCTCCCTTTTCGAGCAGAGCTGTGTGAAGCGGGACCTACCTCCCAGTTGACAGACTGTCCTGCTCTCTCCTACCTGTTCTTGCTGCTTTCAATGCTTGTTGGGGAGAGATGGCTGTGAACAGTGCAGACAGAAACGATCTGCACACAAGCTGCAAAGTGGTTGGTCCCGGGGCAGGGTCCAGCCACCTCAAGCATACAGTACCCCAGGCTGGGAGGGGGTTTCCAGGCACTAGGAACCCCCCCCCCCCTCGGTTTGCCTATGCTGGAGGTAAGATATAAATTCCACTTGAACCAGGTTCACAACAGATGACAGATGATCTGCCAAGATTTTATTGCAGTTCATTATAAATTATAGACTGGCTTTATCTTGGCTCTTTGCATGCGATGATTGCTTTTTTTAACCTTCCAAGAGCTTTACAAATTTGGGGGGGGGGGGCATAAAAAATTCACTTACAGTATTTTGCTATAAAACAATACAGTTCTGGTTCTTTTCTACTCTTAGGACTAGATTTACCAAACTGCAGGTTTGAAAAAGTGGAGATGTTGCCTATAGCAACCAATCAGATTCTAGCTGTCACTTTGTAGAATGTACTACATAACTAGAATCTGATTGGTTGCTATAGGCAACATCTCCACATTTTCAAACCCGCAGTTTAGTAAATTTAGCCCTTAAAGTTCTTAACAGCTTCCTGTAAGTTAGATAAGATAATTACTAGATTCTTTCTTCACATCAGTAAATGTCAACTTAGGAAGAGAAGTAAGGAAGTGCACAAGTGTGATTTTAACGTTTTTATTTTTTTATATATTGTTTTATTCATTTCTTGTATCAAAGTTGTCATTATATAACATGCTACTGAAAAAAATGTCAAATACATGGAATATAATGTATTTACAAGGTTAATGTCTTTAAAACCTTCTAAAACATACTTTTATATAACGTTTTTAATTAATTGAATCGAAAGTTAATGATTTGCAAAATAAATATTGTCCTAATATCGCAAATCATCCTATGAACTGTGTGAGAATAGATCATCTCTATTAAATATATATAAATGCAGTTGCTTCATTCTTTGACAGTGGTCGAACATAGTTCCTGCACCAACACTATGAAATATTTATTAAATAATGATATTAGCTTACATTTAAGGGGTGTGGCCCAGCCAGCATAATCATATTTATTCAACACTGGTTTCACTTCTGACCTTTATAAATTGGAAGCACTGGAGTATTTTCAGAAGTACAAGAGGAACATCGCAAAAGAAATCTGGAATTTGTAGGTAATATTTTTGACTCTTCAAAGAACCGAGGCAACCACGTGGAGACGAGAGGCAACCACTTGGAAACGAGAAGCAACCACATGTAAATAAGAGGCAACCACATGAAAACGAGAGGCAACCACATGGAAACGAGAGGCAACCACGTGGAAATGAGAGGCAACCACGTGGAAATGAGAGGCAACCACGTAGAAACGAGAGGCAACCACGTGGAAATGAGAGGCAACCACGTGGAAATGAGAGGCAACCACGTGGAAATGAGAGGCAACCACGTGGAAATGAGAGGCAACCACGTAGAAACGAGAGGCAACCACGTGGAAACGAGACGCAACCACGTGGAAACGAGAGACAACCACATGGAGACAAGAGGCAACCACATGGAAATGAGAGGCAACCACATGGAAATGAGAGGCAACCACATGGAGACAAAAGGCAACCACATGGAAATGAGAGGCAACAATGTGGAATCGAGAGGCAACCACGTGGAAACGAGAGGCAACCACATGGAGACAAGAGGCAACCACATGGAAACGAGAGGCAACCACATGGAAATGAGAGGCAACCACATGGAGACAAGAGGCAACCACATGGAAATGAGAGGCAACAATGTGGAAACGAGAGGCAACCACGTGGAAACGAGAGGCAACCACATGGAGACAAGAGGCAACCACATGGAAACGAGAGGCAACCACATGGAAATGAGAGGCAACCACATGGAGACAAGAGGCAACCACATGGAAACGAGAGGCAACCACGTGGAAACAAGAGGCAACCACATGGAGACAAGAGGCAACCACATGGAGACAAGAGGCAACCACATGGAAACGAGAGGCAACCACATGGAAACGAGAGGCAACCACGTGGAAACGAGAGGCAACCACATGGAGACAAGAGGCAACCACGTGGAAACGAGAGGCAACCACATGGAGATAAAAGGCAACCACATGGAAACGAGAGGCAACCACATGGAAATAAGAGGCAACCACATGGAAACGAGAGGCAACCACAGACCCTAAGTACATTGTTAGGCCGTACAGTGGGATAGCAGTATCTAGCTACATTTATGTAAATAATATGATTGATGTTAGGTTTCCCTTACACTCAGCTAGTCAACAAAAATTCACAAAATGAAAATATTTCAAATTTGCATACATTCAGACAACGTTATTTCATGGCGATGGGTCTAATGTGCATCTAAAAAACTTTAGTGAGTGTGGTGTGCAGCATTGTTTTATTTCAGTATTCACCTATTGGCCTTGCATGGTGGGAGCAGGTGATGCGATTTGCATGTAAGTGTTTCATCTTCAATCTCAGGAACTCATTTCATCTCCAATGCTGATTGCACTCTGATGGTAAATTGTACAGCCGTCCCCTGTTGATTTTGAAGATGTATGCACAACAGGATGCAAAACACAATATCCTGCTATGTGCGGTTTATGACAAATGCTTGAAATGTGGGAAGTATAATAATACAACCTATACTGCATCATATCTTAACACTGCAAAACTTCCATCAGCAAAAATCATTAATGTCACTTTTTGTGGTGTTTACTTTACGTAGATTTGTTTACATTGTAGAAGTTTAAATTGTCCACTGTGTGCAAAGAACACATTTTACTTAGTAACACAATATATCTGCATGCATAAATGGTAAATAAAATATGCATTCAGCTAATATCATACTATGTATTATACTATGTATTCAATGCCACCACCCATCATCATGTTGGGTATTTTTCCTGTGCAATTCCATAGCACACTCAGGACTTTGCTAAGTCTAGGGGCAAAGAGAGCCCCTTACTCTATCATTTTGATGATGCATGTGTCTCCAACACGAACCTGCACAGTGATCACGGTAAGAAAGATGTCGGATAGGACTCCAACACACTGATAGAAATTACTGCAGGACTAGTCTCTAAAGCTGCTGCAAATGTCCAAAATAGCCAAATTTTGTAAGGACCTTCATGTGATTATAGCAGACAATCTCTCACCTCCTCAGCTTACTGAAGCTCCCTCTAATGATCAGTCCATGGCTGCTGTTATAGAACCAATGGGAGGCAGCCTACTCTGTCAACCAATCTCAGGTCTCCTTTTGGTTACTATGGCAGCAGCCATGGCTTGAACACTATAGGGAGCTTCAGTAAGCAGGGGGAGGTAAGAAATTGTCTGCAGCCCAACTTTTGCTGCGCGGAGCTTTGATAAGAAAAGAGACTCCCCCAGCTCTGGACCCTGCAGCGCTATATCGCTGCTCCTATCATATTATACACAACTAAGTGATAATATAATAATAAGGTGGTCAGTTTGTATCCACTCAAATGTTAGTGACAGATCTTGATGAGTTACAGGTATGGTCAATCTGTGAGTGTAAAAGAACAAATGATCAACTCTGTGTCACCCAAAGCAATAAACACTGTGCTATCTGTATCTATATTTTTACTTATAAACTGAATGATAATTATTGCTATCTATAGTTTGATGATAGTGTTTAGTGGCTCCTTGAATCTATGTGTATATATATAGAATTTCCTCTAGTGCGTGTTAGAAACCTTCCTAAGTTTTAGAGAGGCGGTAGATTCAGGACCCCCTTCCGTTCCCAGGGCTTGTTTTTCAATCACTGCGATATTCTTTCTTCCTTTAGGTAACATTGGTAATTATTCTCTCGCCTTCTACCTTCTACGAGCTACCGCAACAACATTAATCTTGCTGACAATGGTTTGCCAGAAGGCACCTTTTTAAGCAAAGGAGGTTCTTGCAGAAATTGCTTCCAAATCGCCATCAGCATTCCCCTCGTTCTCCTCCACGGAGGCTGGTGAATTCTTGCAAAGGGAAAGAGGCAGCAGTAGAACTCAATTTAAGGTTCCTAATGATATCTTTCTGTCTGTGTCAAAAAAGGGGAACAAAATCATACACTATGGAATTGTTTAAATTAAACACCACTTATTCTATTGAGAAATTGATTTATTGTCTGGTCATTTTTCAAACAGCTTATCTTTCTGGTGGTTTGCATTGTATTGGAGGTGCCAAGTTCAATGGATAGCATAAAGAGAAAGAGGAAATTCTTGAATTATGTGGTGCATTCATTTAGCACAGCAAAAAGTCGTTTTTGAACTTAATGTGTGCCTACTGCCTGCACACGGTGGATGCAGACCTATCAAGAAAGATATATGCGGTGCAGAGCAGCACTGTGGCATAGTGGTTAGCATTGCTGTCTCATAGCGCTGAAGGGGGACTGAGTTTAATTCCAAACAGGGCTCCTATGGGGCAGGGACTGATGTGAGTTCTCTGTACAGCGCTGTGTGATACAACTGGCTCTAAATAATAAATAATACAAAAAAAAGTATGCAAGTCCTGAAAATTATGGATTTCATAAGCTGCAGTTTCTACCGGCGATTCACCCCTGATTCATTGGGTCGAATTTGTCGCCCCACCCATGATTCAAAATATAAGTGTTTTTCTGCCGAGTAAAGATGGCTGCATGCCCTTTTACAAAGCAAGGAATGTGCCTAAGAAATGGAGACTCCTATATCTCATTTTAATAACCTCCGCAAAATGAAATCTTGTTTCTTAAGAGCAGCCCTGAAGGTAACGCCCCTCTCTGTCCAACGCCACCAATCAGCCAATGCCTACGTTTTGCACCGTGAACCTGTCTACTTTGACAGAAAACAGGATGACCACCATAGAGGATCTTGCACCCTGTCTTGGCAAGCTTTGAAGTCAACATAGAGCAAGAGGGTTCTAAGAAAATAAATTACAAGAAAAGAATTGTATTTGCAGTTTAATACCTTATAGAATTTACTTTTTTTATTTCTGTTTCAAATTAATACAATATTATACTGTGTCTATCAAGGCATAGTACATTTTAACAGACATTAGTCTTGTGACTCTTGTGTGTGTGAGTGGCGGGCGGTCAATTTATGGATTATCCAATGGTAATTATATTAATTCATTAAATGACACTTTTTGGTGGAATAAACGACTGCTCGTAAAGTTTTTTATGTACTCTTTACATGATCTTAAGTTTAGAGTTGTTGTTTGCTTGAGTGTTCATGATAACTGAGAGATCGTTTGTCTTCACTTAACCGTAACATCACCATATTGCATTGCGGTTAAGGTAATGATAGATTTGTGTTCATGTAACGATTTGCACATAATGATGAGTTATTTAACGAATTTGGTAAGAGATGAGCGATGCCTGGGTAGTTTGATCTCCTTTACAAACAAGGAATCCACGTGAGAAGCTATCAAGGGCTTCTCGTTGGGACGAATTATTCGTAACAGCGGAGACTCCCTGTCTGTGGATGGTCGTGGCACAAGATGAAATTTTAGGAGGACTGCATAGAATGGATGCCTCTTAGCTGATCTGCATTTTGTAGGCCGTGTATTCACCGTGACTTAAATTAGAGGGAAATGCACATCTTGTATTATACACCAGTAATTAATGAGTGTAGTAAGTATTAATAGTTATTTGCCTCACTATTAGATTCCTATTTCATCAACCATAAAACTTATGCAAATCATCGTCCTTAACAGATAAAACTGCACCGCACTTAAGGTGCTTTTAAAGAGACTTGCAAGGCTAAATACAGCACATGTCAAAGGGATGAGCTTCCCTTCTGCCCTTACACTACATTCACGCAAATGCCACCCCCCAAAAAAGTTCTCTATGGTGACTGGTTAGAGCACAGAGAGTCTGAGTCATAAAAGAGAGCACAGCATAAAAAAGGAGTAAATCTGCACCTTGGCAAAACCATGTTGCATTGGAGGGGGAGGTAAATTTAAAACGTGGGGGCAGATTTATAGTTGGGTTAGGGCATGTCCTAGATTAACTTTAAATATCAGTGTAAAAATAAAGCTATCAAGTATTTGTGTGCTACATGAAAGAACAGCCAGTATTTAACTTATGTGCAAAATAATAAACTAATTTGCACCCCTTGCATTGTAACATGGTTTGTCCCGGAGAACATTTTACATCTTTTTTTGCCTTACTTTCCTTAATGACTCAGGCCGTTAGTCCCTTTGAAGCAGACAACCAAAGTATTCTAATGATATATCATCTAGATTGACCACAATGACTTTCTGTGATCGAGATAACCTTATGCTTAAGCAATATTTTATCAGCACGTTTACAATGTGTCCCTGAAAATTCTTTACGTCCTGATCCCCTTTATGCTGCAAATCACATTCTGCCCTTGCTTTGTTCCTGAACGGTCATGGCTTCATTGCAAAGGAGCTCATTCTCACCAGTCTGATTCCTTAACAACTAAGGGGCATTTGACTTATTGATGAGTTCGCCACATTGATCTCCTTTGAACCCTCTCTGTACCTTTTGGGAGTAACTTAATGATGACAGAGAGACAGATGTGAAAAATATTGTAGCGTTTAAGCTTAATTATTTTGGTCATTGCAAATAATAGATCAACATTTTCTATAGTATAACCATGCATAATATTACTTATGTCAACGTGATCTAATATTTTAATTCCTGGGAGTTTCAGCAAATTAACATGTTTAATAGCAATAAAAATGAAAGGCAATGCATTCATTTTCAAATATTTGGCTAAAAAAAGAACCCTCAAAGGCCTCCGTTGATTTTATTTGAAGAAATACTGACATTTAATCATGTGGATAGACCATGAATGAGAGAGCTCGCAGAAAGGTTAGATCCTTGTGACTCTTTCAAATTATATTAGGGAACTAATTTACATGTGCGGCATTTGCATACTTGCAGTTTTATTACATTTCATAAACATACATTTTTTTCATTAAACACGCTGCTTTTATTGTCCCTGCGCTGCTCGGAGAAAATAGAAAGTAGTTTATTTCCATCCCCTCGCTCTCCTCAGACTTCCTAAGCAAAAGCCAAAAACTGCAGGAAAATACATTTAATTTAAAAATTCCCAGTTGTACGGGAGCTCTGGAGCTGTGAAAATGCCATTTTAACAGACTATGGCAGCTCTGGGTATAGATGTGGATCACAGCTGTGTGCTCACAAACGTAATTACGCTGAGTTCATATTCAACTTTACGGCTTAGTAAATACAGTATATACAGTCTTTCAATGTTCCCAAGGTGTTCATTACTGGTATTGCAAAAAAAATTGCTCAAGAGACGGAGTAGGATTAGATGGTTATGTTAGATTCAAGGGATCCTCACCTTCTATTTTTCTCTAGATCGCCTTTGTATACATTGAATATTACAGTATACAATATCAATGTATACAGTCAATATTACACGTCTATTCTTTGTAAAAGATTTTAGTTAGTTTTTAACATGGGGCAAGTTAGTCTACTTGCAGTTCTCTCCATTAAGTACAGTTACCGTTGTTTGACTTGTCTTCCTGACAATCCATTTGCCTTATCTAACAGTTCTCCTATCAATCAGTGATTCAGATGAGATATTCCTTTCTGTCCTTATGACAAGACATATACATTGCCCATTAAACGGATATCTGAACAGACGATAGATAAATACAAATATGTTACAGTTACTGTCAATAATGTAATACGTGTCCCATACCTGCCAAGTCTCACCATATCTTAAGGTATCAGGTGATTCCTTAGTTTTACGTAGTGAACTCTGTGATCACCATTTATTCGTTTTTTCTCCTGTGACATCATCCCGTTCCGTAGGTTCCCCAAAGTAGAGGCAGGAGAAGGGGCTGGGTGATAGGTGGCAGATAGTCTATCTCGTTTGCGTGGAGGAATATTAGCAATTTGGAGGTATTTTGGATTTGGTGGTATATGAGGCCATATGGAGGTATTTGAGGAGAAAGTTGCATCTGATGCACATTATATTTCTTTCTCCATAATTACCACATTCTGCCGTTCTGTGCAGCAATAAGTCTGTTTTCACAGAACCATGCAAGGTATATATTTCATTGTGTATATAGATTGCATATTTCATCATTATCACCATTTATTTGTAGAGCGCTACCAATTCCGCAGCGCTGTACAGAGTATATTTCTCACTCGCATCAGTCCCTGCCCCATTGGAGCTTACAGTCTAAATTCCCTAAAACACACACACAGACTAGTGGTAACTTTGTCAGCAACCAATTAACCTATCAGTATGTTTTTGAAGTGTGGGAAGAAACCCACGTTCTATAGATTGTAAGCTTGCGAGCAGGGCCCTCTTACCTCTCTCTCTGTCTGTTTTACCCAGTATTGTTTTATTGATGTGTTTGCTTTCGATAGTAAAGCGTTATGGACTATGCTGGCGCTATATAAATAAATACTATTGATGATGAGGATATGTGTATGTATATATGTGTATATGTAAAAAAAAATATTTTTTCTGGCCCAGCACCCCACCCCTCTTTCCATAGGTGTTTTTCATCAGAGCAGTTTGGTTCCAATACTCCTAGTAGTTTAGAGACACTAAATGAGGTAAGTCCCATATTATAGAATTATACATTGTTAGTGTAGATACCCATCTGAAAGAGGTCATCTTGATGTGGCAGTAGGTTCAAAATGTGCACTAAGAACCTTGTAACGAGACAAGTTTGATAACTTCTAACCAGCCTTTCCCTCGTTTCTAACAAAATGTGGATTATAGCATGTACATTTTATAGCCCTTGCTTTTGTTTCCCAACTCAACAGAGTGCAAATGCATTGTCTAATTACATGTGGATAAGGGGACATTGTAGCTCATTGTAAATATGTATATTGTTTACTGTATCTTGTTGATATGGCATGGAAGCTGTTAGCCATTGTCAGGTGGGTTATGGGTAGGGATCAGGTTGCAAGATACTGGTGAAGGGGACGGCTAATTAGTATTCAGTGTTTTCACAAGACTACTCCAGACATTTTGTCTACAAACTAGCAGTGTCTATGGAAGTACAGTTCATCTCGATTTCCCTCTTCAACCTCCTAGCCCAGGACTGACCAATGTTTAACAAAGTGAAACCCAGTTTTTATGGTGGCAATTTGCATATACTCCAAAATGTCATGAAGAGTGATCAGATGAATTGCAATTAATGTCAAAGTCCCTCTTTGCCACGACAATTAACTTTATCACAAAAACAAAATTTCCACTGCATTTCATCCCTGCCACAAACGGACCAGCTGGCATCAGGTCAGTGATTCTCTCATTAATACAGGTGAGAGTGTTGATGGGGACAAAGCTGGAGATCACTCTGTCATACTGATTGAGTTAGAATAGCAGACTGGAAGCTTTAAAAGGAGGATGGTGCTTGAAATCATTGTTCTTCCGCTGTAAAACATGGTTATCTGAAAGGAAACATGTGCAGTCATCATTGTTTTGCAGAAAAAGGGCTTCACAGGCAAGGATATTGCTGCTAGTAAGATTGCACCTAAATAAACCATTTATTGGATCAGCAAGAACTTCAAGAAGACAGGTTCAATAGTTGTGAAGAAGGATTCAGGGCGCCCAAGAATATCCAGAAAGCGTCATCCTGTTTCAGATTATTTGGGGCATCTGGAAAAAACGCTTGTCCGGAGAAGGAAAGATGAGCGCTACCATCAGTCCTGTGTCATGCCAACAGTAAAGCATCCTGAGACCATTCATGTGTGGGGTTGCTTCTCAGCCAAGGGAGTGGGCTCACTCACAATTTTGCCTAAGAACACAGCCATGAATAAAGAATGGTACCAAAACATCCTCTAAGAGCAACTTCTCCCAACCATCCAAGAACAGTTTGGTGACGAACAATGCCTTTTCCAGCATGATGGAGCACCTTGCATAAGGCAAAAGTGATAACTAAGTGGCTCAGGGATCAAAACATTGAATCTTGGGTCCATGGCCAGGAAACTCCCCAGACCTTAATCCCATTGACAACTTGTGGTCAATCCTCAAGAGCCGGGTGGACAAACAAAAACCCACAATTCTGACAAACTCCAAGCATTGATTAGGCAAGAATGGGCGACCATCAGTCAGTATGTGGCCCAGTAGTTGATTGACAGCATGCCAGGGCGAATTGCAGAGATCTTCACACTGCAACTATAGACTTTTTGTATAAACTTAATGTACTTGGCAATAAAAGCCTTTGACACTTATGAAATACATGTAATTTTACTCCAGTATACCATAGCAACATCTGACAAAAAGGTCTAAAAACACTGAAGCAGCAAACTCTGTAAAAACCAATACTTGTGTCATTCTCAAAACTTTTGGCCATGACTGTAATATTACTGTGGGGAAAACAGGGCATACATAACAGAGGGACATACAAATTAGACAAAACATGTGCGGATGTCAAAAAAAGGGGTAGGCTTGAAACAATGTGAGGAGTTAACAACACTGTATAAAAATATAATATATTTAGTATCAATATATCATGTTCATTTTTGCAGTAATAATGTGTGGTATTAATGTAAAATGTGGCCGTGCTCGCCATATAACTGTACATGAATATATTTGCCCCATGCACTAGAGATCACTTTCACCCTGAACGCATGTACATTTAACCATTTTGCTCTAGTTTACTAAATTCATTTCATGACATCTTACAGCACACTTCATGAATTGCGCTAGTTTTGTTGCTTATCCTAGAGGCACACAAAGCATTACCTGAGCCGTGCTAACGCGTTTCTGACAATCTCACTGTAGAAGGACATTTCAGGTCTAGTGTTAATAACGTTACATTACAAGTAGACTGTTACTCAGACAGCCCTATTGATGTTCGAATTTTCAAATCTGACAGATGCTCTTCAGCTCTTCTTTCAGCTGCATCTAATGCATAGCTATCTCTCCGTGTATAACAATAACAGTGTATATATATGAGATGACTGCCGTTATTAAAGCATCCCTCTGTCTCCGTTTAAAGACAACCATCCTGATTTTTCCCAATAGAAATCTGTAACTCAGAATGCAACTTTGCCTAGAATTTGCACTGATGATGTTCTTGGATTACCAGAACTCAGGAAATAGGTTCTGTAACTATTTTAAGGAATTTGACATCCAAAAGAAACTCCAAACCTCCAGTTTTATACTGAGGTCACAATGTGGATGAATACCCAATGAGCAATTGCTATCATAGAGATAATATTCATTCCCTAACATAGACCACTAAAAACTACATTTTCTGACTACTGAAAAAGGTGTTGCCCATAATAATCAATCAGGTTCTAGCTATCATCTACCAATTCATCTTTTCAATTTGACAAATGCACACAGAGTTCTTAACTGATCACGATCCGCAGGGTATTTCATAGCGCTCCAGTCTAGGGGAGAAACCGCAACAATTATTTAAGTGAAATAAGAGTAACAGGAAGGAGATGTCGGAGGTGATGGGCAGAAGTACTCTACTCTACTCTTGTTGCCCAAACCTGTACTCTACTCCTATAGCCGAAACCTCGATTTTAATCTGGGCCTGGACGTGATTATCATCATCATCATCACCATTTATTTATATAGCGCTACTAATTCCGCAGCGCTGTACAGAGAACTCATTCACATCAGTCCCTGCCCCATTGGAGCTTACAGTCTAAATTCTCTAACATACACACAGACAGAGAGAGACAGACTAGGGTCAATTTTGATAGCAGCCAATTAACCTACTAGTATGTTTTTGGAGTGTGGGAGGAAAACAGAGCACCTGGAGGAAACCTATGCAAACACGAGGAGAACATACAAACTCCACAAAGATAAGGTCATAGTTGGGAATTGAACTCATGACCCCAGTGCTGTGAGGCAGAAGTGCTAACCACTTAGCCACCATGATGCTATAGATATTCGAGACAAGGAAGTTCTACCTCACCGATGTACTGGTGAGGGCCCTACCAAGAGAAGGAAAAAGCCAAACAATGATACTCACCGGGAAGTCTGCAACTCCCAGGATTGGCGTCTCGGAAGAGGGTGACATACAACAGCCCACTCACAAGGCTGTCTGCCGGGCCAGTAGCTACAACAACAACAACACAACAGCAGAGCCCTGGCCTAGTGTCAAAGTTTGCCTTTATAGGCCTAGTGCATGAATTACAATAGCCATAGGCTCTTCCTGAATAATGTGCCCACAGGCCTCTAAGGCCTTATGCCTACTATTACTGCCCGGGTCTAGTGCCTGAAATGGGCCTTGTGCCTCAAAATTGTACAGAAGATAGAATGTAGGCATGGGACTGAGAGATGGCTGCCCAAGGGCCTTACCTTTTTCTGGCAGCTTGCGTCGCTAGCAGGGGGGATCCATCATAGCTCAATGCCACCCATCTGCTTCTTATCTTATGGGTGGTCTCCAGCTGTCTTCTTTTTTGAGCCCTCAGTTCTCTAGCTATTTGCTGCCTGATACCATCTTCAAGATTCTGGCTCGCCCCGCCATCTTCTCTCTTCAACTTGGCGTCAGTGATTCTACGCAACTCTTAATCTCGCCGACTCTCCTCCGGAGTTCCTTGTAGGTCTCTCCCCACCATTGGTTGGAACTCAAGCTAAACATCTGCCATTATGAGGGTGCTGGGCAACGATGCGGTGAGCAATCGGTACTCGCTGCGGCACCAACAATTCAAATGGCTAGAGGTGAACCCTTATTGGCTCACTGTCCTGGCCATTGATTGGCTGGCAGTGAATCATTTCCGATTCAATATCACCAACACTAGGGGGAGGGGGTGCGGAAGGAGAAGAAGGCATCCAAACATCACCAATCGGCAACTCCCTGCCGGCACCTCTTTACAATCCCTAGACTCTGATTAGTTGCTATGGGCATCAATCCACTTTTCGTTTTCTGATGGTATAATAAATCTACCCCTTAATATTCTCTTTTCCTTCTCTTTTTCAAAGTTTATTTTACAGGAACACTAAACATATTTTATTTTAAATAGACTGTGTTGGAATTTGTAAATCTTGGCATCTCTATTCTCTGAGTTGACATTAGTCCCAATTCTTATCCCCACAACAGACGCCTTATTTTTCAGCATTGAGCTATAACATTCGAGGAGTGCAGGGCACAGACTACATTCTATATATCTGACATAATCAGAGATAGGTACAATACAGTATCTGTCGGCTCCTGGGCTGCTGAGCATTTCTGGATGGTAATGATAGGAAATATAGCTGTTATTTTGATTTTTCACAGATGTTTCAATCTGTGGAGCTAAATGAAGCTGTAATACTGAAAGGCACGCATGATCTGAGATAAACAGAAGGTGGGCTAACATCACGGCTGGCAAAGAGACCTCGTCTCTGGCTGACTGCTTGTCATTAAAACAAGATGGGTTTTAGATCTATTTATTCTGCAAACCTGAAAATATCTATTTTATAATACAACAGCCAGCTTGTGTTAGGGCCGCTGTCTTCTGCGGTGACAAATACCGTCCAGCTTTAAATGTGATCGCTATTTTTGTTCAGAAGGTATAATTGTTTATTATATAGAGGTTAATGACTGAAATCAGCTAGTGAAGAAATAAAAATCAAACAGTCTTTTTTTTAATAATATATATATAAATATATATATATATATATATATATATATATATATATATATATAGATAGATAGATATACATATATATGTATATATATATATCTATATATATATATATATATAGATATATATATATATTAGATGCTCAGGCTCGGTTCCTCGAGAACCGAACACACCCGAACTTAGGGGATCTGAGTACCTGCTCGGTACTTTCGTGCGCCCTCGGAATCGAAAACAAGGCAAAACTTCATTGTTACGTTGTCGGATCTCGGATCTCGCAATTTTTGGATTCCTCTTTAATATCCAACATCAGGGAGGGAGGGAGGGTACAAGGACAATTCCATCTTGCACTATTTTTCTTTTCTGCCACTGCTGTGTGCCAATGTGTCCTAGATGTGCTAGGAACTGCCGTGTGTTTGTGTCATTGCTCTGTCGCTTACCATCCAGCCAGGTCGCTGCAGTATTTGTCCGAAAGTGTATGACAATAATATTGTGATCTGTGAGATAGTCAAAATTGACTGCAAATGACTTAAAATTAGTGTTACTGAGGTTAATAATAATGTAGGAACAAAAAAAGAGCAAAAATATGTTATTTTAGCATATTTTAGGAATTTTTCTAAAAAAATCCAAAACCAAAACATACGAGGGAGGTTTTGCCAAAATCAAAACCAGAATGCCAAAACCAAAACACGAAGCTAATCCAGATCCAAACCAAAACACCAAAACCAGTTCATGGGGGCCAGTGAGCATCTCTAATATATGTATATATGATATATATGATGTTCCTGAAGAAAGTAATATACTGAAATGTTGGAATAATATACCAGTACTAAATAATATTATTATCCTCATGATATTTGTGTGTTCTTTATTTATTTGGAACATGAATGATCGTAAAGATATCACGTTCAACATGCACGTATCGTAAGATGTAAACGGTGCACATGACAAGTATGTGATTGGAATCAAGCTGCCTCCATCTGAAAGATCAGTGGTAACTTGGCTCTAGCCTGTTACATTATTTCATTAACTTTATAAGAATTTAACACAAACCAAAAAAGGCCATGAGAGTGAATAGAGAAAGAAGGAAACTGAGGATATACGGCAGAAAGAAGAAAGGGGACAAGGAGAGAGGATTATAGTCGGGGGGCTGGGTAAATGAAGTGTCTCGGACCTTTGACAACTGACAACCAACAAAGACTGGTCCTCGCCTGCAAATTTTTTTAGTATATTTTTAAGTCACATGCTATGATGCCTAACGCATATAGAGGTTAATTAACAACCCCCCCTATTCAATTTACGAAGGCTCCGTGATACAGGCAAAGTACTTCATTTACTATATTAAGTCTTGTAATTGACATATGGTGAAACATTCTAACTTTCAAGGACAGAGAACTCTTGCGGGGATAATTTGCCTTTTACTTTATTAACCCACTTATAACAGAAATTACTACACGTAATCATAGCAGCTGTTTCATCCACCATCATTTTACATTTGCTGTTGGATATTTGACGAGATGCAAAGGAAACAAATGTATGTGGTTTATATACAAAGGCTGTAATTGGTTTCTTTCATACACACCTATATTATAGGACGATTTCACATTTACAGGTGTTAGAGAGCAAATTATCATTATAATTATTTTATACTTAGCATCATAAACATAACAGGTGTACACGCAGTAGATATTTATCTTACATCCGATAATATGATTTAAGAAACAGAATGGATCTTCTTGCAATAAAAATGAAAGCCTAATACAGGTCTGCAAACAAGACCAAGTTAATGGATAAACCCGACTGATTGTTAATATTATTCTAATGTTCATGGTGTGATAATTATAAGGGCAATGTTAGATGAGTGATTTTAAAACACCGCAAATTTCTAGTCAAGGATTTGCGTCATCCTAAACTGAGGATTTGCCCCATCAGCCTAACATTAAAGTGGATGAGCATAGGGATTACGTTGTCAAAGCGTTGCGACATGTGACAGATGGACAGCGTTTCCCATTAACTTTAAAGCTGTGCTGACTGTGAGTATCATCCCTTTAGAATGCCGCATTTTCCTGCTGATGAAGTCACAGCATTCTAGAATATTCATCTCACCTTAGAATGCAGCATTTCCCTGGTGAGGAAGTCACAGCATTCTAGAATGCCCATCTTACCTTAGAATGGCGCATTTTCCTGGTGAGCAAGTCACAGCATTCTAGAATACTCATCTCACCTTAGAATGCAGCATTTTCCTGATGAGGAAGTCACATCATTCTAGAATGCCCATCTCACCTTAGAATTGTGCCTTTTTCTGGCGAGGAAGTCACAGCATTCTAGAATGCACTTCTCACATTAGAATGCAGCATTTTCCTGGCGAAGAAGTCACAGCATTCTAGAATGCCCATCTCTCCTTAGAATGCTGAATTTTCCTGACGAGGGAGTCACAGCATTCTAGAATGCCCATCTTACCTTAGAATGTCGCATTTTCCTGGTGAGGAGGTCACAGCATTCTAGAATGCCCATCTTACCTTAGAATGCAGCATTTTCCTGGTGAGGAAGTCACATCATTCTAGAACGCCCATCTCACCTTAGAATGTCGCATTTTCCTGGTGAGGAAGTCACAGCAATCTAGAATGCCCATCTCGCCTTAGAATGCCGAATTTTCCTAGCGAGGAAGTCACAGCCTTCTAGAATGCCCATCTCACCTTAGAATGCCGCATTTTTCTGGTGAGGAAGTCACAGCATTCTAGAATGCCCACCTAACTTTAGAATGCCACATTTTTCTAGTGAGGAAGTCACAGCATTCTAGAATACCCATCTTACCTTCCCCTTGTTTTCATGCTTCCCTCTGTTTGCAATATCTTCAAGTAAGCCCTGCATTGAATTGTTGCTGGTGCTGCTTTGCTGAAATGCCAGAGGAGCGCTACTAAATCAGGTACAGGACGCTGTGACGATTGTTCATCTTGTGGTGGACAGAGGATTAGAATGCATATAGGCTCATACTGCATTCAAGCACATACTATAGACTGCACAAGTCTAACAGTCCAATTCTCAGATCACTGCAAGACATATTGATAGTACGTCCCCGAACCAAGTGCATAGATAAATCCCTGATTCCTCTTTCTTTTTTTTATTTGTTGGATATCTAGGCTTAACTTTATTTATTGATTTTAGTCTACTGACTCCAGACCTCAACTTTCCATGGCTTTTAACTGAACAATATACAGACCCCTCTATTTAGTCTTCAGGACCTGTATCCTGCTATGCTATGACCAGTTCTGATGTAGGAATTTACTCCAAGCCTGGGGAGTAATGTTGGAACAAGAGCAAATATAAGTCTGATAGAGCACAATAAACTAAGACAGTTCCAATAATAACCTGTTTTGTTTCTTTAAAAAAAAATATTAATCTACTGTTCTGGATGCAATTTTCTGGGTTATGAATTGAAACTACACAGTACTAATTTTTGTCTGTTCCATGTACTGGGTGTAATTCTCAGTAGCTGTATATATGGACGAATGCACAGTAAGTTCTCTCATTCTGCATATATAAAAATGCACAGTGCCACTTATTTTGTTCTTTACAATATATTTGGTCTGGATCTCAGTATCATCATCATCATCATCATCATCAACATTTATTTATATAGCGCCAGCAGATTCTGTAGCGCTTTACATTCTCTGTATTATCCCGCATCGATTCTTTTCTCAGAAAAAAAAATAGATAGCGAGGAGATATATTGATACAGATCTGTCATAAATTAAATATAATATAAACACACAACTATATATAGAATAAAAATTAGCGCATGTATCCAGGTTAGACAATCGCTAATTAGCTAAACGGAGAAGAGAGCAGAATTCTTTAGCCTTTTCCACTATAAAACTAATTAGACGGTAGTTGTTTTGTAAGGAATTAATACTTATTGGAATATCACAGTTGAGCAATTAAATCATAGTCATTCCACACTTATATCCACAGTTCAGTGAAAGGTAAATTACATAAACGCACAGGTCCTCCCCAAAGAGCAAGCAAATGAGCGGGTTCCGACTGAGGGAAGGCTTCTCATTACTTCTCATTAGAAACAGATTAGGACTTTTTATTATTTTTTTTATCCTTAACATCGTTTTTCGTTTTATTTGCAGAGTACTCAATAAAATAGGAAAAGAAAATCCTCGATTAATTTAAAGTGATATCTTCTTCCCAGCGCACGAGTTACTGAGTAAAGAATCAGCAAGAGGGACTCAGTGTGTGTGACAGGGAATTGATGTGGTTTTTTTTGTACTAGGATTTCCTAAGAACTCAATATAGGGCTCCCATATACTCTGGTTTTCTCAGTTACCCCATTACAGTCCCCGGTTCCCATCGCTCTTTAATTCCAAAAATGTATTTCACCAACTTTAAACATGCTGAGTTGGGGGCACGCCCGCATACATATACACACGGCCAGCATAGGCAAACCGAGGGGGGTTTCCTAGTGCCTGGAAACCCCCCTCCAAGCCTGGGGCACTGTATAATTGAGGTGGCTGGACCCTGTCCCCGCTTCACATGGCTCTGCTTGAAAAGGGAGAGCTGCGTGCACCTAACAGTAGTGCAGGCAGCATTGCCCATGTATATTATGGGGATAGGAAGAGTTGGAGAGCAGCCAAGCACTGTCTAAAATTAAAGCCACACCCCTATTCATGCTGGCCATGCCCACTGGCGGCGTGGTGTGGAAACCCCCCTCTACAAATCCTGCATTTGCCCCTGGCCCAGGTCATTAGAATAAGAAAAGTTTGCTAACATTTGTGTTGATATCGAAAACTGCATTTGCTATTTGGCTTAGTATAATACAGCATGCTCTTACTGTACTCGGCGTACCTTAGACCCCCCTTTCTCCACCCCCGTTCTGTCTCTCCGGTCGTAAGAAAGCACAAGTGTCAGGTGCACACAACTCTGCATGTACAAATATCCGTGTGCTTTCCTTGTGGACACACACAGCAAAACTTTTTGGAATTAACACTACGCAAACTGGAGAACAGCCCTTAGTGCATCCAAACCAATATTAGACGTGGAAATAGTTCCCCATAAAAATATTACCTTATTTGGGACCTAAAATGAAACAGGATGAATTGTATACCTTGAGCAAACTTAGAGCCCTGCGTTCCATTTAAAAATAACGGAAGCCTTAGCTGTTTTGTTAAATATACTTCTGTTTAACAATTTGGGGTATGGGCCCTGTGTGAGATGATAACAGACAAGAGCGGCCTTTCATTATCATCATCATCATCATCACCATTTATTTATATAGCGCCACTGATTCCGCAGCGCTGTACAGAGAACTCATTCACATGCAAACTCCACACAAATAAGGCCATGGTCAGGAATTGAACTCATGACCCCAGCGGTGTGAGGCAGAAGTGCTAACCACTGAGCCACCGGGCTGCCCCATTCCTTTACAGATAGGGTGCATACCATAAAGATTAGGCATAATGTAAACGTAGCAACACAATATACTCAAAGCTGATGGTAGACGTTACGTCTATAGGGGTAGAACCTCAGTATGTACTGTATATACATTTATAATAGGTTAAGACTGACCATCAGACTTATTTGAAGGGAAGACTTATTCTGGTTCTTCGTATATAACTCAGGTCTTTTTTTTTTCACTTTCTTTTGGTTCAGAAAAAGTTAACACATTTTCACCTGTCTACTTTATAAGAAACACGTTCCCCCAACAGCCAACTACATTAAAAGATGCACTTTAAAACAATTTGTTACAAATAAATGGGATTTTGCCGTTATATCCCACCAGGAATCCTTTCATTTTCCTCTTTGATTTTTACAGTATCACCCTCAGATATCACCAAGAGCGTTTTTACAACAACACAAGTGGTCTCGTTGAGTAATGGCCGTGAATCTTGTGTAACGAGTCACCTTCGACACAGATGGCAGTCACCAGGTGACGAGGCTGTAGCGCTGTCTATCCTCGGGACACGCCAGCTTCATAATCACATCCCTCCGTGTCTCTCTCATCAACGTGTTTCTATCACTGTCTGTCATCACCACCAGCAACATCAAGCAAGAACAAGACTGATTCGATGACTGGTGAAGACATCTCTCTGTGCAACCTAATATTTAGGGGGGAAAAAAAGGCTACAGGCAAAGCAAAAGTAATTTAAATTCAAGGAGATGTTTGAGGATAACGGAAACAAAAACCCAGCAGAAACATGAAAATGGTAGAGGGAAATTATTTTAGCTCAATGTAATCTAGCGTAGAATGAATTTCGCCCCAGGATCTTCAACAACAGTCCAGCGACGTGCTTCAAGTGTGTGTTATCTTATATGGTAACGTGACGATCCATCATTGAGGAAAATTTAATGTCTAAAACAACACATGAAACATGTATGACTGATAAGCGTTTTCATTGCAGTCAGGACATGAACCATGGATCTCCAGCGCACCCCTGAAATTAGTTTATTCATGGCGGCATTCCCCTATACCCCTATCAGAACATAAGGGGGCATATTGCCCGCGCAGGAAAAAATATATTTTACGGTGCAAGCGGAACACCTGGGCTATCGCGTTCCGCCAGCCCTGAATATGCATCACTGGGATAGTTACATTCTTGTAAGAGATCATTTACCCACCATTTGTATCTTTACAAAATCAACAGAAGTACACCAGTGTACTGTGGTTAATACTCTTGCAATCAATGAGATTGAGGCTTCTGATTGGTCTAATACCCGTGGTAGCCATGTTTAAACAGAACATTTCAGCCTACTGATTGTTAATACGGTTTTAATACCTTTTTTGCACTTTTAAAAGTAAACTAACATCAGTGTGATGTGTACAGTTACTAATATCTGGGGTGTATTTATGTACTATGAGATTTCAGTACTATTATACTACTCATTTTAATGTAAAACATATTAATCATCAACATCATCAATATTTATTTATATAGCGGCAGCAAATTCCGTAGCGCTTTACAAACATTAATAAAACAATGCTGGGTAATATAGACAAACAGAGAGGTAAGAGGGCCCTGCTTGCAAGCTTACAATCTAGGGGATATTAATGTAAAATAGAGGTCAAAGTTTAAAGGCTAACAAGTCTTTTGTATAACTTTTACTATGGTACTCCTATGACCGAAATAGCAATTCGTAGAATAAAACCCACATTTAACTTCTTTACCTAGCAAGTTATAGGTACCAACAGGTACATGTAACAGTTTTTTGCTTTTCCAATTGCTCCTTATGTTAATTTAACATAGAGGTTAATGAGTGCCCCCCCCCCCCCCCCCGCTGTCATGACAACCAGCAAGATGCTTGACAATTGGTAATTATTAGCAAATATATAGTTTATATAGTTTCTCTTTAATTGGTATTTTAAGCTATACATTTCCACAGTCAAGCTCCACCATTTATATACTGTTGTTATCAAGCAGCTTAATGCTTAACATTTTACAATTTGTTAACGTTCCATGTTTAATCCAGGATGCTCTCCATTGGATGTTTATTAAAGTGTATGGGGAATTAATTTGCATTCGCCAAGCTGCGTATTCACATCACGTCCGTGTCGTTTGCTGTACGGTTTGGGTCATTCTGGATTTTCCCGTCATTAATATACATTAAGCGTTAGTCCTGCGGGAGGTGATCATTCCAGCATAGGACTGCTATTGTAAATTATTTCATTCTGCCACATAGTGAACGCAAAGTAGTGTTAATGAGATTACCCTGGAAGAAGGACTGGAAATTGTATCCTGTGCATTTATAACACAAGGGTTCATTAGGCAATAATTCTCCCAGAAATGCCAGTTCATTCACTGATGACGGTGTCAGATATGTTGTTTTGCACAAGAAATGTCATTAGTAGAACATTAATTCACCTTTCTCTCCACCTATTCCCAGCACAGAGTATTAGACCAGAGAGAAATATATTGTGAAATTGCAAACAAAATTGAAAATATATTGAAAACCAAAAAAGTGCAAACAGGCAGAAAATGTAAAAAATAACAGCGCAAAGTGTAACACTCAGGGGTGATACACGGCACCACGGGGGCCGTGGCAAAATTTTGGTGAAGGGAACGTTGATGCCGGGACACCGTCCTGAGGCTCCCACCCTACTCTTCTGAGCAAGAGTAGGTGTCGGTGCTCGGATAGTGAAGCAACGTTTGAATATCTCCCAAAATTGCAAATTTCCAAATCACAACACAGGAGCGTGTCTGTCACATTAGGGGGTGTGTCTGTGTCACATTTAAAGGCGTGGCCACAGTGCAATAGGTGTGGTTACACAACTCCAGGGGCGGGCCTTGCACTCAAGCCCTACCCCCAACCCCCTTCTCATCCCTAACAATCACCCTTCACTTGCCACGGCACCAGAGACACCTGGCTCACCATGGTAGCCAACATCCTGCAAGTAAGGACAAAGGTGCCGACTACGGCACAAGGCACAGTCCCAGCAACTCGCCTGAATCGGGACAGTTGATAGCTATGGAGTTTGTGGTGCAAATATTTTGCTGTGTGAGGGGATTTCTGCTCTTTGAAAATGTGGAGTGTTAAATCAGCCTCTATGTTGGGCTACCGCTAACTTTAGAGACCCTGGATTAGGGTTTGAGCAGCTTTGGGGATTTGATTTTTCCAAAGAAAATGTATGTGGGACCATCCTTCTTCTGCATTGGAATTAATATCATACTTGCCAACTTTTCCTCATTGGCTTCATGGAGATCCCGGGGGAGGTGGGCGTGCGGGGGCGGGGCTTGATGAATCACATCATTTTGGACCCACCCCCTAAACGATTGTCACAATTTTGCCCAATTACAGCAGGGGCGGGGCTAAGATGATGCGATATTTGCATCATTTAACCCCACCTCCGCCACTTATCTATTGCTGGGACGAGAACAGGGAGGTTGCCCTGTTTGCCATTTTTTAAAAAGGGAGCATATGGTCACCTTGACAAAACCACTTTGCATTGCATGGGAGAAGGGGGGAATTAGAAATTTGTAGATAGATTAGGAAGGGGGTTCAACGCTCATCTGTAGTGTAAAAATCAATCTGTCCAGTATTTGTGTATTGCATGCATAAGCAGCCAGGATTTCTTAGCATGCAAACATAAATAGATAAATAATGGATAAATAACTGCATCCTTGCATTGCAACATTACTTGTCCATGAACACATTTGCTAACTCTAACTGAGACTTTTAGGGATAAATTTATAATTTTCTTCTAAAAAGGAGAAGTGGAGGTGTTGCCCATAACAACCAATCAGATTCTAGCCGTCATTTTTTAGAACGTACTGGATAAATGATCGCTAGAATCTGATTGGTTGTTATAGGCAACATCTCCACTTCTCCTTTTTAGAAGTTGGATAAATCCACCCCTTGGGATAAATGTATGAAGCTCCGATTTCTGCAATTCACCGGAAATCGGCGACTTTTCAGGGAAAATTTAAAGCGGTGATGGTTTGTAAATCCAAATTTTGTTGGACGCATTGACCTATCCAGTAAGTGATGTGTTAGTGAGGACAGAGCTGCATGTGACAGGGGCAGTGACATGATGTGAGGAGGGGAATGGAGGCAGCAGGAAGCCACAGACTGAGAGTTATATAGTGGAAGGAGCAGGGTCATCCAGCAGTGTAGAGTATATCAGGAGATGAGTGATGTGTTAGTGAGGACAGGGCTGCATGTGACAGGGGTAGTGACATGATGTGAGGAGGGGAATGGAGGCAGCAGGAAGCCACAGACTGAGAGTTATATAGTGGAAGGAGCACAGTCCCCAGCAGCACAGAGTATATCAGGAGATGAGTGATGTGTTAGTGAAGACAGGGCTGCATGTGACAGGGGCAGTGACATGATGTGAGTAGGGGAATGGAGGCAGCAGGAAGCCACAGACTGAGAGTTATATAGTGGAAGGAGCAGGGTCCCCCGGCAGCACAGAGTATATCAGGAGATGAGTGATGTGTTAGTGAGGACAGGGCTGCATGTGATAGTGACATGATGTGAGGAGGGGAATGGAGGCAGCAGGAAGCCACAGACTGAGAGTTATATAGTGGAAGGAGCAGGGTCCACCAACAGCACAGCATAGTGATATGAAGCTTCAAATGGATGCTTGAACATTGTATTATCAAATGCACCTCCATTTGAAACAAAGTCCATACTTCTAACTTGTTTTTACCATCACTGTTTATATGTTGGTGATAGGTTCACTTTAAGCAACTGACATCCTTGGGTTTTTTTATGTCTTTAAATACTCGTTTTCCATTGTGCTGACAGGTCACGACCTTGTGATTACATTAATAATTCTGCTCTCAAATAACAAATACCTGGGAGGCTAATACTTTTACAATGATGTTTCCCATATCCTGTGAAGTAAGCTCATATATTACAGTCATTAATCTAGCACAATCATTAAGCTGACACCATGTGTGTATAGATTTATAAAGTAGGTGTGTTATAAGCTGTATGTTTACTGCATTATAATAACCATATTTGCACTTTTTTTATTTCAACTATTATTTTAGCATTTAAAGTATTTTTTGTAAGAGAATGTCGAGGGTGGAAATGGCGAATGGTCTTATCGGCTTATTAAATAATATGCATTCCTGACTTTGATAAAAACAATGGTGTGATTTCTCCCAGTGATATTTCCATTACTAGGGTTCCTGACCATGTTGTTTCTACCATAATGAACTGTTGTGTGCTTTCAGCCTTACGCCCCCTGATTATGATCATAGATTTGCAGGGGCAAACGCAGGATTTGTAGAGGGGGGTTTCCACACCACGCCACCAGTGGGCGTGACCAGCATGCATGGGGGCGTGGCTATAATATTAGACAGTGCTTGGCTGCTCTCCAACTCTTCCTATCCCCATAATATACATGGGCAATGCTGCGTGCACTACTGTTAGGTGCACGCAGCTCTCCCTTTTTAAGCAGAGCCGTGTGAAGCGGGAGCAGGGTCCAGCCACCTCAATTATACAGTGCCCCAGGCTTGGAGGGGGGTTTCCAGGCACTAGGAAACACCCCTTGGTTTGCCTATGATTTGTGTAATCCTGACTGAAAGATCGGGTGCGCTTTTGTGTTACAACAGCTTGCTGAAGAAGTCAACACAGTGTCTGTTGTACCAGGAACGATTTAACAGCCTATAAAATGGTTGTGTGCAAGGGACAGAGTGTAGCTGAACACTTACATTTACCAGGAGTCGCCTATAGAAGTACAAAAACTGCGGCTCGTAGGGCAAATGACGGTTTATAAAGTCAATTTGGGGAAATGTTGGACTGCACCAAGTGTACCATTCATAACCTCCGCCACTTATATAATTCACCCTGACACTTACTCTTATTGCTCAATTATACTATTACACCTCAGTTACTATAGTTAGCCAGCAATTCTGATTAGTCCTGCCGAGATTTGAGACCTCTAGTTAAAATTATTTAGTACCTTTGAATGAGCGGCATAGTAGACAGGTCAGAGAGTTAGCCGTATGTAGGAGGAGTTGATATTAGCATCACCCCTGATATTCAATATTTGATCCTTATTGAGGTGCCTCTTTAAATCTGTAGATACTATCATTGGTATAAGGGGCTGTAGGGCTTATTAGAAGTGATATAAACCACAGTCAGATTTAACCCCTTAATAGCCCACTTTAGAGGTGGCACCTCAAGATAATAACTAAGGAAGATATATTTTGTGCCAAATCAGCAATTAGAGTTGAGTGTTGTACCGTTAAGCGGTTCCATGAAATTATCAAATCAATAATTATTAAGGATATCAGAGTAGCTTCGCAGCTAGACAATAAAGCATTGTCTATTTTACCTGATCATATTCATGTCAATGTATGTTTACAATTACAAATTTTAAATATTTCGCTACTAGAAGTACATTCCAAAATTGGTACACAATAAAGAATGATTTTAATATTATCAACATATTAATATAATACAAATATATATGTTTGTTTACTTCCATTCATGAGTGCCCCTTAAGGTCATTTTCTTTTCTCTTTGCTCAATAAGGTTTATAAAGTCACCCTCCTGTTTGTGCCAGGATTCACCAAGTTAATATACCCATCTATAAGAAAACATATGTGGATTTGTGGTCCAAGATGGTGGCATCTGCTGAGGTGCCAAATTGTCAATGTACCAAGGAGATGGGCGAATTTGGTAACTTCTGTAACTTAGGGGTATATTTACTAAACTTCGGGTTTGAAAAAATGGAGATGTTGCCTATAGCAACCAATCAGATTCTAGCTGTCATTTTGTAGAATGTACTAAATAAATGAAAGCTAGGATATGATTGGTTGCTATAGGCAACATCTCCACTTTAATAACTTTATTAACAATGTAAAAAAAACTTTTTTTTTTTTTAATTTGTCAAACTGTGGGTTGGAAAAAGTGATGATGTTGCCTATAGCAACCAATCAGAGTCTAGTTATCATTTATTTAGTACATTCTACAAATTGACAGGTAGAATCTGATTGGTTGTTAAAGGCAACATCTCCACTTTTACCCGCAGCTTAGTAAATTTACCTCCAATGCGTCTTATCTATAAAATATTAAATATTTACCTATATTATTACAAGATATCATTTTATATAAGATGACTTGCATTTTATCTTAATTTTACTTTTACTCCCTGCAACCACAAGTAATAAAAACATCAAACTCCCAAAAGAAAAACTAGTGCGTTATTTCATAATAAAATTGCCAATCCCATCACATACATTTCCATAAAACTAGGATAATTCTATGGCACATTAGATTTTTCTCACTTGCTGCTGAGCTTAATTAGGGATAGAGATGGAAACAAAGCGGAATCTTCCCGCGTACCCCAGTGTACGGTCTGAGGATTCCATTTGTTTTGCAATCATTCAAATAGTTATATACATTATTACCAATCTCCTGACATTTACTGGAAAAACGTTCTCTTCTAATCTCATATATCCATAGTACCCTCCAGATCTTTCATATCTGCATTGTGGATTCACTTTTTAAATATAAAAATCCTGCAACACATCCCCCACAGCTATAACTCATCAACATTTGTCCTTATAACTCTAAGATTATATTTATTTATTTTTATACATAGGCATTTGATCTAATTAGTTTACTATTGAAGCACAACATTGCTATTCTTCTATAGTGGAAGCTCTTTCTCTCTCGGTTTCACATTGTTATGCGAGAAAATTGTCATATTAGTTAAAGAATAACACTTTAGTGATCATTATGTTGTCAAGGGTATTATTGTGCAGGTGTCTGTCTGTCTGTACAAGAGCTACGCTGTGGGTAAACGCAGCATTTGTAGAGGGGGGTTTCCACACCACGCCACCAATGGGCGTGCCCAGCATGCATGGGGGCGTTGCTATAATTTTAGAGAGTGCTTGGCTGCTCTCCAACTCTTCCTATCCCCATAATATACACGGGGAACGCTGCGTGCACTACTGTTAGGTGCACGCAGCTCTCCCTTTTCAAGCAAAGCCGTGTGAAGCGGTGGCAGGGTCCAGCCACCTCATTTATACAATGCCCCAGGCTTGGAGGGGGTTTCCAGGCACTAGGATCTTCTTTAACGGCATGGATCTTGCACCCACAACAGATAAGTCTCCTAGAGGCGTTTCTGTGGCTGCCGGTTTTAAAAAGTGTTTTTTGCGCTTATGAGTCAGTAGTACGGCCCTGAGCATCTGCCATTGAACCATCAATCAAGAAATCAAGCTAATCATATTGTAGAGTACTCTGTACTTATGGTAAAATAATGTACCAAGTCAAATATATATTTTTTGAGCCTGCATTGAGTCTTTGTAACTGTATATAATCATGGGAATAACCGTACCCTAGGGCGACATTGTTCAACATCTTATACGTAAAACAATTGAGGTTAACACTATGTTATTAACAAGCTGAGGTTTTAATGGATAAAAATACCTATTTTCCAAAAGAGTCTTAAATATTCCCATTTATTCTGTAGTGTGATTTGCATTTTTAAGTGATTGAACTATAATATTTATGTCATTTTTCATATAGTTTATCTCATACTCGCCAACTTTGCCTCCTTGGCTTCAGGGAGATCCCGGGGGAGGTGGGCATGCGGGGGCGGGGCTTGAAGAATCGCATCATTTTGGCAACGCTCCCTAAACGATTGTCACAATTTTGGTCAATTACAGCAGGGGGCGGGGCTAACATGACATGATATTTGCATAATTAAGCCCCGACCCCATCACTTATCTATTGTGGGGGGCGAGAACCTGGAGGTTGTCCTGCTCTCCCAGGAGCCCAGGAGACCTCCCAGAAATGCGGGAGTCTCCCGGACATTCCGGGAGAGTAGGCAACTATGCGTTAAAGAAAAGCAGCTAATGAATCTCTAGGGACTGAAGTGTCTTTTACATTTCTGTCTCCATTACTGAAGTCATGTTGCCTTACCTGTCAGTCTTTGATTAAATCTTGGTCTCCATGAAAATGGCTACCTCCATAGGCATCAATACATGGACATAGGACACAATTTCTGAACTGTGTCATCATGCCACAGATGGAGAAGCCAACCACGTCTTGTACTGGCTCCGCATCAGGGAGAATGCCAGACTCTTCAGGGAGTGAGGGAGATCACCCCTATGTCAGGGAGTCTCCCTGACATTCAGGGAGAGTTGGCAAGTATAGTTTATCTATGGAAGCAAAAAATATATTATATATATATATATATATATATATATATATATATATATATATATATATATATATTTATATATATATATATATATATATATATATATATATATATATATATATATACACCACAAACCTGAAAAGGGTTACAATGGAAATCTAAATCAACTAAATCAAAGTAAAACATGGCGTGCTTGCAAGACGGAAAGGTATAGCAATATATCCTGTATATATGATATTCACCATAATGTCTCATAAACAGGAGTATCCATGCACTCACACATCTGGGAATTATAGGCACATGGAATACAAGCCCTATTTATAAACATTGCCACTTATATTAGAGGGAATACTGTCAAATCAACCAGCCTCTGAGGTTAATTTAGAACATACGGGTTCCCACTACATGTGCGTGCAATGATTTCACCACAGTAAGCAAAATAAATATAAAATAAAAGTGTTGTCATTTTAGAAATAGAACTTCCAGAACGCTTGTATAGAATGTGGAGTTTGTTCGGTACCTTTTCATGTGCTAAAATAATTTACACATTTTTTTCTAGATTAAAGTTTGATGTCGTGCAAAAAAAACCAAAAACAAATCTTGCTTGGCACAAATACTTTTTAGTTTATACACTGTTCTCTAACTAAGCATGTATATAGAATAATATATATTGCATTATTATTATAGTTCTGAAAAAGTGATGGATTTTAGGGCATAAACCAAATTCTCACTTACTCTCTATTCGGGGTTTATTCACTAAAACAGAGAGAAAACATCTGGCACCGTGATTCATCAATAATATCTCACCAAGGCAGCTTATCGATAATCAACTGCCACCGCGATACCGCACAGTCTCGGGCGATATGCGCTAGGTAATTCCTGTGTGCGCAGGGGAATTTGGCCATTCAGTTCCTCTAAGTGACCAAAAATTGTTTAAAAATATATACAAAAAATGTATCAAATGAAAAAAAAAATATTTAAAAAAATATATTATAAAATATTTTTTTTCTATTTCAATAATAAAGCATTTTGTCACTGATTTTCTTCTGCTATCTATCCTGACGTTAGCAGAGGAAGGACTGCAGCAGTACATGTACCGGCGTCAATACTTGTTAAATAGCCTATCGCCAGAGAAACCCAGTCAAACTTATCGCAGACACTGTTACCTCCCGCGATTGCAGTGCTATTGATGGCGTTTACCCCCTTATAGATAGAGTAAACTGAAAACATCCCTATCTTGGCAAAAAAAAAAAATGTTTTCAACAGAGATGGGGCTTTTCTCCGTTTGATAAATAGACCCTTTATCTTACTCTCCGAGGCTGTTTTTCTCTCTTGTCTCTCTATCTCCCTGGGGAGTGTATAAATCGTTCTGTGGTAATCGTTAACACGATTGCCACAATTACGACACCCACGAGACCTACAAATAAGATGGCTAAAGGTGCCCGGTGAGGTGGCTGAACGGGGCAGGTGAGATGGCTAAAAGGGGCAGATGAGGTGACTGAAGGGGGCAGGTGCGCAGGCTGAAGGGGGCAGGTGAATTGGCCAAGGGGGGCAAATGAAATGGCTGAAGGGGGTTGAAGATATTGCTGAGTGGGGTATTTAAAAAAATAGAGTAGCTTTGGATGGACATGATCTTAGTATTGTGTATCGGTTATAAGGAAGATCTCTGTGGTCTCTACAGTCACTAGAATACTGAATAATAGTCAGATGGGGCTGGTAAAGGTTTGTATTTGATTAAAGCTCTTTGACAAACATTTTCATATATTTTATTGCCTACATACTCCTGTGCTATGGGGTAGTTCTATCTGGCCATAATAAACTGTTGTGTTTGGACTAAACCTGATCCTTTAGGGGTTGTTAACATGTTGTCTTATAATACAATTGCTGCATGTTTTCACAACAGGACCTTGAATTTCCACCAGCTAGAAGACAACAAAGCTGCAAGAACAGGGAAGAGAGAAGAACAAGAACTGATAAGATAGAACGCACAATCTGTCTAACTATGAATACTGGAGAATACTCCTGAATATTCATATTCCGGAGAAGTCCTAAATGCCTATATTGGGGGGAGGAGGAGGGGGCACTACTGTAATAGCCTAGGGCGACCCGAACCCTTAATCGGGCCCTGGCAGTTTATGAATATTTTAGGTTAAAATTAAGGGCTAGAGGGGCAGGCAGTTATTCTTCTGACCCCAGGCTCTAAAATTTAAAGTTACAGCTCAGGTCAAGGCCATTTGGCTGGAGTTGCACCGTAGCACATGTGCACCATGTCCACCTCTATAAGGTGGACAGTTAGTACCCCATAATCTGGCATAATTTGGCAGCACGATGGCTCAGTGGTTAGCACTTTTGCCTTACAGCACTGGGGTCATGAGTTCAATTCCCAACCATGGCCTTATCTGTGTGGAGTTTGTATGTTCTCCCCATGTTTGCGTGGATTTCCTCCGGGTGCTCCGGTTTCCTCCCACACTCCAAAAACATACTGGTAGGTTAATTGGCTGCTAACAAATTGACCCTAGTCTGTGTGTATGTGTATGTTAGGGAATTTAGACTATAAACTCCAATGGGGCAGGGACTGATGGGAATGAGTTCTCTGTACAGCGCTGCGGAATTAGTGGCGCTATATAAATAAATGATGATGATGATAATCTGGGTCTTGGGATGAGTCCAATTGCAGCATTTCAGCGCTCTCCAGTCTTCTGGACAGACTCCCATTAAATATTCCAATGTAGAAATGTCTTTCAGTTATTCACAAGATCTAACTGACACAGACTGATAAGAGTTCTCACCCAAGGATCTGCTTCTATAGAGTCTTTCATCCAGCCCAATCTTTTAATCACTCATCAACTTCTTGTATTTGGGTTGATCAAATTGACTGCAGAGTAAATACCGGTAAATATGATTGTATTTTCCAATGTGCACAATCGGACCTAAAACTTTTCTTTGATGAGTCGGCTGTAGATCGGACTTGTCACCGTTGATAACGAAGCTGCTCCTCTTAAGAAAGTGTATTGTTCCGTTGATATGTACAGACAAGAGATTTTCTGAAAAGGCCTTGATAATCTTGTCATCCATGCAAGTTATGACATACACTGTATTTCCTATTGTCTGGGGGGCTGCTGCTAAGACTCTCAGTAGTTTCATGAACACTTTCAGGGCTGATGAGAGCTGGAAAAGCAATACTGTGAAATGTAGATGAAGAATTTTCTTTCCCCGTAGGAGTGCTACACTGATGAATTTCCTGTGTTTTTGAAATATAGGAACATTGAGATATCTTAAGTGGAGCGATGTCATGTAGTCAATTCCTCCCAAGATATTTATAGCCGACTTTATCCATTCCATTCTGATTTTTTTTTCCTGTTGCAGACTTTCATTTTACTAGATTATACCTATGAAAAGGGTCCACACTGTGATTTATTTTGGAGCTACAAATACTCTTGAGTATACTCCACGTCCTTCGTCTTTTTGGGGTACTTGTTCTAGGACTCTCACCATGAGAAATGTTTCTATCCCCAGGATTAATGGAAGTTCTACTGCTTCATTGACTTGATAGAGATTTTTCTTGAATTCTAATTCGTACCCTTCTCTTGCAGTCTTTGAAACAGAAATATCTATTGTCGTTTGTTTTGTGTTTAAGAGCTGTAACGTTACTCCTATCTTTGGGTACTGATGCATGACGTCAGAATTTTATGTTGTTGTAGGTGGAAACAGACGTTCTCTTAGCCTTATCCAGCCAGATATCTCAGAAATGTCTATTTTGAGGTCTGTCCACGTTCAATCTGTAATGTCTTCTCTGGAAAGAACCTTGTGATCTTGATGCAGAGCTGAGAGCACTCCAGTTTTGTTTAGCCTAAATTGTGCAAATTAGCACTGCATATGCCCACGAAGAGGATGGATGAATATGCACCAGTGCAGACTTGTGCAAATCTGGCATTTGCACCTCCTTACGGCTGGGCAGGTGCAACGAGGAAGGGAAGAGGCGTGCAAATGCAGGCTGAGTACAGTGAAGGCATGTTCGCGTAAATGTGGCTCACGTAGACCTGCAGACCTGAATTTGATGGCTTGCAGAAGGTAGAATCGCAGAGGGGACGAAGCTGAAGTCAACAAAACAGGCAAACACAACATGACACTTCGAAGCACCTACAGAAAAGCAAAATTACAATTTGGTAGGAATGCATAGAGGTGAGATCTCTTAGTCCTAACTGACTTGAAATTTGACAAAGTTTAATTGCAGTAAATGAAAAAGAATGTGCAGTTGTCAATGTTTATAGTGCTCTGACACCTGTTGTCTGTAGCTGGTATTGCGGTGGATGCTCGCATGTTGCAGTTGTCAGTGTTGATGGTGCACTGCCACCTGTTGTCTGTGGCTGTCATTGCACCAGCCCCTCACATGTTACAGTTGTCAGTGTTGATGGTGCACTGCCACCTGTTGTCTGTAGCTGGTATTGCACCAGTCCCTGACATGTTACAGTTATCAGTGTTGATGGTACACTGCCACCTGTTGTCTGTAGCTGGTATTGCACCAGTCCCTGACATGTTACAGTTATCAGTGTTGATGGTGCACTGCCACCTGTTGTCTGTAGCTGGTATTGCACCAGTCCCTGACATGTTACTGTTATCAGTGTTGATGGTGCACTGCCACCTGTTGTCTGTAGTTGGTATTGCGGGAGATCCTCACACCATGCTGGAACTTGCAAATATAATTATGTTGATTAAAACATGTAGTGGAATTAAAACCCAAAAGTATGTTCCTCTGCAGCCAGCTGGGGGCCCTTAAGTGTAGCTGACCAACTTTAGGCACAGAATGTGGTCCAGTGGAGGAAACACTATAAAGTGTGTGGGGGGGGAGGGGGGGGGGGTGGGCAATGTATTTTGAAAAGGACACATCAGAAGGTAAACATACCCTTAAAATCCTGCCTGTTACTGTTGTAGCTCTAAATGCTTCACAGCTCCGTATTCAGCATCTGTCAGTGATTTTTTTTGTAAATTAAATTGTTCACATATTTCACTATGAGAGGTTGCGCTCACTCTTGTTTGTTGAATTGGAATGAAGACAATGCCCTTTTTTAGCGGCTCCTGGATAGAACATAGCAGCAACAGACAGCTTTGCCTTGGCATGAAGAGAATGTCATTTTATCCATAATTGCCTTTCCGGTGTCATTCCGAGGCTGATAACAAACAGAACGGAGGATGAGCTGAGCACACTTCACTTGGTAATTAAAGTGACAGAGAAAGTTATGGGACTCCCAGAAAGACACTTTTGTCTTGGAGAAGGGCCACGGTTGATTTTCAAAGCACTTGTCAGGAGGGCTCAGGTGGTCGTAAAGTGCGCAGGAGATAAAACGCAGCCATACGTCTGCCATTATGCAGGGAATGTAAATACAAATCCTTAGCTTGCAACAAAACAAATGAAGTAATGTAGCACCAGGCATGTTGCATCTGTTTGAACCAATAAACATTAACTTTTTTATATTGAAGGAAATGTTATTTCTCTTCAGTGATAACTGCTGGCGTTTCCGGCTGGCTGTGATCGTCAGCTCTGTGGGCACTTTTCTATTAAAAAAATAAAAAAAGTTTTCTCTGTTTCTCAATGATTGATATAAATATGGCGGCTTCTAGTTCTTATAGGAAAGAGAGAAGACCCCCATCAACTTGTGTCAAACAGGCTGAGCAGAAAAAGGAGGGTGGGATAATGTATTTAAATAAAGCTTTTTTTTTTTAAACGGACTGGTTGGTGCAATTACAGGTTGTTGGTGTTTTATTTTTGTTTTTTAAATTTTTGCATGTGGAAATTGACCAAAGACTGTCTGGCAGAGCAGTAGGAGTCCCCTTACCGCTGCCGGTATCGCTTGGATGCTGGGCATCACGTAGGTGTCATGGCAACATTTTTTTGTCAAGAAGCTGCAAATCAAGACGTTCTATCGCTGCCGCAAACAGTCGCGGAAAATTTATGTTGTCGCAGCTGGATGATAGATCTATAGACTCCAGAGTATCAAGCGAGAGCAAAACTGCTGTAATAGGCAGAGAGAGCGAGTGTGGTAATAGGAAGGGCCAGACAATGCTGTTATACACAGAGAGAGCATCTGATATTCTATGAAGAGAGAGCAGCACTGATGTAACAGGCAGAGATAGAGTGGGGTAATATGACGAGGGAGTACTATAATATGACACAGCAGGAGGAGTGGTAATATGAAGAGTCAGGCTTTACTATAATACACAGAGAATGGCACTGCTCTTATAAGCAGATAGAGGCACTGCTGCAATACAAAGAGTCAGGTGGTGTGGTAATATGAGGAATCAGTCAGTGGTGTAATACAGAGAGCTAGACAGTGTTGTAGTATGAGGAATCAGTCAGTGGTGTAATACAGAGAGTTAGACAGTCTTGTAGTATGAGGAATCAGTCAGTGGTGTAATACAGAGAGTCAGGCGGTGTTGTAGTATGAGGAATCAGTCAGTGGTGTAATACAGAGAGTCAGGTGGTGTGGTAATATGAGGAATCAGTCAGTGGTGTAATACAGAGAGCTAGACAGTGTTGTAGGATGAGGAATCAGTCAGTGGTGTAATACAGAGAGTCAGGCGGTGTTGTAATATGAGGAATCAGTCATTTGTGTAATATAAAGAGTCAGACAGTGTTGTAATATGAGGAATCAGTCAGTGGCGTAATACAGAGAGTCAGGCAGTGTTGTAATATGAGGAACCAGTCATTGTTCTAATACAGAGAGTCAGGCGGTGTAATATGAGGATTCAGTCAGTGATGTAATACAGAGAGTCAGGCGGTGTGGTTATATGAAGAATCAGTCAGTGGTGTAATACAGAGAGTCAGGCGGTGTTATAATATGAGGAATCAGTCAGGGGTGTAATACAGAGAGTCAGGCGGTGTTGTGATATGAGGAATCAGTCAGTGGTCTGATACAGAGAGTCAGGCGGTGTAATATGAGGATTCAGTCAGTGATGTAATACAGAGAGTCAGGCGGTGTGGTTATATGAAGAATCAGTCAGTGGTGTAATACAGAGAGTCAGGCGGTGTTATAATATGAGGAATCAGTCAGGGGTGTAATACAGAGAGTCAGGCAGTGTTGTTATATAAGGAATCAGTCAGGGGTGTAATACAGAGAGTCAGGCAGTGGTGAAATACAGAGAGTCAGGCAGTGTTGTAATATGAGGAACCAGTCATTGTTCTAATACAGAGAGTCAGGCAGTGTAATATGAGGATTCAGTCAGTGATGTAATACAGAGAGTCAGGCGGTGTGGTTATATGAAGAATCAGTCAGTGGTGTAATACAGAGAGTCAGGCGGTGTGGTTATATGAAGAATCAGTCAGTGGTGTAATACAGAGAGTCAGGCGGTGTTATAATATGAGGAATCAGTCAGGGGTGTAATACAGAGAGTCAGGCAGTGGTGAAATACATAGATGGATGCAGCTTTGTACTGTAAACAGCTTATGGTACTTTAACACATTTTATAAATCTTTGTGTTTAGTTCACTTTGCTTCTCTATTTATTACAGAAAAAAAACCCTGTTGTGTTATTTATATATTAATCATAAACACATTAAAACACAATATTAAAGTTATATTTCATAGCAAGGTCACTGGCATTTTCAAGAAAGGCATTAAGCATTCTACAATTACTTTTAAAAGTACATTTATTTCACTAAAATGTCTTTTAATGTCCTGTAACTAGATGAAGCCTGTAAGCTTAGTCTAAGTATTTCATAAAGATTACAGCTTATTGTATTTAAATAGCAAGAAGCGCCTAGAATGTGATTCTTTGTCGTCTCAAGGCGTATTTATTTATAAATGTCGTGTTTTTTTATGATATTTTATTATAAAGATCTCTAGTACAGGCAGCTGTAGGCTGTTAAGGAAACCAAGCACATATATACATTTTATTTAGCATACCATCTAAAGACCATAAGGGATGGTAATAAAACAGATACAACTGAACTTTTCTCTGTGTGTGTATTCCAGAGTATCAATAAAATTAATATATACAGGAGCCCATTAGAAGGGTCCTAAGAATCAAACTGTGTTTTAATATATTTGAGCAATATTTGTATTAACTAGAAATAACTACACCCCACAATAACTCTTTAGAGGGTCCCTTAATTCTCTACTTCCATGTAAAAAGTCATCGCCCCAAAATCTGCTGATCATAAAACAATATCAAACGTTGCAGCAAACATATGTCCTTCTTATCAATCTGACGAATGAGCCTGATCTGCAATATATATCCCATACTTGCCAACTCTCCCTGAATGTCAGGGAGATTCCCTGAAATAGGGGTGATCTCCCTCACTCCCTGAAGAGTCTGTCATTCTCCCTGATGCTGAACCAGTACAAGACGTAGTTGGCTTCGCCATCTGTGGCATGATGACACAGTTCAGAAATTGTGTCCTATGTCCATGTATTGATGCCTATGGAGGTGGCCATTTTCATGGAGACCAAGATTTAATCAAAGACTGACAGGTAAGACAACATGACTTCAGTAATGGAGACAGAAATGTAAAAGACACTTCAGTCTCTAGAGATTCATCAGCTGCTTTTCTTTAACGCATAGTTGCCTACTCTCCCGGAATGTCCAGGAGACTCCCGCATTTCTGGGAGACCTCCCAGGCTCCCGGGAGAGCAGGGCAACCTCCCCGTTCTCATCCCTGCAATAGATTTTAGCCCCTCCCCCTGCTGTAATTGGCCAAAATTGTGACAATCGTTTTGGTGGCGGTGCCAAAATGATGCAATTCATCAAGCCCCGCCCCTGCATGCCCACCTCCCCCGGGATCTCCCTGAAGCCATCGAGGAAAAGTTGGTTAGTATGATAAATGCATTAGACCGTATTTGGGAAGCAGACTGCATGCATACAGGAAAGCGCCATGGTTTTGCAACAGCACGCTTAAATGACGCAGGCCGCTCACTGCAAGGTGCTCGCTAACACCCAGCTCTTGAGAGAGACACCTCTGCAAGCTTGAGGACTAGAAAAGTACTGTGCAAAAGTTTAACATTGCATCAAAGTCCACCCCCCCCCCACCACTTAACTACCACGCCTTCCATTAAATAAAATATTTACATCTTCTCCTAAATTGGCGCATGGTTTAGCCTCACTTAAATTAATTATGAGAGCGAGGGGTGATTTTCTTTTATAAGGACACTGTCTGCGTTTCCTTTTTGATGGGGTAGGAATATGTAACAAACCTTTTCTTGAGCGCTCTGTGGAATGATCAGATACGTTGTCTTTATGTGATTTTCATGTACGCGTGTTACTTGTGGTTACGCTTTATTGAAACTTATCAGTGTTATACTGCAGTATGGACCTGTTTCATTAAGGAACGTAAATGCCGATACGTGCCGTATTTAGTGTAACATCGCTCTGCGCATCCCCAGAACTTCACCATCCGCCAGAGAAGGCAGGAACATCTCATTTATTTTTGAGCGCAAAGGATACTTGCTACAGGCTACGATTTCATGGGCAGAACGGGGAGGAGACTGAGCGTTTGCACGTAGTCAATGTACAGTAAGGGGGTGCCAAGCTCCAGCGCACACAACAGCGTCCGAATCAGGCTTTGGGCATCTCTCAGGTACGTGTATTTCTGTTGTATCTCTTGCACCAGCTACAGGTCTGGTGTAAGTGCTGATTACTAGTGATGACGGCTGTGTATTCTGCTAGAACATGTGTTTGTATCAGGAGCAACTGTAAAAAATTATTTTATGTACAGTAGACATTAATAACATCCTAATAAATGTATTTTATGGAAAAACATTAAAAAAATATTTTTATTATTTAATGTTTTTTCACTAATGACTAATTATTAACAGGGGAAATTAATTGAAAGGTTGTGGGGGGTTTTCTGTGTGTTCTTTTGTGACTTGATATTCCACATATGTGTTGGACGTATCCTGCAGTGTATTGTCTGTTAGAGCAGAGCGGACCTAGACCCGTATTCGTCACCAGACGTATCCTGACATCCGCTCCTTGTTGGATACGGACGGGCGTACGCCCGATGTGTATGCATTTTAAAAAACCACACAATACGTTTGTGCCTTAATGAGACAGACCCTATATGTTTCCTGCTGGTTATTTTATATTTCCCCCAAGTTCTAAAGAGATTTCATCCAGTTATGTTTATATACTGACCAGAAAACATACCTACTAGATTGTATATTAGGTAAGTACACCACTCTTTTTTCCATTCTACAGACTAGTGAACAGGCATTATAAAGTGTAAAAGTGTAAAAGCTCTTTGCAAACACTATATAAAACATGATATTGAAGTAAATTAATGTTACATACCTCTCCACGGAGACACATCTCTCTGGCAGTTAACCCAATCAGTGCTGGCACACAAGCATTAATTAAAGAGAAGAGACACAGAGGGGAAATACTGCTTTAACATCTATATATGTAACATTAATCAAGGTTAAAACTCAATATTATTCAGCTGGAAAAATATACCTAAAGGTTACAGTTACATTCCTGTAATCTGTTCCTCTTAAGAATGACCACAGGCTCCATAATCTTAATACATACAGTACAGTCCATTAGTATAATGAGGATTAGATGCAGTTCGCAATTCATAAGTCAATCATTTAAGGATTATAAAAAGGCCGTGTAAGTAAAGGTTATGCACAATTAAGGTGCCCCAAGAGTAATATAAATATAGGTCTCTTTTGTTAGACAGGGGCGAGCATGGTGAATCTGACGCTGTGCGGGCTACGCAGCCGCATACGCAGCAAGCGGCGATGCACTGTGTGCTCTGACACCTTTCTATCACAGCCAGCATTAACTTGTTCAGCAATTTGTGCTACATATGCTCTTCTGTGGGATAGGACCAGCCGGGTTAGTCTTCGCTGCCCATGCCCATTGTTATGTACGTCTAGTCGCTATTCAATGAAGATTGTCCACTTCAAATAGTGTGGTTCCAACTCACAAAGTGATTTAATAGCAAGAAGTAAAAGAGTAACAATTTAATAAAATAAGTACAGCCGATTACATACACAGGCGCCCTGGATCCAGCATACAGTCATTCAATCCTGAAGTCTGTGGTCAGAAGACTGTCTGTTAGTCCCAGAGCTCCTGTTTATATACAGCTGCTGTTACATTGAAAACAATAGAGACGATTTGGTATGTTTCCATAGGTTCAGGCTTCAGGACAGTCCAGTGAAATGCAGGTCATTGGTCAGTTCAAACAATGCCCTCCAAGGGTGGGGGTCAGCTCTCCAACAGCTGCATTCTAATCTTCCCACCGAAAGCTGGTTCAAACTGGTCTATTTGCATTACACACACAATACCATTCTGATCATTTACTCCCTATAATCCATACATTGCATACGCAAGGTGCGATATCTTAGCCAATAAATCTGACTTCTGAGGATAAATAGGGGATTAGATTGATACCAAACATGATATGTTTCCTGTATCCTGAACCTTAGATCTCAATAAAGTGCTTTAAACATTACTATATGTTCCCTTAATGCTGATCTAATACCTGACTAATGATTGACCATTCCTTCCTTAAATTATGTTTTGTCTTTCCCATTTAGATCACGTCACATGAGCATTTAATGAACTCACAAACCCCTTGATGCAGGTCAATCTTTGTTTAATTCGAACTTTTTTGTCTGTGTTACAGATGATCAAAATAAGGCTTAATAATCTTATTATTGCATGTAATGCATCCATCGGTCCTAACGCTGCCCAACTTTCCACGGAGTGGGGAATGAAGGAGATATTTTATATTTATTGGATTTTTCTGTCCAAAAATGTCTATGAGGTTTCGTAGAACATTAAGGACATTTTCCTAAAAACTGCCTTTTAAATGAGTGTCAGTTCTTCATTATAGAGAGATTATTTTGATCGGGGCAGCTACAAAATGTACTACTTATCTGTGTCCTAGATTTGAACCTGTTTTAATATAATTAGTCTAATAGCCCCTATCAATTGGGAATGTATTTGATTTGGATCTAGAAACATGGTCATTTTAATAAAGGGTCCAAAAGGGGCTTTTGTCTTGGGCCAATCAGGACAGGGGGAAGGGGCGGTAGCACGATTCAACGTCCTTGTAATAGAGGATTTATATTTAATGTTCTAGGAAGACAAGAGACCCCTCATATCAATGAAGAGATTCTATTCTTTGCATCTCCCCATCCTAAGATTAGAGAAAAAATAGTTACAAAATAATACTGAGCACAAACAAGCCCCATAGCTGTATTGACCGAAGCTTTAATGCTAAATCTAATCCTGATTTCAAAATGCTACAGATTTAAGACAATCTCACTCAGCATCATGAATACTAGCGGCCAGCTAATGAAAATGACCATTATAAATCTGTTTTTAAAAAAAATCAGTCAATTACAAAACACAATCCAATCGTTTAAAAGTGACGACTGTGCACAATTTTTCCATGCTGACTGACCAATTAGCTGAGCAATTTGGTCCGTCACATTTGACAGATTTCTTTCATTCGTCACCTAACCTACATCAGTTTTGATGGCTCTTTTGAATATGATTGAATTGAGTGACCGAGCAGACCTTAAAATAAGCTTTGCCGAGCTTCGCTTATAACATCCACTAACAATGTCTGAGAGAATATGAAAGGTTCTCTAGCTGCCCCTGTGTGATCTACAGGTCACCAGTGGAAGCTCGTTAGATGACTATAGATGAAAAAAAAAGCTATTCAGTGGTGGAAAAGGGTGTTTTGGAATCTTCAAAAAATCATCAGCCGTTAATTGCTGTAGCTTCATGTAGCTCATTACTAATTTGTGAATTCCGAGAGGGGTGATATCGTTCTTATTGTATGTCGCATCTAACTGCAGTTTGAAGCAAGCTTTCTAATATTCTATTGGTGTTTTTGCTAAGGTCAAGTGGGTTGACTTGTGACCTGACCTTTTTACACATTTTTATGTGATTTTTATCTTTTATTTATTTATTTATTTTTAGTGTCAAGTGAATCGCTGAACCACATTTATCTTAACTGTTAACAAGATCCAGTCTACATCTCGTTCTCTAAGTACAATGTGCATATCTGGGATGACCATTGTAGGGTGAACACCAATATTCAGGATATGAGCAAGTTACCCTTTTGAAAGCTCAGATTCTGAAGCAGAATAATACTGCTAGGAGCCATGGGACCGACTGCGCTAGAAGGGAAGGAAAAAGAGCTAAAATAATCTGTTGTTAAGACCATGAATGCCTAACAATTCAATTAGCGGTTTTGTCAAAGCTATTTTTTTTTTTTTTTAAATATTAAAGTTATTTCATCGCTTACCAATAATTATTGTCCAAAGCGATTATTGTGGTTCCAGCGCACAATGCGATTTATTAGCACAAGCAAAAGAATAATAATTCAATAATATAGGTACAGCTGATTACATACGCGGGCGCCCTGGATCCAGCATACAGTCATTCAATCCTGAAGTTTGTCGTCAGAAGACTGTCTGTTAGCCCCAGAACTCCTGCTTATATACAGTTAGTGATACAGTAAAAACAATACAGATGATTTGGCATGTTTCCATAGGTTCAGGCTTCAGGACGGTCCAGTGTAATGCAGGTCAATGGCCAGTTCAAACGATGCCCTCCAAGGGTGGGGATCAGCTCTCCAAAAGATGCATACTAATCTTCCCGACAAAAGTTGGTTCAAACTGGTCTATTTACATTACACACACAATACCATTCTGATCATTAATTCCCTATAATCCATATCTAGCATACGCAAGGTGCAATCTCTTAGGCAATTGAACCGGACGTCTGAGATTAGATAGGGGATTAGAATGATACTAGACATGATATGTTTTCTGAACCTTAGATCCCACTAAAGTGCATATAACATTATAACATTTAACCATAAAATGTGCTATATTTGGTCATAAATAACTATGTGTTGGAACGATTTTAAATATGAACTAATTACAAGTGTATGTGCTCGTGTAAATGCATGTCTGTGTCATTTATCGTGCGATTGCGTCATAACACATGGCGTACTGAACGCAATCGCATGGTAAAACAATATTAATCAATATGCTTTACTTCATCCAATTATTTGACTTCGACAAAGACAACCCAAGTGGTTGAAGAACTAGCTATAGGGGGAGTTAAATTAACTTATTTCTATCTAATAAAACATATGTTATATCTAATGAACATAACACATTTTAATTTGTTCAATAAACCCTTCTATATCTGCAGAGTTTATGGTGGCGTTGGGAAGCAATGAATTTTCAAGAGCACAATTTTGTATAGCTCAGACAGACATTAAGACATAGACTGCTGCCTGATTGAGTTTCCCAGACATCACTAAGAAGAACGGATTGTATTGAAATCCAGTTACGAATGTAAAGCCCAATGAAGCATAGTCCAGTCCTCATGCTATGGGTTAGGTACCTCTCTGTACTGTAAGTGCAATCTTTACTTTTCTAACTCATTATAAGTTTCACTTGTTCTGTCGGAAGATTCCACATAAAAAGTTTAAAATGATACTAAGAAAAAAATAATTAATTGAATACTTGGCTTTTTGTCATTCAGAACAGGACTTTTTTTTACGACAAAAAACTGTAGTGCATATTATAGTCTATTATACTTCTAAAGTGTCTTTGATCCTGAAAACAGTTTTAGCCCCTACGGGGTTCAAGTGCTCCTTGATTGCCGACAAATGTCGAAAAAGCTGAACGAGTAGTGTCACTATAGCTATCGGATCTCTATCCAACGCTTTCATGTGCTTTTAAAAGACGTCCTATGCTCAAATAGCACTGCACAGGGCTTCAGCTTGAATTCCCCTTTTTAGAAAACTCTAACTAAGTGGTGGAGAGTTTAACTGAAAGCCCCGACATACTGTACGAATTGTCTGTCTAAATGTGTCATAATGTCAGAGGAACGAGGGACCATAAGAGTCTCTAATGTGATACACTGTAACACCTCTGCTTTTAAAATATTTAATATCAACTCTTAAGACCATTTGAATTCCCCTGCTGAACGTTTTTTGAATATTAATGAAATATTTTTCAATAGATGCATTAAAAGGAAGGAATCAATAGCTCCATTAAGAACATTCTGTCAACAGCGCCTGGTAATTGGTGAGGAACTAGACGCTTCTCTCCGGAGCTTCTGGTGGCGTTGGAAAGAAATGACAGATTGGGTGGGAGCAGTAAAAGCATTGTCTGTCTAAGGAGCCAGAATATTATGTTCATATGTAATGTTTTGTTGTGATTTTTATACACTTTCCTTAAGTATATTGCAATACGTTATTTCTGCAGACAGAACTCTGTTTATTTGCCATCATTATTATTATTATTGTTGTTGTGATGATAATAATAATTATTATTATTATTATTATTATTATTACTATTATTTGGGAAGGGAAAATGACTTGTCCTGCTGAGCATTCTTTGTAAATATTGTACAATCAGAGGAATTAGGAATGTAATTGTGTACCTAGTTGTAGTTTTCTATTTATGTCCCTACCCCCCACTTTAGAGTAAACCACTGACTGTTTTTTCATGTAGCACACAAATATCAACTTTAAATTTCAGTGTACAAATAAGGTATCAAGTATTTGTGTGCTACATGGAAAAAACAGTCAGTATTTAACTTATGTGCAAAACAGAATACTAATTTGCACCCCTTGTATTGTAACATGGTTTTGTCCAGGAGACTGAAATAAGAAGTCTCTCAAGTTAAGATCCTTAATGAATCAGGCCCTTTATTTTTACATATTGCTTAATATTCCTTAATTCCTTGGGTAGAACATGTTCTGGTTTGCTTTAACTATTTATGGACGGATCTATTTGTGCACATTTCCATCATTAGCTGATCTTTCTGGCAATCACCCATTTTGAATGTCTTATTTGACCCTTTGGTGGATATAATGGGTTTTTAATATATTTTCGTTGTTTTACATTCTATTAATTTCCCAATTACATAAGGACTTATACTTCTGTATGTATTCACTAAATTGATGTTTATGATGATCTGAATCCTCCAGTGATACATATTTGGTATATTAATTACCAGCATATGATATATAGGTATAGAATCAACTATTTACATTGATTGATACTTGGGGGTAGATTTACTAAACGGTGGATTTGAAAAGTGGAGATGTTGCCTATAGCAACCAATCAGATTCTAGTTATCATTTATTCAGTACATTCTACAAAATGACAGCTAGAATCTGATTGGTTGCTGCTCTAGGCAACATCTCCACTTTTTAAATCCACCGTTTAGTAAATATACCGCCTAGTGTCCCCCGGATAATGAGTTTTCCCTAATTTGGAGAATTGCATCTAAAACGTCTTTCTCCACACTGCCTGACACAACCCACTTCATTAACGTCCATAGCAGAGCTCCTCACAGTGACTGCAATAAGAAACTAGCCCACATGGGCATCTATTTGTACAGAACATCCACCTGTAGACAGGTACATTTTTGCCTGGTCGTTACATCATCATCATCTATTTATATAGCGCCACTAATTCCGCAGCGCTGTACAGAGAACTCACTCACATCAGTCCCTGCCCCCATTGGAGCTTACAATCCAAATTCCCTAACATATACACACAGACAGACGGAGAGAGACTAAGGTCAATTTTATAGCAGCCAATTAACCTACTAGTATGTTTTTGGAGTAGGAGAGGAAACCCACACAAACACGGGAGAATATACAAACTCCACACAGATAAGACCATGGTCAGGAATCGAACTCATGACCCCAGTGCTGTGAGGTAGAAGTGCTAACCACTGAGCCACCATGCTGCCCAACATGAAATCTTTTTCTACGATCAGTAGTGTGAAGAACCTTAGAAACGATCTGGGTCATGCTCCAGAAGCCTAGGACTGGCTTTTTCCAGGATCCCCTTCTTCTTTTAGAGAGACTTGCTGGAATATTTTGCTTACAAGTTTATTTCAAGTAGAGATGCTCAGGCTTGGTTCCCTGAGAACCGAACATACCCGAACTTAGCAGATCCGAGTGCCAAGACGAGCCGGCTCGGTACTTCCGCGCCCTCGGAATTGAAAATGAGGCAAAACGTCATTGTTACGTCGTCCAATTTCGGATCTCGCGAGTTTTGGATTCCTTTTTAAGATCCAACATCATGGTGGGTGGGAGGGAGGGCGGACCGCCATTTTTCTTTTCTGCCACTGCTGTGTGCCAATGTGTCCTAGATGTGCTAGGAACTGCCGTGTGTTTGTGTCATTGCTCTGTCGCTTACCATCCAGCCAGGTCGCTGCAGTATTTGTCCCAAAGTGTATGAAAATAATATTGTGGCCTGTGAGGTGGTCTAAATTGACTGCAAATGACTTGAAATTAGTGCAAAAAAGAGCAAAATTATGTGATTTTAGCATATTTTAGGATTTCTTCTAAAAAATCCAAAACCAAAACACACAAGGGTGGTTTTGCCAAAACCAAAACCAAAACACAAAGCTAATCCAGAACCAAAACTAAAACCAGTTCACGGGGGTCAGTGAGCATCTCTAATTTCAAGCCATTGTCCTAGTGAGTCCGGAACCAGCGGGATAACGGACTCACTAACGGTCACTTAACCCTGATGACTCAAATGATTCAAATACAAGACAATCTAGTTAAACTCTGTGACACATACATTTATCATGTACAATTACCGCTTGAGCATAAACATCAATTGTGCACAACATGGATGATCTTGTCCCTTTAAACAGCGTGAATTAATTTACAAAGCTCAGCTGATTACCACCGAGGAATCGGATCTCTGGAGAAATTATAACAGGACAACAAATTTACTGTTTGCCACACTCCAATGCCGGCTTTATACATTCAGCTCCTGGGTACTTCTTGGATCATTAAGCTCTATGGGACGGCTGGAGAGGAAATGGGGAGAAGCTAAGTTTAGCCTGTGTGTCAGAGAGTGGTCAGCGATCTGAATTAGAAGCTGTTCATTGACTGATCTCTTTTATTGCTTCCAATTTCCTCTCCCTTGTTGTGTTTTTTGGGAAATTGGCTCCAGCGAAAAACATTTTGAGCAGACATTTGTATTTGTTTATATAATATTTTGCTTACATTTTAATAAATAAGCTGCAAGTTACCTTCATTAAACACAGAGTATAGTATTACTATTATTATTATTATTATTATTATTATTATTATATAAAAGTAATGATTGTATATTTATAAACTCTTGCAAATTATATTTGTAAATATAGCATTGTATCAATTCCTTTTCACTACTGAATTATATAATAAAAATGATGTCATTGGTTAGAAACGGAGGGCTGTGATGTCATCGCGTCCGCGTCAATATGGAAACTTTGTTTATTATAAAGAATAATGTACCCTTCTGCTGTGATCTATTATATACCAGGATCTCTGTGAGCTGCCGGTCACACAACTCCTCCATGATAATCTCATATCCTTATAATCTACTTCAGTGGTGCACACAGGGGGGGTTTCTGGGTCTCCAGAACCCTCCCCCCCTCCGCTAAAAAAGTGCCATACACATCGGAACTGTACTATACAGCAGCCGCGGCGCTCTCTAAGAAACTTCTTTGACAGCGCCGCGGCTGCTGTATAGTACAGTGCAGCCGAAACGGCTTTCGGGGGTGGAGGAACACCCCCCCCCCCTCCGAAAAATCCTCTGTGCACCCCTGTACTTTAGACTATTGTTGGGCAGCCCTCTAGGAGCGTGGCCACACCCATCTTGCGATGTGGCCCCTACTCTATTGAGAGAAGAGTGGGGGGCCCAGGAGGCAAGGATGGCCTTGCATCACCCCTACCTAAATTTTTGCTGCGACGCCCCTCTCCCCTCATGAATGGAACATATTAGGAAACACAGAGCGGATGTGAATGAAAAGAAAACTGGAAAGTTTCATAATACTATAATGAAAAAACTTAATGCCTGAATTTGTATTTTGTGTTTAGTCCTTCATCTACAGTGATGTGTTGTTGACCTATAGTCTATCTAAGTATATAAAACAATGTATTGTACACACAGCAAGATCACACACAAAATAAAAGAAAGGGAAGAGAACTCCATCCAGACTGTACAGACTAATTTATGTTGCTTTATGTGCATTTATTAGCAGTGAACACACTAAATAAACGGACGCTGCTGATTGATCAAACAGCAACTGCAGCTTCCTCTGCTCAACAGTCAGAGCAGCGTAATGATGCAGATGCTTTTGTTGATCTGAATTGAAGTTAATGCTTCATTAGCTGCTTTCTGGAGAGTGTATGTGTTGTATTGAGAGGCAGCGTGATGTAGTTTACTGGGAACGGCGGGACTGACAACATTAGAAAATAGAACAAAATGATAAACAATAAAGCACTGCAAGAAATGTCAGACCGAAACGGATGGAATAAACACTTGATAAATGGGTGACATTATCGCTTCTGATGCAGTCTTATAGGTTTATCTTTCTGAAAACAAGGAGAGTTTCCATCTCTCTCTCTCTGTCAGTATCTCTTCCTCTCTCTCTCGTTCTCTCTCCCTCTCCATCTCTCTCTCTCTCTCTCTCTCTCAATATCTCTCCCTGTCTGTCTTTCTCTCAGTATCGCTCTCTGTCAGTCTCTCAGTATCGCTCTCTGTCAGTCTCTCTCTCTCTCTCTCTGTCAGCATCTCTCTCTCAATCTTTGTCTGTCAATCTCTCTCATCTTCTGTCTTGACGTCGCTCCCCCTGTCTCTCTCTCTCATACTACATACCTGTTAGAAGATACATATATAAGCTAATGTAATACCACTAAGAAAAATAACTACATTAGAAGTCTCTCCTTTCCGTGACCATATAAATGTTATTCATCGCTACAAATAGGTACCGTAGCAGCTTTTGACAAATTAACCAAATACTTATGTTAGTTCTTTTTGATTATATTATGTATTGGTATATTTATATTTTTGTCTAATTGTTTATTTTATTTTAGTTTTTTCCGGTCCTTTTACCATCATCGTGTTGCTTTAGCAGCTGTCACAGATTAGTAAGAGGATCCGCTTTGCTGGGTTGTACGAGCGCAATAGTCCATTTCTTCTGCTGATCGCTGAATTCTTATGAACTCATTGTTGCTCTTCACCGCCTATTGCAGATCTATGAGAGGTTTAGTAAACTTTACCTACAACATAGGAGAGAGCTGTAAAATCCTCTTGTAAGTTAGGTGACACCTTGGCTTCTGTGCAGGTGCATGTAAGTATATAATATATGGCATGATGTACAGTGTGGGTTTCATAGCACAGGAAATTGGTTAGCTTACAGTACAGGTAGTCCAGTGCCTGCTTGCATTCTCCACCATATTGTGACAGAAGTAGGAAGCTGACGTCTTCTACAAAGAGCCAGTTATAGAAAGGATTAACTTCCCTGCTTTTCTTCTCAGCTTAATGTTACCAATGCTGGGAGGCCAGAAGACCTGAACTCTCCTAAATGAATGGATGCCCATCCTCTCTCCTCTATTCACTCCAGGGTCCCTTAAACCAACTCTTACTTGAGACAAACATATTTAAATTTCAGATTTCTAACACATGTTAAAATTATAAATAATACAGAGAGCTGGGACACATATACATAACCCATTGGTTTCCTGGTGCTACTCATACATCAGTCAGAAAAAGTTATGTGTGTAATGTTACATATCCTATCTATCATTTTTAGGCAAAAAACAGGGATTCTCTGCACTCTCGTTGGGCGTGAGTTGGTCAGTTTAACATATATTGAAATATGTAGAACTAACATTCCCTGTTTTTAATATAGAAAAGTAGCTAGTACAGCATTAATTATGTATTTGGAGAGTGCAGAGTATCCCTGTTTTTGTCTATACAATGTGGGCAACACCTTCTTGTATCCCAGTCTGTACAGTACAGTGCAGAGGATCTATGTCTGTTTTTCTATCATGTTGGAGATAATTTGCAGCTCTGGACCAAGCATTTCTCTTGCTGCAATAAATTGAACAATGAATCCTGAGGCAGTTAAATTATGCTTTACCAGATCTTTGACAGCAGGAATGGACATTGTGACATCATCTGCGGTAATACGTAAGTCATGTAAAATGCCAACCAATTAGCTGATTACATTAACTCTGACAGGTAGTCAGCTCCAAATATAGAACCAGCCACTGCAAGGTTCCTATATGCAAACATTTCCAGATATTTGCAAGAAGCAAATTTATTTTGCATTATTCTGTGATTATACCATACTTCCTACCTGTAAATCTTTTGAAGGACGCTATTTAGTGTGCAAAGTACAACAGCTTGAAGTCAGTTGACAAGGTTACGTGCCATGTCATACACCTTCTCTCAAGGTTTGCATATTTTTACTTGCACAGTCGTTTCAATGTTAGAAGATTTACTTTAATATTACACAACTTGTATTCTAACTTTAGTGGACTGTGCAGAAACATGACGCGGGCGGCAGGTAGCTTTGCACCGTAACCTCTGGCATCAGGCTGATAAATTGGCCCCAGTCCTTGGGGGAGGAAGAAAAGAATAAAATAATGTGGAATGCGTGATACAGATAACAAGGCGCTCCATAACTCTGTAATTGTTCCTTGACAAAACGCGTCAAAAACAGTGGTTACAAAATAATGTGAAGGAACTTAATTGGTTCCATCCTGGTGATAAGCCCACACGTCAAATGAGAAATGATAGACACTAGCTAAACAACAATGGAAAGAAATGCAAAAAGGCATAACATATAAAAGTACCCGCCACACTTATTATTAGACTGCGTCTTGGTTTCTAATAGACACAATTCTGCTTCAGCCCCAAGATGCTGAAATAATATGTTTCCTATTCAGTGTGACAATATATTCAAGTATAAGTGTATGCACTTGTTGATGCCACTAGACATGATGTAAATTATTTAAAGGAGTCTCTTCCTCAAAATGTTGCAATCATTTTCAACAGTCTTGCTTCTTCACTGGTTATATTTTTAAATTCTGGTTCTCATCCACAAAGCTCTTCCCTGCTATATCTCATCTCTCTCCTTCATCTCTGTTTACCTCCCTACCTGTGCTGTTAAGTCTTCCAATGGCCATATACCTATCATCCTCCCTTAGCAACACCTCCCACTCCCATCTCCAATACTTGTTCTCTATAAGCTGCTATTCTTTTATCCACATTCTTATGGCTGAAAAATACATTTTAAATGATCAGAACTATAGGGTTAATTGTTACCAAAACACCACAAAATCAAGTAACTAAAAACAAAAGTAAGAAAACAGCAGTAGCTATAGCTGCCTTAAGGTTCTATTGCAGCTAGTAGGGGTGAATTCAGACATCTATGTTTTCAGAATCACTTGATACAGTACATGTTGGTTGAAATTTCCAGCTCACAACTTGATAGGTTAGACACAACTTAAATGGATGCTTATTGTAACACACAAGGCAGCAGAAATTCAATAATAATTAATCATTAAGGAGAGTATAGCATAATAAAGGAGTAACTTTGCACCTGGGCAAAACCATGTTGCATGGGACGGGGAGGTAAATTTAAAATGTGGACAGAGATTTATAGATGGGATAATGCATTTCCTAGATCAACTTTACATTTCAGTGTAAAAATAAAGCTATCAAGTATTTGTGTGCTAGATGAAAAAACAGCCAGTATTTAACTTATGTACAAAATAATAAACTAATTTGCACCCCTTGCATTGTAACATGGTTTGTCCCGGAGAACATTTACTGCTTTTTTGCCTTACTTTCCTTAATGACTCAGGCGCAGAGTTCTCTAACACTTGCCCTATTCAATAACATCACATATCAGCTGACAATGGTGTTTCATTAACGGGAGATCAGGTTTTTTTTGGTGACAGAAATCAGTAAATGCTGCAAATGTGGAACTGAACTTTATGGGATAATTGCATCAATGATTTTTTTTTATGAAATAAACTGGCAGTGCCACCATGTATCAGGATCTCCGCATAATATAATAATTTCAGTCTGCAAATAACTAGAAAAAATGACTAATCTACTTACTCAGAGCTTTGTTACATTGATCTTGCATCATTTTAATGAACTGAGCTGTTTATATCCAGCCGTTTTCATACTAAACACAGCAAATTATTATATAAGCCGCTGATTGGCTTCCAAAACATCACAAACTTACAAGAGGATATTTTAAATGACTGCACAGATAAAGCACATCTCTTTTTATTTCACATGGCACAATAGGATGGCATTAAGCTCCGGAAATTCTGTTTGCCACAATTTGAACAAATATTGTTTTCCTCTTGTTTTGTAGTGGAGCAGGTGCCGTCAGCCACCTGCGCCACTAACCTCAGTTAGTAGTAAGTGCAGAGAAACGCGTCAGCAACTGTAGCCAGGGGCTGGTTGGCAGACTTTAGCCCGGGGGGCAATCACCCAGCACTGGCCCATAAGCAGCGGCCCATTCTTTAGTGGTTTTCGGTACAATATATATTTATCAATATAAAGAGAGGCTATTTTAGTGTTCCTTAATCCAGCGATGCTTTATTATTATAAATGAAAAAACTTAAATAATAAAAATAAATAATGCAACAAAAAAAGCAAACGTCACTTTAAATTGCCTTTTATTTTATATGCTCCTTCTCCCTACAGCACCTTTTTAATTTTTTCCATATCTGGCTGATTATAATGGGATTTATCAAAATGCAAAAAGCCCATTTGCTTTAAAAACCTGATGTTCGCTCTGTATACTAATAGGGTTATTAATTGTTTTATGGTTAACCTAAACCAAATAGTATTAGGGGTGATACTGGGAGGAGAGCTGGAGGCCTCCCCTATGATGTAACATGGTTATCATTTTAGGCAAATACACAAGCAATACTGTGTGCACTACTGTTATGTGCACACAGTTCTGCCTTCACGAGCAATACACAGTGAAGCGGGACATACCTCCCAACTGTCCTAAGCGAAACAGTCCCCCAAATTCAGGACTCTCCCACCAGATTCAGGACAGTTGGCAGACTGTCTTGCTCTCTCCTCCCTGTTCTTGTCACTGTCACCACTTTGGGCAGCTGATTTCTTTAGCTCAGTTGCTGCTTTTCTTGATCCTGGAATGTTGGATGCCCTATTTGGAAATAAAATGAGTACATAAAAATTAGAAAACTCCAACTCCTTTGGTCTTAAGACATGACCACTCTCTTGTACAGTCCCTTATTCTGTGTCGGAGGGGAGGATGAATAGCGTGGGGTGCCCCCCCGCCCAAAAAAAAAGCTACAACCAGCACTGTTCTATCCCTGGTTGGGCTGGTCACAGTGTAACAGGAAACCCTCAATGCATGGTATGCCTGTCATAATGTGACACCCCCCAGCCTGATCAGCACAGGGCTGAGTTCCCTATAGGAATCCATCCTACAAAAAGTCCCCTTGGAAAAAACAGCCATGATCTAGAAGGGTTGGGTTCCTCCCAACACCCTTGCTGGGGGTAACAAAGTGTTAAATGATAGCACAAAATATTTTGCTATGTGCCACTACAGGAAATATATTCAAAGTTTAGCTGCCCTTATTTATTTTGTGAATCTTGCATTTTGGGGGGGAGGTATTTATCCAGTCTTGATTCTTTCTTACGGATGTCAACAATTCTACAATTTTGGATGATAACTAACGACGCGTTTCTGTGATTTTACCACTAGCATCACTGAATACACATTCAGATAACACACTAGAATATGGGCAGAAAAGAGTTTCTATGGCAAATTTCAATAATTCTGGCTTCTGATGAAGATCATTCTACCAGATTTTCAGATGATCATAAACAGGTAAAAGTACCATAAGGCAATTAAGGTTCTTCTACCATTTTCTGTCAATATTTTTGCAGATCCTGTTTTTAAAAAAGTGTCTGCATTATTCTAATCAAAATAGGTTTTTTTGCATTGGTAAAGATAGATGTTCACTAACCCTGATAGGTAGTTTGTTTAGAGTTTGGTGAATTTGCTTAGTAAGTTCATTACCATGAGGTTGTGTTGAACACACTAACGCATTTTTTTTCTCTAACACAATACTCTCCTTGCTCTATGAATGACTGAACACTTTGTGTGTTTCTTAGCTATACCAGATGTATTCTCGTTTTTGGATGTCATTAATAAAATCCCCCATTTTATATTTGTAGCATGGATCCAACAGGGTGCCGATAATCGTCATCAAGGTAGAATTTCATCTAGCCGACAAATCGCTCAATGTCAACGAGTTGACATTGTGGCAAATCGTTGTGCCATATAAGATCAATTCTTACACAATTTGATCTGTTAAAATCTCCACAGATCTTCCTTGACATTGCTAACATGCATTCAATGTCGTGGTGAGTGTGAACGAATGTCTGTGCAACGAGGTTGAACACATAAACTAAACATGGGCTGTGTGGAAATTACACCCACAGGGAGCGGCAATGGCATTTGTTCTATTGTCAGATATTACATTTACAATCTTTAGTTGTCTGTAGAAAAATCCGTGCTCAGTGTTGCAATTTATACAAGCAAGGATTTTATAAACGGTATGTGATTTCAAGTTCAGGATGATTAAATATAAGATAGCATGACAACACTTCCCTTGTCCTTTTCTTAAAGGCATTGAAGCCAGAAGCCAGGGGATACGCATGACAACACCGATGGTGTTGGCATAATTTCTAATGCCATTATTTTCACTAAATGCATGTTTGAGGAGAGTGCTCTAGGATGCATTCTTCTGTACTTTTTCCCCCTCTGATTAATATTTCCACCATGTGGCGGCTAGTTGTGGCTGGTTTGGAATTTTGAATGGATGGTAATACTAATGAATAAACAAATGAATCTCCGACCTCTGCAGGGTGGAAATCTGCTGAACTGGAGTGGTCAAGGGGCTTTCATGGTTCTGATAATTGAAAAAAGGGTTCAGTAGCTTTAAAAAAAAACTATTGATTCAATTATTTGGATTCATCAGTTGGTTCAGGTAAAAATGATTATATTAGTGTTTTTCTTGTTGGTATATGCACAGCTGAAACCAATGTAAATGTGTTTGATGAATATTTTGTTAACTGGTGATCTTATGATGCCAATCAGTACATAGAACTCAATCGAGTCATATCATGAGATATTATGTTAATGAAACTAGAGGAGTTTCTTCTGCACATACTATTTGGAGATGATAAACTGCATCCACTTATCACCATACAATTTGTAACAAGGAGTGACGAGCTGTCTGGTGACGGACTCGACATGCTTACCTGAAATTGAAATTGTCTGAAATTCCCATAGGAAAAAAAAAAAAATGAATTCTTGTCTTGACATTTTTATAGCTCTGTACAGGCAATTCATCAGCCGAAATGATCAAAGATCGCTCAATCTAAATTATGTTCATGTCGCTGTTCAACTCGAAATGAAGTTTATGACTGGTCTTGTCAATTTTTAAGTTATGTTCAATGTAAGGCAAATTACATAGCTATGAACTTTCAAAAAGTCTCGAATGTTTGTTTTATCCACAATACCTTTTAAAAGCTATTCAACACGACTAACGTGTAGAGAGACGTGTTTGTAGTGTGTTAAAGGCCGTGTTGTCTAAGCGGGGCTGTGAACGGTAGAAGCATTAGAAGATTTCATGCGCAGTATGAATCTTCGTGTTCTTCCACTGCGCTAATAATGCCTCGTTATGATGCCGGTGAACTTGTGAATAAACAACAGAAGCCTTTCATAGATTATAAATAGGTCCAAACCAGGGCTGGTTTAAGGATGAAGCAAGTGAGACTATTGTTATTGGCCTAAATGTGTTAAAGATCCAGAAAGCATATTATGGAGTTAAATGTTTTTCTATGTCCGTATGAACATCTTCTGTAATTTACAGCGTGCTCCCATCCACTGTATTAGCGAGTTGGAGCAAGAACATACATCTTGTTTTATCCACAATACCTTTTAAAAGCTATTCAATACGACTAACGTGTAGAGAGGCGTGTTTGTATATATATATATATAGTGACATGGGCACACTCTTATGGTGATACACACAAACAACTTCTTGCTCTTTTTAATTTGCTTCATTGTCAGAATGGCAAAGTAATTAACAAAATGAAGTTACACATATTTTCTGGTGACCCTAATGCTAAATTAACAGAGTCCAGCGTTCTAGACACCGGCCAACTTCTTCAGCATCGGTCACGCTGAACAATGAAGACAGACAGGTATTTATACTCGACACTTCTCCCACAGCCCTAGCTTGATGAGCAGGTGACACTCCCACCTTGCCTTGAAAAAGGAGTTCCTTGCTGGTGTTCTGTTTAATTACTCTTCACTGCAGACATTCCCTGTCAGCTGACTGTAACTGTGAAAAAGACACTTTCAAATCATGTACGGTAAATAAGACTTTATACTGCCACACATATGTCCTCCACCTGTTTATCTCTAAACTAGGTGCACTGCTGCATAAGTGTGTAATGTCTGCAGACTGTTAGATGCCTATGGCAAATCCCTCTCTTTGTCCCAGTAATATATATATATATATATATATATATATATATATATATATATATATATTATAGTATATAAAGTACAATAAATTACATGTGTCTACATATGTTCTTAGACTGGATCAGGTCACATATTTGGCTGTTATATCCAGGGCTCCTTGTGCTAATAATCCGTCTTTCTATAAAAACTACAACCAACCTCAGGATTATATACACCTACAGATTACCCTCTGTTGTTACTCGATTCCTCCATGTAGGTAAATAATGTATTATTAACAGCTGTAACAACAGAAGATTCTACATAACAGATGCAGTAACTGATGTGAGTTGTCATAAGATAGCGCAGATGTAGCATAACAACATCGTACCAGACACTTTGTTTAGGATAGAGACGTAAATACCCACAGAGGATAGATACATTATATCAGTGTAAGACAGATTGTTCTGTATTAACTTTAATTAAAGCTTTTATACATTATAGATTGTCAAAAACATTAATATCACAGTCTATTAATTAACTATCTATCTATCTTTCTAATATCTGTCTATCTATCTGTCTATCTATCTATCTATCTATCTATCTATCTCTCATATCTATCTATCTATTCATCTCAGACTTTATCTATCTATCTATCTATCTATCTATCTATCTAATAACTATCAATATATCTATCTATCTATCTATCTAATAACTATCAGTATATCTATCTATCTTTCTAATATCTATCTATCTATCTATCTATCTATCTATCTATCTATCTAATAACTATCAGTATATCTATCTATCTTTCTAATATCTGTCTATCTATCTATCTATCTATCTATCTATCTATCTATCTATCTCTCATATCTATCTATTCATCTCAGACTTTATCTATCTATCTATCTATCTATCTATCTATCTATCTATCTATCTATCTATCTATCTATCTATCTCTCATATCTATCTATCTATTCATCTCAGACTTTATCTATCTATCTATCTATCTATCTATCTATCTATCTATCTATCTATCTATCTAATAACTATCAATATATCTATCTATCTATCTATCTAATAACTATCAATATATCTATCGCTCATATCTATCTATCTATCTATCTATCTATCTATCTATCTATCTATCTATCTATCTATCTATCTCTCATATCTATCTCTCATATCTATCTATCTATCTATCTATCTAATAACTATCAATATATCTATCTATCTATCTAATAACTATCAATATATCTATCGCTCATATCTATCTATCTATCTATCTATCTATCTATCTATCTATCTATCTATCTATCTCTCATATCTATCTCTCATATCTATCTATCTATCTCAGATCTATCTATCTATCTATCTATCTATCTATCTATCTATCTATCTATCTATCTATCTATCTATCTATCTATCTATCTCAGATCTATCTATCTACTATCAATCAATCTATCTCAGATCTATCTATCTATCTATCTATCTATCTATACATATTATGTCACATTTTCAGGGGAAGCATGAAAAAAATAAACATTTGAAGCTCCAGTGAAGGTAATATCAGGTATTGTGTTGTATTTTCATAACTCCCATGACAAAAATTTCCTTTGAGGTTAAGTGATATTCAGAATGTAATAGTTTATTATGTACAAGTATATGAGATAATAGAGTCTTCCTAGCAGTAACAATGCTGCGTATTCCGCATGCCAGCAGCTCACACCTGTACATTCACCACAGAATAGACGGGAAATTCATGTGGGTTTTTTTTTTGTCCCTTAATATCTAGATGTCATCAAGTCGACATTTGTTGCCATGGTAACTCTTTGGTTCAAGCATGTTTAAGACTATTTAACCTTGTGGGAGGCAAATTTTTAAATGACAGCTGTGAGTTGAATTAAAATGTCTCAGAGCTTTAAAAAAACTACTTAATAAATATATCCTGTCGCGGTGGAAGCATTTTAATGCTAGTGTCATTACCAGGCGATTGCCTACGTGAAATTATTGTAATGGGAATGTGGTGGACAGCGACAATTTCAGTGGGGGGGGGGAAACGAGAAAATTATTTTTCTAATGGCCATTTTTTTACTTTGAAAAATACATTTTTCAAGCTGTTTACTTCAACTTCCTTTCTTGGAAACATGATAAGTGTCTGGGTTAATCTAGTTATTTTAGGCGTGATAAAACTGCAAAGGGTTTTCAGAAGTTGTAAGGGAAAAAACAAACATTAAAATCCTGTATTTTCTGATGGTCTCTGAACCTCTTGTGGATAAATTGCTCCCTCTTGTGGACAAATCAGGCACTGCATACTGCACTTCCAAAGGAACCTTTTTTTGCAGCTAAGTATGCAATATTCCATTTCTGACACCAGTCTCTGAGATGAGTTTTAACCACGGGGAGATAAATAGCCACAGCAGTATTTCATGATGTAACCGTGATGTGAATCATATTGTGGCTGTTAATACTTGAACTACTGTGCAAGCATTGGATTTTAAAGGATTGAATTTTACCTTCATAGAGTCCTATTGTCCAAGATGGACTGTTTATTTTTTGTGCCCTTGAATGTGACAAAAGATATGCTCAAAGAATTGTTTATTGGATACAATTATGTATACACAGCAGATCATTGGTGGCATCCAAGGGCAGTGTGGTGGCACAGTGGTGAGCATTGCTTTTTCGCAGCGCTGGGGTCGTGAGTTTGACACTGACTGAGGTCAAAGTGGACATTTAGGTGTGACGGCATGAAAAATGTAATGGGGATTCAATGGACTGGAATGTGATAGTGTTACAATGAAGGCAGTAGGAGAAGTGGTGGTATGACATACCACCACTATATATACAGGGTGATTCAAAAGTCGCAGTACACCCTTTTATTTCAAAAACTCTACAGGAAATTGGGAAACCTGAATACTCCAGTAAGGTATGGGTGACGTGGTCTATCTTTTACGGTATGTACCAAACATGGGCGCCATCTTGAAATCGGACAATCGGCCCAATTCCTGTAGAGTTTTTGAAATAAAAGGGTGTACTGCGACTTTTGAATCACCCTGTCTATATATATATATATATATATATATATATTAGAGATGGTCACTGACCCCCGTGTTTTGGTTTTGGATTCGGTTTTGGATCTGGATTACCGTCGTGTTTTGGTTTTGGTTTTGGTTTTGCAAAACCGCCATTGCGTGTTTTGGTTTTGGTTTTGGTTTTGTTTGGTTTTGTTTTGCTATTTTTTGGGAAAATCCATGTTTTTGGGCCTAAATTAACCCAATTTAGTGCTCCAACTGTTTTAGAGACAAGTAATCTAATTGTTGAGGTAATAAATCATCCAAAAAAACAGTTTAATTCTTCGTTGGTAGGCCTTCATTTATTCTACACACAAAACCGATTGTCTTCCTCTCCATCTATGCATATTGGCAATGCAGCCATCGTCTTTGGATGTATATTACACCCTACACTTATAGTTAAATATGTAAAGAAATGGAAAAAGACAGTTTGCTTTCTGTCTCTATAGGCCCCCCTCCACTTTTTTAAAAAAAACCAAAAATTCAGCCATTATAGACTGTACAATATTAATTGACATGGAGAAAGCCAGTTTGGTTTCTGTCTCTCTAGGCTCCCCTCCACTTGTATAAAATACTAATAAATTCAGCCGTTATATACTGTACAATATAAATTGAAATGGACAAAGGCAGTTTGGTATCTGTCTGCATCAGATCCTCTCTCCACTAGGAGTAAAATAGAAAACTATTCAGCCGTTATATAATCTAGAATATAAATAGAAATTGAGAAAGGCAATTTGGTATCTGTCTGCATCATAATCATCAACATCATCATTAGCGCCCTCGTCGCCTACACAAATCTCCCCCTCATCCTCTTCTAATTCCAAAGTGGCATCCTCAATTTGGGTATCACCGGCTACACTCGGGCTATTAAGGCACACATCAGAAGAATGCTCACGATTAGACATCCTACTGTTGGATGGACTCTCCACAGGGATTGTTGTCATTTGTGAATCAGAGCAAATATTCTCCTGTAATGCCTCACTGTTATCTTGCAGCTCGGCTTTGACGCGTAACAGTAGTTGTGCACCAATTGTAGGCTGGGTAAATTTTTGGGATCTGCCACTAATAGCCAAAGGTGAAGGCCTCATTCTCTCTTTGCCACTGCGTGTGTAGAATGGCATGCTTGCAATTTTTTTTTTATCGTCACTTAACTTTTGCTCAGTTACACTTCTTTTTCGCTTCAATACAGTAAATTTTTTTGGGGTTTTTGTTTTTTGCACTAATTTGAAAACACTCTGTTGTTTGACATCGCCTTGGCCAGATGACGTACTGGGAACACTAACATCAGGACTGGTGACAGAACCTGGTTGCTCATTCAGATCATATGTGGACTGCTTTGAATCCATTCTGAGCGCAAACCACTGGGGAGTGCTAAAAATTATTTGGTAGATACTGCTGACAGATATGACTTTTGACAGCCAGAAATATTAATGCACAATTAGGGAGTACACCCCAAAAGCACTGAGGAGTGCTAAAAATTATTTAGTAGATACTGCTGACATATATGACTTTTGACAGCCAAAAATATTAATGCACAATTAGGGAGTACACCCCAAAAGCACTGAGGAGTGCTAAAAATTATTTAGTAGATACTGCTGACAGATATGACTTTTGACAGCCAGAATTATTAATGCACAATTAGGGAGGACACCCCAAAAGCACTGAGGAGTGCTAAAAATTATTTAGTAGATACTGCTGACAGATATGACTTTTGACAGCCAGAAATATTAATGCACAATTAGGGAGGACACCCCAAAAACACTGAGGAGTGCTAAAATTTATTGAGTAGATACTGCTGACAGATATGACTTTTGACAGCCAGAAATATTAATGCACAATTAGAGAGGACACCCCAAAAACACTGAGGAGTGCTTAAAATTATTGAGTAGATACTGCTGACAGATATGACTTTTGACAGCCAGAAATATTAATGCACAATTAGAGAGGACACCCCAAAAACACTGAGGAGTGCTAACATTTATTGAGTAGATACTGCTGACAGATATGACTTTTGACAGCCAGAAATATTAATGCACAATTAGAGAGGACACCCCAAAAACACTGAGGAGTGCTAACATTTATTGAGTAGATACTGCTGACAGATATGACTTTTGACAGCCAGAAATATTAATGCACAATTAGGGAGGACACCCCAAAAACACTGAGGAGTGCTAAAATTTATTGAGTAGATACTGCTGACAGATATGACTTTTGACAGCCAGAAATATTAATGCACAATTAGAGAGGACACCCCAAAAACACTGAGGAGTGCTTAAAATTATTGAGTAGATACTGCTGACAGATATGACTTTTGACAGCCAGAAATATTAATGCACAATTAGAGAGGACACCCCAAAAACACTGAGGAGTGCTTAAAATTATTGAGTAGATACTGCTGACAGATATGACTTTTGACAGCCAGAAATATTAATGCACAATTAGAGAGGACACCCCAAAAACACTGAGGAGTGCTAACATTTATTGAGTAGATACTGCTGACAGATATGACTTTTGACAGCCAGAAATATTAATGCACAATTATGGGGGACAACCCAAAAGCGCTGGGGAGTGCCAAATATGAAGAAAAAATAATAAACCTCTATCCTCCTCTCTGCACTAGCGATTTTGGTTAGAGCAATTGCAAGAACAATATTGTATTCTTTCTCTGTCCCTGCTCTAATTAGCCTATGACTACACCCTGCTCTCTCCCTCTGTCAAATGGCGATGGATTGCTGTGGAGGCGTGTATTTATAAAGTTGAAGTATCGCGAGAACCGAGTCCCGAGATCCGACGACGTCACAATGACGTTCGGCCTCGATTTGGATTCGGAATTGGCGGGAGAGTACCGAGCTGCTCAGCTCGGTACTCGGATACCCAAAGTTCGGGTGGGTTCGGTTCTCGGAGAACCGGACCCGCCCATCTCTAATATATATATATATACATATGAAGCACTCAAGGGATGTTTTTTCGATAATTTCGGCTATTTGTTGGATAAAATCAAATTATTATACTAAAGCAATCTCATTTCTGTGCATGAAAAAAGGAATCAGGTGTATCAAAGTATTGTGTGTGTATAAACCATTCAATAACGTGACTGTTTGTGTAAAGATCCCTCGATTTGAAGTTATACAATCGTTGAGTGTGGACGTCTTCACAGTAGCTGTGTATTCAGCCTTAGCCGAGATCCATCACAATTGTCTGTCTTTTTATGGTCATAACTATAATATGCTTTACAAACGGTCATGAATATGAGAGACCGTGAGTCCAGTACATACTATATATGTTTAGCATTAGCTTTTAGAATATCAGGACAATTACATCTTAACCTAATAGTCTGGAACTGTACATAGGAAACTATGGGAAGAACTATGTGATATATATATATATATATATATATATATATATATATATATATATATATATATAAAATATATATATAAAATGCTAACGCTGCTCTTCACCTTTATAAATACACACAAAACACGCAAATAAATTAGGTTAAATGTTTATGAATGACTCTTTTGTGTATATGACTATTACTACTGACTAGATTTTCCTAATTTTTTGGCCTTGCTTTGTTTGGTTTATTTAGGCTTTTGGGTGGCAGTTACCATTTATAAAGACCTTTGCTATTCCAAATTGACTCAATTTTCTATCCATTCGTTTTATTTGCACTTAGTGTTAAATTAATAGGGATGTACTAATTAATTTAAGCCACAAAGTGTAACTGTGATGCCACCTAAAAGGCAAATGTCTACTGTGGGAGTAACTGAGCAGCAAAAAAAACAGACTGAGCGGAAAAAAGCCCAATGACAAACTCTGACTGATGACCAAAGAGAACGTGATTGTCATCGACATGGAAATTTGACTCCTCAGCAAATTGCTCGTCACAGAGAAAACAATCGAAGAGCGAACAAGACAGAGGTAATATCACGTCAACGCCTACAAAGTCAGCCAGCAAGATGCCGCACCATGCTTGTCATAGGTAACTTTCATTAAACAAATATTAATGCTCATAACTGTGGTTCCATGAACAGTATTTGGGGATTTTTAAGCATTTTGCGGCTTAACAGCCATCTGGGAAACTATTCAATCAATGCCGCCACAAGGGTAAAGTCAAATTTGGGTGCAATAAAGTAGTATAGTATTTGGCTAAATACATGCAGTCAGTGTAAGTACTGACGAAGCAGCAGTAGAACGTTTAGGAAAATTAGTCCGGCTGCTGCATTCAAAATAGATTGTAGGGGTGAGAGACTGGTTAGGGGAAGACCAGTAAGGAGGGAATAGTCAACGCGGGAGATGATAAGTGCATGAATTAAAGTTTTTGCAGTGTCCCATGTAAGATATGTGCGTATTCTGGAAAAGTTTCTTAGGTGTATGTAACGGGGTTTGGATACATATTGGATGTGGGGAACAAAGGATAGTTCGGAGTCAAGGACAACACCCAGGCAGCGAGTTTGAGTGATAGAGTTTATTTTTGTGCTGTCAAAAGAAGAAGATTTTTGCAATATTTTTAGGTCAATTTTTGAAAGATTGAGTTTGAGATGGCGAGACGACATCCTAAATGAATTGGCAGAAAGACTATTCAGTAATGCAGGCCAACACAGATGGTGAGAGATATGAGGAGGATAGATAAATGTGTATATCAGCCACATGTGGGTGATATTGAAATCCAACATGTAGCATTTTTATGAGAAGTGTCAAATGCAGCATAGAAGCCCAGGAGAATTAGAAACAAGTAATGACTTTAAGATTAATCAAATTAGTGATCACCTTAGTCAATGCGGTCTGTGGAGGGTTGAGAACAAAAGCCTGATGAGCTTCATCATGAAGAGTCATGAAACACAAACTGCTGAGAGCAGAGGCGGAACTAGCGAGCTGTGGGCCCCGTTGCAGGGCAGCTCGGAGGATGAAACCGGGGCCCACAGCTCACTAGTTCTCCGTGCAACAAGACCCATTATCTCCATGGGCCACAGAGAACCCCACTTGCTGCACCAATGGTAGATCTGGCCACTGGCTGAGAGTCAGGGTTGACCAAATCAAGCCAGTTTAGAGTCATAAAATTTGAGACTTTAACACTTTAATAATAGTTGCTGACAAATTGTGGATATATACATGGAAAATAAAGACTGCATTCCTATGTGGTCCAGGCAGGACCAGTAGAAGGTAATATCAGATGCAATTGTGGATCAAACAAAGAAAATGTGGTTAGATCCAAAATTAAGGGGAGGCAGATTATCAGTATATGACCAAACGGTGCTTTTTAACAGTGATTTTCCATCACCTTGTTAGTTAATCACTAAGATAAAAAAAATCACAACTGCATGCCATCATAACTGCATTTCACATTTTTGCTGTGTTTGCATTCTGCTTAACTTGTCCTTTAATTTGTGACATTGTCTAAAATGATAAGATACCTTCTCGGCCAGATCTGGCACTTGGTTTGTGACCTCTGCTCTGTCACTGGCTTCTGCTTTTGTTCCAGCTGTTAGTTCAAGATTAGCCACTCTTCAAATGATCTGTTTGTCATTCTGTCAACGGCATTTGGCTGCAGTGTGAGTTTCAGGGATTTCGTGTTTAAGACCTCTTGGCACCGAGGACCGGAAAGCTCTTTCCTTATGGGAAATTGTGATGACATTTGATGACAGATTTTCTGCAAGCACAGAAATTAGTACAGACTGATGAATGTTACAACAAGACTAGGACGTTAGGGGTGTAGAGTTAAATAGCGTGGTCAAGCCGTAAATATTTCGCGATGAGAGGATGCAGATGACAGAGGGTGACCTTTTGTATTGAACTAGGGCAATTAAAGCTGGCCAAGGGGTCTGTTGCCATGATTTTCGCATGATGCATCAATAAAAAATGTGGTCAAGCCCACGAAGACTAATATTGCACAGATCTGTTTGTATGATGATTACATTGGTGGGAGCTCTATTCATTTTGGATGATGCTGGTGTAGTTGTTGGTTTATGAAAAAGAAAAGATATCCGCACTAGGTAAGTTTTATACCAATGTCTAATAATAGTAGAGATGGGCGGGTCCGGTTCTCCGAGAACCGAACCCACCCGAACTTTGGGTATCCGAGTACCGAGCTGAGCAGCTCGGTACTCTCCCGCCAATTCCGAATCCAAATCGAGGCCGAACGTCATTGTGACGTCGTCGGATCTCGGGACTCGGTTCTCGCGATACTTCAACTTTATAAATACACGCCTCCACAGCAATCCATCGCCATTTGACAGAGGGAGAGAGCAGGGTGTAGTCATAGGCTAATTAGAGCAGGGACAGAGAAAGAATACAATATTGTTCTTGCAATTGCTCTAACCAAAATCGCTAGTGCAGAGAGGAGGATAGAGGTTTATTATTTTTTCTTCATATTTGGCACTCCCCAGCGCTTTTGGGTTGTCCCCCATAATTGTGCATTAATATTTCTGGCTGTCAAAAGTCATATCTGTCAGCAGTATCTACTCAATAAATTTTAGCACTCCTCTGTGTTTTTGGGGTGTCCTCCCTAATTGTGCATTAATATTTCTGGCTGTCAAAAGTCATATCTGTCAGCAGTATCTACTCAATAAATGTTAGCACTCCTCAGTGTTTTTGGGGTGTCCTCTCTAATTGTGCATTAATATTTCTGGCTGTCAAAAGTCATATCTGTCAGCAGTATCTACTCAATAATTTTAAGCACTCCTCAGTGTTTTTGGGGTGTCCTCTCTAATTGTGCATTAATATTTCTGGCTGTCAAAAGTCATATCTGTCAGCAGTATCTACTCAATAATTTTAAGCACTCCTCAGTGTTTTTGGGGTGTCCTCTCTAATTGTGCATTAATATTTCTGGCTGTCAAAAGTCATATCTGTCAGCAGTATCTACTCAATAAATTTTAGCACTCCTCTGTGTTTTTGGGGTGTCCTCCCTAATTGTGCATTAATATTTCTGGCTGTCAAAAGTCATATCTGTCAGCAGTATCTACTCAATAAATGTTAGCACTCCTCAGTGTTTTTGGGGTGTCCTCTCTAATTGTGCATTAATATTTCTGGCTGTCAAAAGTCATATCTGTCAGCAGTATCTACTCAATAATTTTAAGCACTCCTCAGTGTTTTTGGGGTGTCCTCTCTAATTGTGCATTAATATTTCTGGCTGTCAAAAGTCATATCTGTCAGCAGTATCTACTCAATAATTTTAAGCACTCCTCAGTGTTTTTGGGGTGTCCTCTCTAATTGTGCATTAATATTTCTGGCTGTCAAAAGTCATATCTGTCAGCAGTATCTACTCAATAAATTTTAGCACTCCTCTGTGTTTTTGGGGTGTCCTCCCTAATTGTGCATTAATATTTCTGGCTGTCAAAAGTCATATCTGTCAGCAGTATCTACTCAATAAATGTTAGCACTCCTCAGTGTTTTTGGGGTGTCCTCTCTAATTGTGCATTAATATTTCTGGCTGTCAAAAGTCATATCTGTCAGCAGTATCTACTCAATAAATGTTAGCACTCCTCAGTGTTTTTGGGGTGTCCTCTCTAATTGTGCATTAATATTTCTGGCTGTCAAAAGTCATATCTGTCAGCAGTATCTACTCAATAAATTTTAGCACTCCTCAGTGTTTTTGGGGTGTCCTCCCTAATTGTGCATTAATATTTCTGGCTGTCAAAAGTCATATCTGTCAGCAGTATCTACTCAATAAATGTTAGCACTCCTCAGTGTTTTTGGGGTGTCCTCTCTAATTGTGCATTAATATTTCTGGCTGTCAAAAGTCATATCTGTCAGCAGTATCTACTCAATAATTTTAAGCACTCCTCAGTGTTTTTGGGGTGTCCTCTCTAATTGTGCATTAATATTTCTGGCTGTCAAAAGTCATATCTGTCAGCAGTATCTACTCAATAAATTTTAGCACTCCTCAGTGTTTTTGGGGTGTCCTCCCTAATTGTGCATTAATATTTCTGGCTGTCAAAAGTCATATCTGTCAGCAGTATCTACTCAATAAATGTTAGCACTCCTCAGTGTTTTTGGGGTGTCCTCTCTAATTGTGCATTAATATTTCTGGCTGTCAAAAGTCATATCTGTCAGCAGTATCTACTCAATAATTTTAAGCACTCCTCAGTGTTTTTGGGGTGTCCTCTCTAATTGTGCATTAATATTTCTGGCTGTCAAAAGTCATATCTGTCAGCAGTATCTACTCAATAAATTTTAGCACTCCTCAGTGTTTTTGGGGTGTCCTCCCTAATTGTGCATTAATATTTCTGGCTGTCAAAAGTCATATCTGTCAGCAGTATCTACGCAATGGATTCAAAGCAGTCCACATATGATCTAAATGAGCAACCAGGTTCTGTCACCAGTCCTGATGTTAGTGTTCCCAGTACGTCATCTGGCCAAGGCGATGTCAAACAACAGAGTGTTTTCAAATTAGTGCAAAAAACAAAAACCAAAAAAAAATTTACTGTATTGAAGCGAAAAAGAAGTGTAACTGAGCAAAAGTTAAGTGACGATAAAAAAAAAATTGCAAGCATGCCATTCTACACACGCAGTGGCAAAGAGAGAATGAGGCCTTCACCTTTGGCTATTAGTGGCAGATCCCAAAAAGTTACCCAGCCTACAATTGGTGCACAACTACTGTTACGCGTCAAAGCTGAGCTGCAAGATACCAGTGAGGCATTACAGGAGAATATTTGCTCTGATTCACAAATGACAACAATCCCTGTGGAGAGTCCATCCAACAGTGGGATGTCTAATCGTGAGCATTCTGCTGATGTGTGCCTTAATAGCCCGAGTGTAGCCGGTGATACCCAAATTGAGGATGCCACTTTGGAATTAGAAGAGGATGAGGGGGAGATTTGTGTAGGCGACGAGGGCGCTAATGAGGATGTTGATGAGGATGAGGTTGTTTGTGTAAGTCCTGCACCAGTGGCAGCAGTTCTGGCACGTGACAAGAAAAAGGCCATTGTCATGCCTGGGCATAAAACAAAAAAATCCACTTCTTATGTGTGGAATTATTTCTACCCAAATCCAGACAACAATTGTATAGCCATTTGTAGTGTATGTGAAGCCACAGTCAGTCGAGGGAGGGACCTTAACCATCTTGGAACCTCGTCTATGTTACGCCATTTAACGAGAGTTCATGGCAAAGTGTTGGGAAAAGCTGAAAGTTCTTCCCAAAAGAATACAAGCACTCCCTCATCAGCTAAGACCCTCCGCTCACCGACATACCGACGGCCACAAAATACACCCACCACACCATCCTCATCAATATCCTCAGTAGCGCTCGGAGTTAGCCCGGCATCCCACTTAAGGCTGGATGACTCCGGCACTATTATTGATTCCTCTGAAGAAAGCGTTAGTCCTGCTGCTGCTGTTGCTGCTGCTGGGGGTGAATCGTCATCCCAGAGGCAGGTGAATAAAATGAGCAGTCCTACATTTCAGCAATTAACTGTGAAACAATCCTTTGCGAGGGGAAGCAAATATGACAGCAGTCACCCAGTCGCCAAGCGAATCACAGACGCCATGGCTGCAATGTTAGTGTTAGATCTGCGTCCAATCTCCACCATAAACGCAGCTGGTTTTTCACAGTTAATTGAGGTTTTGTGTCCGCGTTACAGAATTCCATCGCGACACCATTTCTCCCGTAAAGCTATTCCACAACTATACCAAAAAGTGTGTAAAAATGTAGAGATTGCGCTGAAAAATGCCATTCTGCCCACTGTTCACTTAACCACAGATATGTGGACAAGTGGAAGTGGCCAAACCAAAGACTATATGACTGTGACAGCCCACTGGGTTGGTCATTCACCTTCACCAGCAGGAACAGCAGCAGCATGTACACCACTACGTAACATTTGTCACAGGCAGGCCACTCTTTGTATCACCGGCTTCACTAACAGGCATACGGCTGACAATTTGTTACGCAAACTGAGAGATGTGATTGATGCATGGCTTATACCACTCGGACTCTCCCCAGGGTATGTCATTTCAGATAACGCCAACAATATAGTGCGAGCATTACAGCTGGGTGATTTCCAACATATTCCCTGTTTTGCTCACACCATCAACTTGGTGGTGCAGAGCTTCCTACGAAATAACCGTGAGGTGCAGGAGATGCTTTCGGTGGCCCGTAAAATTTCAGGCCATTTCAGGCATTCAGCCACAGCATGTAGGAGATTACAGCAGCTCCAAGAGCAGTTTAACTTGCCCTGCCACCAACTTAAGCAAGAGGTGGTAACTCGGTGGAATTCCACCCTGTACATGCTTCAGAGGATGGAGGAACAGCGCAAAGCCATCCAAGCATATTGCACAAGTCATGACATTGGGAAAGGAGGGGGGATGTATTTCACTCTTGCACAGTGGGGAATCCTTTCAGTGCTGTGCAAGGTGCTGAAACCATTTGAAGTTGTGACATGTGAGGTCAGTGCAGACTCTGCTAGTTTGAGCCAAGTCATTCCTTTAATTAGACTATTGGAAAAGCAGCTTGAGAAAATGAAGGAGGAGCTGAAAGCAAGCAATTCAGCAAAGTATGTTGGCCTTGTCGATCAAGTACTTAATTCGCTTCACAATGATCCTCGAGTTATTAAGATCTTGAACTCGGATCAGTACGTTTTGGCCACTGTGCTTGATCCAAGGTTTAAAACCTACATTGAGTCTTTACTTGTAAATGAGCGAGATGTGAACTTTTGCAAGGAGCTATTGCTCAGCAAGTTGGCCGCTGAACTGGGCCTCGGCTTGACGACGTGTCCTCCTTCACTTTCTCAAGCTGTTGCTCGTAAAAAATTAAATTTCCAAAAAAGAAGCAGGGAAGACACAGGGGGCAGACGAGAACAATTTAACATCTGGGCTGGTTTGAAGGATTTTTCAAAAAAAAGTGTCACTTTGCCCATAAGTCCATCCAATATGAGTATAAACATGCAAAGGATGGTGGAGGATTACTTTCAAGAGGTAGTTGATATGGAAATGTCAGACAGTCCCTTTCCTTACTGGGAAGAAAAGCAAGCTATTTGGAAACCCATGTACAAACTTGCTTTGCAATACCTAAGCTGCCCACCCTCCAGTGTGTACTCTGAACGAGTGTTCAGCACAGCAGGGAACTTAGTCAGTGATCGCCGTAGAAGGTTACTTCCCAAAAATGTGGAGAAAATGATGTTTATAAAAATGAACTACATCTTCCACGAGGAAGGCCTTCACCATCCAAGACATGCAAGCACTGACTGTTCTCTAATGGCGGATTCAAGCGGCGATGAATTGATAGTCTGTGATGATGACGATAACACTGATGAGGGTGAGGATGAAGCTGAAGATGATGCCGATAACATCTTTTTAAAACTTTCTATGTAAGTGTAGGGTGCAATCTACCCCCAAAGAGGAAAGGGACTTGTGGCATTTCCATATCACATACCATCTTGAAAGGCTGCTGTTAGGGCAATTTATCCTTAAGGGTAGGGTGTCATAGACAGAGTGACCCTAAACTGGCTTTGTCCATTTTTCATAATATTGTACAGTCTATAATGGCTGAATTTTTTAGTATTTTATACAAGTGGAGGGGGGCCTAGAGAGACAGAAACCAAACTGGCTTTCTCCATGTCAATTAATATTGTACAGTCTATAATGGCTGAATTTTTTAGTATTTTATACAAGTGGAGGGGGGCCTAGAGAGACAGAAACCAAACTGGCTTTCTCCATGTCAATTAATATTGTACAGTCTATAATGGCTGAATTTTTTAGTATTTTATACAAGTGGAGGGGGGCCTAGAGAGACAGAAACCAAACTGGCTTTCTCCATGTCAATTAATATTGTACAGTCTATAATGGCTGAATTTTTTAGTATTTTATACAAGTGGAGGGGGGCCTAGAGAGACAGAAACCAAACTGGCTTTCTCCATGTCAATTAATATTGTACAGTCTATAATGGCTGAATTTTTGGGTATTTTATACAAGTGGAGGGGGGCCTTGAGAGACAGAAACCAAACTGGCTTTCTCCATGTCAATTAATATTGTACAGTCTATAATGGCTGAATTTTTTGGTATTTTATACAAGTGGAGGGGGGCCTTGAGAGACAGAAACCAAACTGGCTTTTTCCATTTCTTTACATATTTAACTATAAGTGTAGGGTGTAATATACATTCAAAGACGATGGCTGCATTGCCAATATGCATAGATGGAGAGGAAGACAATCTGTTTTGTGTGTAGAATAGGCCTACCAACGAAGAATTAAACTGTTTTTTGGGATGATTTATTACCTCAACAATTAGATTACTTGTCTCTAAAACAGTTGGAGCACTAAATTGGGTTAATTTAGGCCCAAAAACATGGATTTTCCCAAAAAATAGCAAAACAAAACCAAACAAAACCAAAACCAAAACCAAAACACGCATTGGAGGTTTTGCAAAACCAAAACCAAAACCAAAACACGACGGTAATCCAGATCCAAAACCGAATCCAAAACCAAAACACGGGGGTCAGTGACCATCTCTAAATAATAGGCTCCAAATATTATGGCCTATCAATCAGGATGATTGAATTGTAGTACAAAACATCCTGAGCGGTGCGCCCTATACACCAGAAATATAGTAGAGTATCAGAGAGAAGAAAAGTGGGTGACTGAGGGGCACTCAGAGACAATGGATGAGTGTGTATGTAGAATAAAATAAATTTTTATTGATATACCTTAAAATTATAAATAAGCATTTCATCCTAAACCCAAAAGCTAGCGAAGTATTAAAAACCAAAAAACAAAAGCAATAATTGTTAAAATCGCAGATCCACTGCAAACTTAGCTCAGTGGTCATATAATAGATAGTGAACTCAAGGTGGAAAATATCACTATTAATATTAATAGGTTAATATAGAAATAGAAAATTCCACTAATAGCAAAGGATTCCCTATTGACAATAATGACTCTTAGGCTTAAACAATATATAGGATCTAAATCAGAGAAAACCCCTAGGTGGAGGTTATAATAGTGACTTGCTAATATATCATAGTAGCGATATTAAGATAATAAGTAACCTATCAGAGTGAGCCCCTGATTGTATATCTGATTTCCAATGATAAGGAATGTCTTGGAGAGATGCCTATAAGCCTATAAAAGCAGTCCCCCTAGTGGTAGCTAGAATAATATATCTCAGGTCTGTCCTTTTTAGCCTTGAAAAAGCTGTTAAGCGAAACGCGCGTTGACGTTTCTTAGCTCAGTGTTCCTAACATGTTTAAACATTAAACCACGCTCTCACTATTCTCCCTTACCTTGACTTACCTAATAGCTGCTCCAGATAAAATAGGGCATTTAGGGATAAATAGTGTAGGTTATTCAGCGTTAATATAATCATCAGGATTCCCACGCTGCTCCGTGAGTCTGTTTATACAGACACACTTTGTTCTCACATTAGACCTCTATCAGACCTTATATCTGAGTCAGCACGATATGACACAGGACAGACCTGAGATATATTATTCTAGCTACCACTAGGGGGACTGCTTTTATAGGCTTATAGGCATCTCTCCAAGACATTCCTTATCATTGGAAATCAGATATACAATCAGGGGCTCACTCTGATAGGTTACTTATTATCTTAATATCGCTACTATGATATATTAGCAAGTCACTATTATAACCTCCACCTAGGGGTTTTCTCTGATTTAGATCCTATATATTGTTTAAGCCTAAGAGTCATTATTGTCAATAGGGAATCCTTTGCTATTAGTGGAATTTTCTATTTCTATATTAACCTATTATTTTAATAGTGATATTTTCCACCTTGAGTTCACTATCTATTATATGACCACTGAGCTAAGTTTGCAGTGGATCTGCGATTTTAACAATTATTGCTGTAGTTGTTGGTTTAACAGATATTTAGATTTACGAAGTACATTTGATCTTGAAGATCCATTTCTGCTCCCACGTGATGTTATGTCAGTTTGGTACAAAAGCACATTGGGTACAAGGGTTGCCAACGTAAGACCAGTGTATTCAGGGATCCTCTGATGAGAATGACCTGGTTAAATAAAGTGTAGTTATATTATATTACTGCAGATTGTTACACAAAGGGCAGCATGGTGGCTCAGTGGTTAGCACTTCTGCCTCACAGCACTGGGGTCATGAGTTTGATTCCTGACCATGGCCTTATCTGTGTGGAGTTTGTATGTTCTCCCCGTGTTTGCGTGGGTTTCCTCCGGGTGCTCCGGTTTCCTCCCACATTCCAAAACCATACTAGTAGGTTAATTGGATGCTATAAAATTGACCCTAGTCTGTGTGTGTGTGTTAGGGAATTTAGACTGTAAGCTCCAATGGGGCAGGGACTGATGTGAGTGAGTTCTCTGTACAGCGCTGCGGAATTAGTGGTGCTATATAAATAAATGATGACGATGGCGATGAAAGACATAAATAGAGAGTAGAAGAATATTGCCGACCAGAAGAAAATATAGCATTTAAATACAGTGTCCAATTCTTTTTGGTTTCAACAACATTTTATGACAGGTTCTTTTCATCTGTTTTTTATTTTCTTGCTAATTTAATTGTATTTACTTTAACAAGTGAGATATCAGAGAGCATGTGAAGACTCTGAAAGGTATCCATTAATGTCTCCCATGGGTCTCCTCTAATGTCCCCATGTAGGTATGATTGTGGTCTAATAGTAACTAATATTCCAGCCACTGTGAGATCAAAATTACACATGAGCTATAAATGTTGCCATGAATTGGTCTTTACGAAGGAGCGAAGAAAATATTTCCTACCACACTTTGTGTGGCTCGCTTTAGTAATTCTGTTCTCTAATTTTAATCCACAAATGTGGCGGATTTACCACTAGAAAAATAAAAGAGATCAGAATATTTTTTTCCCCAGAGTCAAAAAAAAAATAACTAAGATATTATAAATCCCAATCTGGTAAAAGACATCTTCTGTCTTCTACACACAGCCCTTTATCTTCATAATTCGCCGTGAAGATTTAGACACATATGACAATGACAGTTATCATAATATGCGTCGTCGTCGTTTTGAGAGCTCAGGAGAAAATGCAGAAATGGGTTAGGATCTGTCAAAAAAAGAGATTAAACGTATTTTTTAACTTGAAATGGTTAAATTCGAATTCGGGTTTTTTTTCTTTGGCACAACACAGCCAATCTGCCAGAGATGAATGTATTTTATTCCCAGAGATTTTGAAACATAAATGTCCCACTTGATTAAAATTTCAGCAGCTAAAATCTGAAGATGTGCTAATTTTCCATCACTTATTGGCAGCCGTTCAGCATAATCATACTATAAATTTGCTGATCGACATTAAACATTGCTTTAAGGATTTTTTTGCCTTTGCATTTAAAATATGTGAAGAAATGTCTTTTTTAAAGTGTTTCTACTGAAGCTTGAAACTATTGTAGAGTTCATTTCTGGTGCTTATGTGTTATAATTCTATGCTGTAGTCCATTTCTATTTTTGTATAAGATACTATAATTAAAAATATTAATGTCTGTGATATCACGTTTATTAAATCTGATTATATTTAACATGTAACCTCCTTCCCATGTTTAAATTAATGTTATACTCCAAATTCCTTTTCACAAATAGCCATTTTAGCTTACTCTTCTGTATGCTGAAACTGACTGACTTTGTGAGCAGCACGGTGGCTTTGTGGTTAGCACTTCTGCCTCACAGCACAGGGGTCATGAGTTCAATTCCTGACCATGGTCTTATCTGTGTGGAGTTTGTATGTTCTCCCCGTGTTTGCGTGGGTTTCCTCCAGAGGTTTCGGTTTCCTCCCACACTCCAAAAAACATACTGGTAGGTTAATTGGCTGCTATTAAATTGTTCTTAGTCTCTCTCAATCTGTGTATGTTAGGGGATTTAGACTGTAAGCTCCAATGGGGCAGGGACTGATGTGAGTGAGTTCTCTGTGAAGCGCTGCGGAATTAGTGGCGCTATATAGATGATGATGATGATCCTTTGTTTTTCTACCAATATTATTGTATTGCTATTATTGAATTGTATTGCTACAATACTAAGGCTAGTCAAATTACAAACAAGAAATATGCTTTATGGAATGTATTACTTTATTCTGGGAACAACAATATTATTGGATATTAAACGGTTATATATATATTTTTTAGTTATATTTTTTTTCTAGTAGTTCAGAAATAGCGGTGAACATTTATTACAGCTGTTCGAATATTCATCCCATCTTATCATTTATTCCTCATATTCAAAAGATGTATTTCAGTACAATAAGCAAAATAGTGCTGAAGAATAAAATCGACTATAGCCACTTTAGGATAGGACAGTCTAGTCGGCCCAATGACCCAGATGAAATCACAGGAAGTGGCGAAATGCGTTGGGTGAGACTGTACCTGCATAACTGCACTGGGCTGATCTGTATTCTCAGAGACAGACTCAGAAGGAATTACTAATGCAGCTGGTAACATACCTAAGATGGAGCAGGACTCTGGGTAAAAGTTACTATTTGAGACTTGTATTGTATGTTTTAATGTACATTCTTTTAATCTTCTATTTGAAACTGTGAATAAAAACTACTGTATTACCCAGCACCCCCTTTGGCTCGGTTTTTTTTCCAGAATGTATTCAAAAAGGAGAGGTTAAAGGAAGGAGAGCAGTGGATTGGTTCACTCAAACTATTTTACATCAATATTTGATTATTTCAAGACTAAGGGCTAGATTTACTAAGCTGCGGGTTTGAAAAAATGGGGATGTTGCCTATAGCAACCAATCAGATTCTAGCTGTCATTTTGCAGAAAGCACTAAATGAATGACAGCTAGAATCTGATTGGTTGCTATAGGCAACTTCCCCACTTTTTCAAACCCGCAGCTTAGTAAATCTAGCCCTAAGTCATCATCATCATCATCATCATCATCAGTTATTTATATAGCGCCAACATATTCCGTAGCGCTTTACAATTGGGGACAAATGTAATAAACTAATAAACAAACTGGGTAAAACAGACAAAGAGGTGAGAAGGCCCTGCTCGCAAGCTTACAATCTATGGGACAATGGGAGATTGACACATGAGGTTAAGTATACATTTTGCATCTTGGCCCAGCCAGACTGCAAAGGTAGGGTGACTCATAAGCTAAATGATCCTGTCACACAATAATGTTGGTCCGGGGGTAGTTGTCTTGTGTGAAATTGTGTAACAGGCTAAAGGTAGTGAGGTTAAGATGGTGGTTGAGGAATATTATACGCTTGTCTGAATAGGTAGGTTTTCAGAGAACGCTTGAAAGTTTGTAGAACAGAGGAGAGTCTTATTGTGCGAGGGAGAGAGTTCCATAGAGTGGGTGCAGCCCGAAAAAAGTCCTGTAACCGGGAATGGGAGGATGTAATGAGGGTGGATGAGAGACGCAGATCTTTTGCAGAACGGAGTTGCCGAGTTGGGAGATATTTTGAGACAAGAGAGGAGATGTATGTTGGTGCAGCTTTGTTGATGGCCTTGTAGGTTAGTAAAAGTATTTTATATTGGATTCGGTAGAAGACAGGCAGCCAGTGTAGAGACATACAGAGTGATTCAACAGAGGAATAGCTATTTGCAAGGAAAATCAGTCTTGCCGAAGCATGCAAAATAGATTTTAGGGGTTTGAGTCTGTTTTTGGGAAGACCAGTAAGGAGGGAATTGCAATAGTCAATGCGGGAGATGATTAGTGCATGAATTAAGGTTTTAGCAGTGTCTTGTGTGAGATATGTGCGGATTCTGGAAATGTTCTTTAGATGTATGTAACATGATTTAGATATAGAGTCAATGTGGGGAACAAAGGATAGGCGTGAATCAAGGATTACACCTAGGCAGCGAGCTTGTGGGGTGGGATTTATGGTCATGTTATCAACAGAGATAGAAATGTCAGGTATGCTCTTGTTGGCGGGTGGGAATATTATTAACTCTGTTTTAGAAAGATTAAGTTTGAGTTGATGAGAGGACATCCAAGATGAAATGGCAGAAAGACAGTCAGTTACACGGGACAACACAGATGTCGAGATATCAGGAGAGGATAGATAGATTTGGGTATCATCCGCATAGAGATGATACTGAAAGCCAAAGGAACTTATTAGATTTCCAAGAGAAGCGGTATAGATAGAGAACAGCAGAGGACCTAGCACCGAGCCTTGTGGTACTCCAACTGATAGGGGAAGCGGAGCAGATGTGGCTCCAGAGAAATTAACAGTGAAAGAGCGATTAGAGAGGTAAGATGAGAACCAGGATAGAACTGTGTCTTGAAGACCTAGGGATTGCAGCGTTTGTATGAGAAGAGAGTGGTCAACTGTGTCAAATGCAGCCGAGAGATCAAGGAGAATTAGGAGAGAGTAATGGCGTTCAGTCTTAGCAGTGATCAGATCATTAACAACCTTGGTCAGCGCAGTCTCTGTGGAGTGTTGAGAACGAAAGCCTGACTGAAGAGGATCCAACAGGTTGTTTGCGGAAAGAAAGCGTGTGAGGCGAGTGTAGGCAAGTCTCTCTAGAAGCTTGGAGGGGCAAGGGAGCTGAGAGATGGGACGGTAATTTGAGAGAGAGTTTGGGTCGGAGTTTTGTTTTTTTTAGAATAGGAGTAATCACTGCATGCTTGTATAGTGATGGAAAGATGCCAGTAGAGAGTGAGAGATTACAGATTTGAGTTAGAGGTGAAATGAGCACAGAAGACAGGGATCTACCAATTTGCGAGGGAATAGGATCAAGAGGACAGGAGGTAGAGTAGGAAGATAAGAAGAGCGTAGAAATTTCCTCTTCATTTGTGGGGTCAAATGAAGAGAGGGTGTCAGAGGGTAGTGGGAAGGAAATGAGCTGATGGCTTGTTGAGGAAGAGGATACCATTTCTAGTCTGATCTTATCAATCTTGTCCTTGAAGTAGGTAGCAAGATCCTGAGCACTGATAGTAGATGGAGGGTTCGGGGTGGGAGGATTGAGAAGATGATTAAATGTATTGAAAAGGCGTTTGGGGTTAGAAGCCTGAGCATAGATAAGAGATTGAAAGTATGTTTGTTTTGCAGTGTCCAGAGCATTTCGATAGGAGTGGTAGACAGAAGTATATGTGAAGAAGTCATTAGAGCTTCGAGATTTACGCCAGTGACGTTCTGCTTTACGGGACAGTTTTTGAAGATTTCGTGTTGCTTTGGTGTGCCACGGTTGACATCGAAGTCGACGTGTAGTATGAAGTGTCGCTGGAGCCACTTGATCAAGGGCCGTTGCTAAGGTTAGGTGAAAATGAGGTACTGCCATCTCAGGGGATGAGAATGTAGAGATAGGGGAGAGAAGGTGTTGGAGAGAGGTGGAAAATTGTTGAAGATTAATAGAATTCAGATTTCTACGAGTATGAGGAGGCTTGGTTGAGTTAGACAGTAGAGAGGTTAGAGCAGTGGGGGTGAGAGTGTAGCTGATAAGGTGATGATCCGAGAGGGGGAAGGGTGTATTAATAAAGTTAGAAACTGAGCATAGTCTAGAGAAAACAAGATCAAGGCAGTGGCCATCCTTATGAGTAGATGATTCAATCCACTGGGAGAGGTCAAGTGAGGATGTTAGAGAGAGTAGTTTGGAAGCAGCTTTGGAAGGTGGGTTATCAATGGGGATGTTGAAGTCACCCATGATGATGGTGGGGATGTCTGAAGATAAGAAGTGAGGGAGCCATGCAGAGAAATCCTCAATAAATTGTTGGTGTGCTCCAGGGGGACGATAGATCACCGCAACACGTAGGGAGAATGGATTAAAAATGCGAATAGCATGTACTTCAAAAGATGTGAACGTGAGTGATGGGACATTTGGTAGAACTGTGTATGTGCACTGTGGGGAGAGAAGTAGTCCAACCCCACCTCCTTGTCTGCCTTCAGGTCTGGAGGTGTGGGTGAGATGGAGGCCACCATGTGAAAGTGCTGCAGGTGAGGCAGTGTCTGATTGCATGAGCCATGTTTCTGTTATTGCCAGAAGGTTGAGGTTTTTTGAGAGGAAGAGATCATGAACGGAGGTAAGTTTGTTACAAACAGATCGTGCATTCCAAAGGGCACATTTAAAGGACTTTGGAAGAGAGGGTAGACAGGTGATGTGTTTGAGGTTTGCTATAGAACGGTAGTGTTCTGAGTCCTTTCCACTACTATTTTTAAATGGGTCAAGGGTAGCTCAGTGAAGATTTCTTGTTTGTTATTTAAGGATGAATATGTACCTGTTTTTCCTTGGCCTGGATTATTACATATTTTATACATTGTATCAGAAGTAGGACAGATCCTGAGGTGAGAATCTCTATTGTCCTATCATGGAACAAGAATCCTAGAGACTCAGCTTGAGATCTGTGTGGTTCTCTAGAATCTGCCCACATCCCTGTAGGTCTCTTGCTCCTTGTAGCTGTTGGTTTTGGGTACCGTGTTCCTACTCTACGTTCTGCTACCACTCACACTAACCCCTGAATATTTCACTAGTAAACACTCACACTTGCCTAACTTCTAATCTTTAAGAACCTTGTCTCTTCAATTAAAAAATACTTATTTTTATATAGACTTGTATATATATCCCATTTATTCCATCCTCCGTATCTCTCTCCGCTTAGCTTCCTGATATACCACCTGTTCTGACACTGTTCTGACCCATATTCAAGTAGACGCGAGGTCCCATGGGAACCATACACGATGTGTCGTCGTAGGATGTTTACAGTAATAACCTAATAACCTTGACTAATTTTTACTCTATCACTGTATAAGGTGCAAGCAAAAATGAGCAATGTTTTCTGTACTGTAATTGGGGTAAATGAATGCAGAAACACATCATGCCAGGTTCCTACGGGACCTCGCGGCTCATTAAATCTCCCGTCTATTTTCATTGTTTGCAATTTATTCTCTTTTCCCTTTTCTTCATTACCTCTCTTTACTATTTCTTACCCTATCTGCTGTTTCTTAGTTTGAATTTCTGATCTCACACAGTGGCTCCAGCCATAGCCTTCCGTCTTACTCGTCTCCTCCAGTTGACTAAACTGCTCCATTGTTTTACATAACTCAAGACAATTATGGCTCAAACAGGTTTGCAGTTGACTGGCCGGAGGTGACCGATGGAAGGCTTCCTCTACGTGATCGGGATAAGAAGTAATCACAAGTCGATCCCTGGTTCTTGTACCTTACTCAGCTATTATACATGTAAACATTGATATAATTCACTGAACCACAACTGTATTTAGGAAACTCTTTGGGTTAACACTTTTGTAGCCCTCAGGATATTGCGTCATTCCGAGAATAGAGGTATCGTTCAGAATTTGAACATTCTAAGGCAGTAAGCCCTTCAAAACCAACCCACAATCAAGTCTTACCACTTTCCCCTGATCCCAGAACAAAAAAAATAATAGCACAGACATCAAACAAGCAACAGTCCATCTGTAGGAATCTAGCATCAGAATGTCCCTCTACATGACAAAGAGGCCACCACTTCTAATCTGAAATTGGCTGACGAAGGAATGACAGAGGCTTCTGGGAATCAGGGTCCTTAGAATCTCTCCCTGTTAATCTGTTTCTGATAATTATGACAATTACAAAAGGTGGAGGAAGCTGGATGGGTCTTGGGGCATTAGGTATGTCTGGAGCCTTAGTACCAGCTGACCAATCCCTTTTCTTTTATTTCCCAACTGTGCCATGCTGAGCCCATGTGTTAAACATTAACCAGGGATGGTAGATAGATAGAGAGATAGATAAGATAAAGTGATATGAAACGGAGAGATTTGAGATAGACAGCGTTGAAGATAAATAATTGGACGAAGGTGGTAATCAATAATATCTGTACAAAATATCAGTTGCAATGCAGTCGATAAGCGACTGAAAAATTATCTAAGCAACATGTAAATAAGTTTAATCTATTTCTTTGGGGTTAATATAAAATATAATGTTGTGAAGAAGGTAATTTATATTTCCAAAATGTTTCTTACGTCAAGCTTGGTCTCATTCTGTTCACAATCGCATGAGAACGTTTCCGGTACTATTTATGAACGCTAGGTATAACTAATATTACTTTTCATACACCATATAGCAACTCCATTGATGCCATAAAAGAACCAGTTTATACAGTTCCAGGGGCGGGAGCCTGAGGAAAAGACAACTGGCCACACATGGAAAGATGACCCCCCCCCCTCATGGAACAATGACCAGAGGAATCAGCCAATGGGGCGTCAAGTTCTTGGGAGGTCATGACCCATCAACCTATGGATGTGGACCTTAATACTGTACAGTGTATAAATTGCTCACCTCTGGCTTTGGAAACTAAAGTGTTCTTATTGAAGCTTGTTGTCGGTGCCGACAGCGCAGGTGTATGCCTGCGATACTTAATCAATGTAGTCTATTTTGAGAATAAAACTTTTGTGCTTTGGAACCACAGCAATCGCATTGGTGAATCTTTTATTTAACACGATACAACTAACGTGTTGATAGATAGATAGATAGATAGATAGATAGATAGATAGATAGATAGATAATTGCATCCACTCGATTTGTGCGCTATGTGGTCCAAGAAATGTTTAGACTAAAATTCTTGCAGCAGGTTCTACAAAATCCAGAAGAAGAATCAGCAGAAATCCTCATGTAAGTGGTCCCTTTGGGTTCATTATCCAGTTGAGTTTTTTTGTTTGTTGTATTTCTTGTTCCATCCCATGGTCGCATTAATTTGAAGATTGGTGCCAACATCACAACAGCACACGCCATGGCAGCATTTAACCTGAACCGTTTTCAGAATTCCAGACATATTGCTAATTAGTGAAACTATGGTGACTCTAATTTAGCATCATTATGTGTTTAATTGCTGTACACATCTGAAACGGGGTTAACATTTTCAGTAAACACCACTGTGTAAACAGTATTTTCTTTAAAAGTTAAATATTACTGTTGTGGGCAATTTAAATCAGATCCGAAGGACATTTGCTAGGAGGAAGCAGTGAAGAGTGTTTTAATCCAGAAATCTCACATTACACTGAACTTTCATTTAAAGCCGTCCACAGGGGGAAAATAAGAATGAAAAACACTGTCAATGCATTGAGAAAGTTTGTTATTTTGTATCTCTGTGAGACACACTTTGTCTTAACCCATTCTGTGCCAATTATGCAAAAAATAAAACCTCTACAGAAGAGTAAGATGTGCTTACAGCATATGATACCCCAAAATTGTATGACATGCTTTCAGTGTGTTATTCGGTACAGGGTGGTGTAATAAAATAAATAACTAAATGATGCCCCCCCATAAAGACAAACCCGCTCTATTGCTGCCAGTCTAGGCTGGTATCAGCAACATTGAAGGGATGGAAAATGTATGGTCCCTCTGGCACTATAGCAGGGGAGCCAGAAAAATGGGGTTCACCCGCATTAGCACCAATCATTCCTAGGCCGGTCAGACCAGTGTTGAGTTCCCTAGGGAGATTAGTCGTGGAAAAACAATACAACACTCCCCTAGGGAAAGTACTGATAGCGCTAGAGCTGGGCATACAGATTGTATACATTTTACTACATATGCACAGTATGGAAAATACAGATACAGGTATCCAGAAATCAGACAAATCCTGTATTGTTACAGTTAGACACGTGCAAGTAGATTTACTAAGCCTTCTAACGAATAAAAGGGGAGATGTTGCCCATAGCAACCAATGAAATTGCAGCTATCACTTTCTAGAATATGCTAAACAACAGCTAGAATCTGATTAGTTGCTATGGGCAACATCTTTTCTTTTGTGTATGTATATATATATATATATATATATATATATATACACATACATAATGGTAATCTGTTATTGACCATTGCTACGGTAAGGTTTAACAAACAATATCATGAATATAAATCATTGTATTTACACCGGAAAGGAACTTGTGAATTTTACTTAAAATGTTACAGACAAGTACGGCCATTCCTCATGGGAATACACTGAGTTTCTTCAAGAGACTACAAACTTCTGCTTAACTTGTTCACACAGCCAGTAAAATAACTAAAGCCAGTAATGGACTCATAAGTAGTACATCCGTCTGTATTGAGATAATGAAGATTTATTTGCAAAAACGGGATCAATGATTGTATCTCACCAGGGGAAGAAGCAATATCCAGTGTAATATGTCTATTGGAAATGAAATCCCATTAACTCCAAAATGTTTTCTTAAGAAGAGTAATACTTTGCTTTGAGCTAGAAAGCAAATAATGAATAGGTTCACTTGAGTTTCTCTTAAGTAGAATCTGTATTGCTATTATTATTTGCACTAATGCACTCCTATACTTTATTTTTCATTCTGTGCATTTTTTTCTACTTAAGGTAGTTTAAGGGGGCCTGACCTGAAGTGCAACAACGCAGGCTGTAGACGTTTTTAGGATAAGATTAAAAATATATTTCACCCCCTGCCTATAATTCGTTCTCGACCTCTTAATAGCACCCATCTATTCTCCAACAGGTTTTTAAAATTATTTAAAGCTAAGATCCTGGTTTCTCCAACGCATCAAGATGAAGCAAGAACACAATCTGGACTCCGGGAAAGCTCAGGGGATAAAGTAGACTGAGAAAAGGTTTTGTGAGTCACTGATCTCAGTTTGACGTGCGAGAACATGCATACAAGTAAGACTGCTTTGTATGCTAATTAGGATAAATCAGTCTTCAGTTCTGTAATGCTAATGGACCATGAATGCCATAGATTCCACGAGCAGATAAATATAGGACACTTGCGCAGTTGTCAAGACTCTGGATGATCCTAAACTCTAATGGGAAGCACAAAGGGGCTTCCTGCACTAGATATCTCTGCAATTAGCATTTTGTGATGGGTTTCCTCAGGACAGTATCTTCTGAGCATTGTCAGATCCAAATCAAACTCACGTCACCTTAATTCACCTAGAGCTACGTGGGCATTGCAGTGTATTCAAAAGAAACATAACATTCTAAACACTTATTGTTGTCATGGAGCAACGGATGGACTCAGTGTATGTTGTTATCCTTTACTCTGACGTCTTCGGTCCACACAGTGTAGGATGGGGGGTTTAGCGTGGCTGGCTCTAATCCTCTGGTCTGGGTCTGGAGAGGTGTCCAGAGAGAAGTTGTGGGAACTACCAACTACAGCACGCTACCACTTAAGATGTAGTCCTGTTTTATCATTATTTCAAATTAAATTTGCCACTGTATAAAAGATTCCTCAAATCTAGATGGCATATGTCAGATATGTTTGGGATACTGCAAGAGAAACATCCTCTACTTCTGGTCTGTCCGGATTCCCAATAAAACCACAGAGAGAGCGTAGTGAAATTAAGTGGTTTTATTAACACCGGTACACAGGTCTCAGGTTGAAGTACGGTAGGTATGGCAGAAATAGCTAAAGAACACAGTGGATAACAGATGCAGAATGCGGTGGTCCGCAGGACTTTACCACAAAGTAGTGGTGTAGACACAGTGGCTGAGATGATCTGCGGATAGATGTGCTGGAAACTCAGAGAACAGGTAGCAATAATCTGCAGAGCGTTACCACAGGATACTGGATAACCTCACACACGTGACCTCCGATGACCTCAGAAACGTGACAATGGAAGTCATCTGTGGTCCTCAGCTTCCTTCTGGGTGGCCAAGTTTGATTAGATGAGACTTTGATCATTCAGAAGGACCGTTTATGGGTCCACACAGCGAGCGATGCCAAACTGATTCCAAACGCCCAAATTGCCCAACTACACCAGCACGTGTGACAAAACTACCGTCAATATAGATTGGAAAATGTATCTAGAGTAAGCGAACTAAGTTATATCACCTGCAATGTTGTTCCATGCGGCACATTAAAGGATAACTATGGACAGGCGCGAGCTGGGAGAGGGAAGCCCTGTGTGCTGACGGGCCGCTAGGTCAGACCGCTATTAGGGCCGGTCGGCCTAACCCCGGCCCTAATAGCGGTCTGACCGAGCGGCCCGGGGGGCCAGCCCGTCCCTGACTATGGACCGCTGACGTTCAGGAGAGCTCACTGCCACCAGTTCTGCACCAGATTTTTTTCCCACATCGTCAATAGGGCAAAGTAGGGGTCCAAGCAGATCTATGTTAGTTTTGAGCCGTGACTCTGTCCATTAAGAACCTATGTTAGGATTTCAAATCTCCTCAACAACATAAAAAGAAGACTTGGATGGAGTGCTTGGGAATGGCAGAGATTCCTGGCCCGATACCCCCAGGGTTCTGTTCGTTGAGGGGAGAGAGCCTGTTGATTAAAAGTTACTATTTGACTTTAATTATCCTTTAATCTTTTCAAACGCTAATAATCTATTTGAAACACTTTTTCCACCATTACAACGTATCTTTGCAAGAGAATCTTCGTCTAATCTATAAATATCCTCTTAGTTGTGCACATCGTAGTGTTGTCTGTGAGGTGAAGCTCAAGGGTTAGGTCCAGAGGGTAATAAGTAGAGTATATAATATATATTATTACACTGCAAAGCACAACACAACACCTGTTTTAATAGTAAGTATAGCAGGCAAAAATAAGATATGTCAGATACTCCTTGCAAACATAGAAAGAGCGCACCGATTTATTGCGTGTGACAGAACAAAATGTATAATAATTACAGTACCAATGTCCTGCTCCAGAATTGCTGACTATGCACTTTGAATTCTCATTCATCTCTGCAGAATATATTAAAAAATAAATAAACACCATGAAAAGTTGTCCAATATATTATTCTTTCCAGTGAGCTTATGTAAATAAAAGTCATGAAAAATTGTGAGAGTAATCAGGATTATTTAACAAGGAAGAGCTAAGTGCAAACATGATGATCTTAGCTCTTAGCAGCCAGAACAATTCAGCAACAACAGGCTTAGGAGCTGCGTTAGTTTCATAAATATCCTCAGCACTTGTCTCCTGTTGGTGAATAGAACTTGCTTTAACTTGACCTTTTTTTCAGTGCTTATTTTTAAAACGCCCATAATGTTAATCGCAGCAGTATTTGAAAAGGTACAGAAAAAAAACACACACATTGCACACTGATTTCTCTTTATGCAATCTTGTTAAGTATCCCTAAATGTGTCCTGAACTAGACGTGTTATATGACCTAACAAGTATATCTGTTACCTGCCCGGCAGTGTGATAGAAGGAGGCAATGCCTAGAATTATTTTTACTGCCATTGTGAAATAATTACTGTACAGAAAGTTTTCTAGTTATTTTTGTGTGTCGCTGAATTTTCTGCTGAATAATAATTTCTGTTGTAGAGTGTGACCTTCTCTAAATACTGTTTCAAAGAAGGAATAGGACATTTGTAAGCAACTTCTAAGCAAATCATAAGCATGGAGCAGGCGGTGTATTTATATACTTTTATATTTAATTTGAAACAGTTTGCACATATCTAGTGTAGTAATGTTATGCTAAGATTCGGTGCTGGTTTATTGGATTTGTATGCAAGAAGATTGGTCCTAGTATTTGTGTTTGCAAGTTTGAAATTAGATTGCAAGCTTAATTGCAGCAGAGAGTGATGATGTCCCTGAATAATGTTCTCCGATTTTGTGGTGCTGCAAGGTTATTAAATGTCCAATGCATGCAGACAGGGCACACTGTCTCAACACTCTTCCTACCACGCGGATATAAACCTATGTATTAGTTTATAGCTGGGAGCATAAGGCCAGGGGTATAGCCATCGACTTAGACAAGGAATGTTTAGGATAATACTCATATACCTCCCAACATGTCTGTCCTCAACAGCGGGACAGGATACATGATCCCACCGCAAAAGGGTCGTGGCCATAGCAAGATGGCCTATCACACTGACCAAAGCTGCAGGGTAGCAGGCATAGCGGTTGTACCGGAAAAGCTGGGTCCAACCTCAGAAACAGCCGGAGAACGGATTAGATTTAGGGTCTAATCTGCAGGTCACAGGATTACAGCAATATTGAAGAAGTTGTCAAGCAGGGTCTTGAAGCAGATGTTTATTTGCTCTCACACTGGTTCCAGGTGTACCAGGTGATCAGGTCAGATGGAACATCAGAATGATACATTTCAGTTTACAAGACAGTGCTTTTTATACTGATTTGGACACAGGCTATTTTTAAAATCAGAATGCAATGTGTTTACACAAACATGGATTTACATGCATCGCAAAGCTAACAATATTTACACTTATCTGTGAAATTCTAGAAACGCTGTGATGTCCTGCATCTTATTTTTAGACACAGGAAATCTAGCAAGTCAAAAGATCTAATTCAGATGAATACTTTCTTCAGACAGTCGCAGAATACACATTCCCAATGAAAGGTACAAACCCCAAACAAGTAATTTCCCCACATCACAATACACAAAGACTTTTTAAACAAAAGCTCATTGTATCAGATATATACATCAGAAATAAGGCATTTCCTCTAGAAAGGTTAAAACAGAAAAAAATGAATTTTCTTCCCTGGTCTCAGAAACAACTATTTCCTATATCAAAATAAACACAATATCAAAAATAAGTGCATTGACAATTATATAAATAAGAGCCCTGCACTATTTCCTTTAAATAAATTTATACGATAAGTTATTTATAAGTGATCCAGTCACACCTACAATCGTGACTGTCCCTAAATATTAGCTGCGATTAGGACAGTCGGGAGGTATGTACTCTTCATAGCAGCAGCTGGCCCTTTGCTCCTTGAGTGGCACCAATGGCGGAACTAACTTGGGTGCAGGGGGTACTGGTGCTACGCGGCCCAGAAGCGAGGGCGGCCCAGTAATACTTGGTCCTTCCCCTCCGAGGCTCTCGCACCCTCCTCTCCAAGCCCCCGCTGCACTTCCTGAGCCCCCAGTTTTGCTCTGCACTTTGTATGATTTAACATATATTCCTTGTTGAATAAAATCAGGCTTCTGTTGGAGATCTCTCTTAGTCGTTCATTAGCCAAGGTAAGGAGTTGCTCATAATGATTTGGTCAATAAGGACTCTACAGGGATCGAGGAATGACGAATACCTCGGATATTTCACTAGCTCCTAGCAAATCGATAGCACGCATTCTCGTGATTCTCGTCAATTTACAAAATGTAGCCTCTACCGTGTATAGACATGAGCAAAAAAATTTTTTAAAACTGCTCTGTGAAACATTTGACATTTCGGCAAACCTTAGCCTGTTTCTCTAGTGAAAGGTCTACCCCCAAGGCACCAAATAGTGGAATGCATTGTCTCCGCTCTATTACCAGAATATAAATTCTGCAAATGTGAGTTTACAAATACAGCGTGGAAAGGCATTCTGCAGAGCGATGAGGCAAAAGCGGGACTCAAGCATTGTATTGAACAGACTCCAGGAAAGAGTCCGTTCCACCGGGAAGCTTGACTGGTGTGAAATTTTGACCACAGTGTTGTTTGTCTCTAACTGAGTGTAAGCAACATGTACATACCTGCTATCATTACCAACTGGAAACTCTAAAAATATCCACCCAAGACTGTCGGAACAACCCCATGATCAATCCCTACCCTTGCCATTAATAAGCCATAAACTTTTCTGCAAATCCACACCCCAATTGGATGTCGAAAATCTGGCCTGTTGTCAAATATGGATACAATTGCTAGAAACAGACTGTCACGGATCAGTATGTTCGGATCCTAGATCTGCCTAGGTTAGCACTACTCCCAGCAAGAGGCGGAGTCTAATGGGCAGAAGGTATTCACCAGGGACCGCCGCAAGGTGGTTTGGTCTTAGCTGCGTCTGAAACACAGGCCGCGGTCCTTACTGGAAGTGTCAGGCGAGACCTATAGGGGGAGCTCTGCAGGCCCAAGTTACAGCAGGGGTGATGGAGTGTCAGATCTGCGGACAACTGGTTTTCATTGGGATAGTGGTGAAACACACAATGAAGTGTCAGCTCTGCGGACCGGTTTACAGCTGAAAATATGGAGTGTCAGCTCTGCGGACAACTGGTTACCTCTGGGATAGTGACGAAACACACGATGAAGTGTCACCTCTGCGGATAGGTTTACAGCTGGAGAGATGGAGTGTCAGCTCTGTGGACAACTGGTTACCTCTGGGATAGTGACGAAACACACGATGAAGTGTCAGCTCTGCGGACAGGTTTACAGCTGGAGAGATGGAGTGTCAGCTCTGCGGGCAACAGATACAGCCCAGAGGAGAGAGAACAATCAGCAGGAGCAATGTAGTCTAGCACCTAGCAGGTAACTTGAAGAACAGGCACTGAACTGCAGGGGGAGGTGCCTTGTGACTTTGGAGCCAAAATTGAGCAGCCAACAGGGTAGAAGCAGAGCATATAAAGGGATCGAGTTTGCGCATGCGCAGACCCGAAAAGAGGAAGGCAGACGGCCGGACGGAGCGCGGCGGTCAGTGGGGAGCGGGTAAGTGTGCCGGGCAGGTGTAGAAGCCGAACACCCGGCGTGTGACACAGACACAATGTTATGCGTGTACTTTTCTCAATATGAAAAATGTGGGTTAATGTCATCGATCTCCCAATTTCCTAAAAGTTCTGTATAACGGGCTGACAGTAACTGTGCCAGGCTGAGCCACAAAAGGATAAAAACAAACTTTGATATCCTTATTCTCTTCTGCGAAACTTTTATTCCTTAGTTAAAAGATTGTTTACATACCGAAAAGTTGGAATCAGTAATTCTAGATCAATACTTCACTCTAAAACATAAAAAAATGCCCATAATATGTCAGGCTTGAGATATAGCTGTCTTAGGCAGCTTTTTCAAAGGAGCCCAATAGGTCTCATCATCAGAGCAATGCTTAGGGAATAACTGTCAGAATCTATCGATCTCTTCAGTACGGTGGACTTTTTAAAGGATTTCTACTACGCGGAATGCAGTGCGACTGTCCTTGTGGTTTAAAAGATTAAGATGACGAGAGTAAATCAAGAGGCAATTCCTGGCTATTTTAGTTAAAACAAAGTTTAAGGTTCGGGGAGAAGAAAACAAAACTGGAAACTATGCTGTAATGTGGTCAGCGAGACAAACAAGATGTGAATAATCAAAGCTAAATAAAGAGCATCAACCTTTCAAATCTATCGTAATAAGTATCAACGTCTTATCCGGCAAAACCACCAGACTTGTATTTCTTGGATCAAAACCAACATATAAGCTGGGACATCCTGAGGCTCTCTAGGTGTTGTGAAACCACAAGTCCGACCATATCTTGTCAGCTTGTAGCTTCACAACACCTGAAAAGTCATCATCAACAACAACATTTATTTATATAGCGACAGCAAATTCCATAGCGCTTTACAATTGGGGACAAAACACAGTAATAAAACAATAATGGGTAATACAGGCAGACAGAGAGGTGAGAGGGCCCTGCTCGCAAGCTTACAATCTATGGGACAATAGGAGTTTGATACATGAGGTTAACTACTACATATTGCAAATTGGTCCATCTACATTGTAAATATGAAACATGGGCTATATTATCCAGTTATAGGTTGTCCAGGACTAATATAGGGGTTTTTTTTCTGAGGGACCAAAATCATAGAAGTTTTACTTTCTATTCTCTTCACTAGGTTATCAAATGAAATTATAAAATCCTCAGCGGACATTGTTGGACTTCTTGAACAGTTTAGCCAGTGTTCAATGGCGAAAAACACAGAAGAGTGAAAATGAGGTGATGCTAGAGAGCAATTTACAATACAAGACAGTGAAAAAATATTTGTTCTAAGGGACTCTGTTTAATCTACAGTAAAAAGTCTTCTGCTTCTGGTCCGGGCCCCTCAGGGGTGGGGCCAGTGAGGTCACAGTAACTCAAATGACTGCAATCCCACTTTCTTGCATCAGAACTCTTTAAGACACTATCTTAAAGATGTTGGAGAGGCTACAGCAGTCTGTAAAGGAGCGTGGAGATACTCTACTTTTAATAGGACTGTCAGAATAAAACTGAACAATTCATGTTAGCTTCATAGTGCATATCCCATTTTATGGTTTTAATTGTCTTTTAAGATGGACATAAAGTAGCTATCTGAAAGCATCAGGATAAAATAGCATAAATATATTATATTTATTATATATATTATATATATATATTACTATATTATTTTTAGGATCTTAATAAGGATATAGCTTACCTTGTTCCCAAGGACTAATATTTGCATATATTTGCGATGCAGAAATCATCATATTGTTTTCCCTAAAACTGTGGGTTATCGTCTCTTTCACTTTGCAGCGGACGTTATTTCACGTATATTACATTTCGGGTCAATGCATCATGCTACCTATCATGAATTATTTATGCCTGTGTCCCCCAGGGACAATACAGAGGACTGTGTGTGAAAATCTGATTTTCATATTTTTGTGCTGTATAATTTGCATGCATAAAAAAAAATGCTTTTTAATGGATTTAAATAAATTGTCAATGTATAATTATTAGTAGCAGTACTAGTATTGTTATATTATATATTATTATATGGTGCAACAAAATTCTGCATCTCTGTACAGAGAGGAACTAGAGCATAGTACATAAAACATAGAGGTTGGATAAGAAAGACACAGAACGTTCAAGAACCATAAATTAAATAGAACAGTACCAAGAAATTAAGTCTAATATGTAAGATGTAACAGGACAAATGTAGTCTTGCTCTAGCACATCATGTCAAAATACGTCCAGCTGTAACACGGTAGAATTTGCTTGCCCCCAACAATAGCGTAGGGATAGTATTGAGAAAGCATCAAGAGAACGTTAGATGTGTTAGAAGTAAATGCTAAAGTTGCATTGCACGATATGTAAGTAAAGCTTTTCTGAAAGGATGTATGGGGTTTGACAGACCCCCCATACAAGTCCTATTGGGCACAAAAGTCACTAGTATAGTCCCGCCATTACTTAAGCAGGCTTTAATGATCTGGGGCATTGTGGGGAGGGCGCTTTAGTCCACTGGGTTGGATGAGGATACCCCAAAATGGGCTAATAGTAATTTACCGGAACCATATAAAATAAGACTATTTCCCAATTGTAGAGATACGGGCATTATTTCTCTGGGGCAATTGTACTCCAGAGGCTTCCTTAAATCCTTCGCAGGCAGATTTCCACCTACCAAATAACTTATTTTATACATACTTACAATTGCGACATGCCCTAGTGGCAAAGTTTGGCAGCGCCCGTCTCGTCTGTGCTCCAGATCCTCTTCGTCAACTTCTTAGACAAATAGGACCCACAAAGACCATCTCAGCGCTGTACGCCAATATCCTTCCCATACTCGTCCATGACAAACTGTCTCAACTGCGGCACGGCTGGGAAGTGGACCTGGGACCTCTGACGGATGAGGACTGGACCTATATGCTTGACAGTGCCTGAGAGGCCACCTCATGTACCAGGTATAGACAGGTTCAGATGTACATTTTACATAGAGTGTACTATTCCCCTTGCAGGTTGCTCCAGATGGGTGCCAGAAGCCACTCTAATTGCCCAAAATGTGGAGGATGCACCGCTAATTTCTGGCACCTACTCTGGGGCCGTCCTGTGGTAGGGGGACGTTTGTTTGCGAGTAGTGGTGGATTGTATTCAAGATACAGGTATAGATATACCACTACTGTACCCCAAGACTTGCCTATTTGGTCTAGGTGTCAATTTATTGTTGGTGAGGTCAGCAACCAGATATGTCCTTAATCTTTTCGCTCTAACTAAGGTTGAAATTGCCAGAGTATGGATGGCTCAGGAGGGGCCAGACCTCGGTGATTGGTTGGCTTTGGTAAATGCTACAGTGGGGGACGAAAGATTTACCTAGCAGTCCCGAGGTACCATGCCAAAATATTATAATGTATGGCCAAGATGGGCGAAATCGAGGTGTGCGATTAGTTCTCTGGCGGCAGACTTTGATCCCATATAAAATTTAATTTAGACCCCAGCTGTTACGATGAGATGCTCCATCTAGCACTAGTATAAACGTGAGAGACATTACTAACCGATCTACCTCACAGAGGTATCCTCCTGGCAATGTTTAATATTACTATTATTATGTTCTTTATGTAAGAAGGAGTTTGGAGACATATACATCATATTTTACTATATGTCATAATGCATCTTAGTATACCCATACAAATTGATACTAAATAGAATCAATTGCGTGCCATGGAAATATCTTTATGATAGTTGAGATATTTACAGATGTTGAAATGATTTCTCCATTCACTGTGGATTGTAGCTAAATGCGGAGCTACATCATTTATCTTTGTATTTTTATTTCTCTTGTCTTGTTTTTCTATGTTAGAAAACTCAATAAAAAACATTTGGTTTAAAATAAAGAAGCAGTCACCAGGGAGCACAGGCAGCAGAATACTGAGACAGGTAAGTCTAGTGAGCAGAACACAAGCAATTGTGCAAGTCTACAAAAACCACCTGGGTAAGCACTGAGGATTGTAAAAAGCGTCCTATGCCAAAACATCCAAGGGTTTGAGAGTGTGAGTTTTATTCATCAATAAGAAAGGTAGGCAACCTGTGGCTCTATAGCTGTGTTGACCTTCTAAATCCAACATCCCTTGCCATCTGACAACACCCAGAGAGCCTCATGTATAGTTTATAGAAATAAAGGGGATAAAGGATTTACATTTAACATATCTTTCTTTTATGAAAATGTCATAATCACTCAGATATACTGTAAGGAACCACATACTCACGCAATCCCAAAGTTGGCAAGAAATCTTTTTGTTGTGGATAAGATATTCTGCTTTTTATAATACTATAGACAACTTTCATTGCACATAATATTCTGTCTTATGTACATATATTTCCAAATGTTTTAGAACCAGAATAACTTTGAAGATGTTTCGGAATCAATCTTCATTAATATTTCATGATCACTGTTGTGACTGTGTGGGATCAAAAAAAAATGCAAAAACACTTGTTAGCACATCATGCCATATTGTGTGCCATTCTGTCTCTGTGTAGATGTGTTCTGAGACGTTCCAGGAACAGTTAGAAAAAGGTATGTACTGTACAGCAAAAATAAATGCTGTCTAATTCACTTTTTAAAGTCAACAATTCACTGAAAGATTAAATGATTTACGTGGAGGTTAGCAAAAGTCAGGACATAAAATCAGGACACGATTGATCAGGACCCTGATCTGCCAAGGTCAAGCCAGGTCTGTCCAGGCCACATCCTCAATGCTGTAGCCGTGCCAACAAAACTGTAATGTATTGCTTGCCTTTACTAAAGAGTCTCTTCATATAATAGTTATATTAGTTCTAACTCCGCGTTTTGACAATTTTAGGTAAAAGCAAGAAAACGAGGAATAAAACTCTAGCGAAAACAGGATGCCGGGCATTATAAAACTAATGGTTATGCCCGCATGTCATCCCCATATGGCCGAAACTGTTACTGTATTGCTTGTATTATATGTATTGCATTATCTACTTGAATGTTATGTTTGCGCAATTCTCTAATGTCCCTCCCGCAATGCTGGGTAAAGTAACATGTCCCGGAAAAGGAGCTGTGCAAATCATTGGACTTAGCGGGACTTAGTAGTTGCCCATGTCGTCCCGGAAGTACTGGTCAGCTACAGGATGCTTTTTCCCTAGAAAAGACTACATAGGGTTAAACAAGGATGCACTAGGGCTACCTATGGGGCTAATGAAACATATTTTTACTTTGATGACTGTCCGGATACTGTATACCCATTTTCCTGTCCAGCTAGACTGCTCGGAGCTACTCACTGCAAGGTGCCAACCAGTAGCTGAGAACTAGAGGTAAGCCAGAAGACAGTCCCCTCTTATAAGCAGGCATCAATTTTGAGTGGAAAAGTTATCTACGACCGGCCTTGCTGAAGCCCCACCACCGTGGTAATTAAGAGGAGCACACAATGCAGCATCATAACACCAGTAGATTCTTCTTGCTTGGATAGACTGACCAGGTTTTGTTGAACTAGTCAGTGCATCGTCCAAGCTACTGGGCCTTGGAAGTCTCCGTGGATCCTATCTCTTTGTGAGCCTGCCAAAAGTGGGATGATATTGGATTAAGTCCCTAGCTGGTAGAGAAGCAGAAGATCTTGGCTCAGCAGCTAGGACTGCGCCATTGGTAAGCTGCGACAATAGTCCCTTCTAGGCAGGGTTTTGTGTTTGAATTGGTGCTGTGACCTCTGGTATTCCTGTAATTTGCAATAACTACTGTGTGTTGTGTTTTATAATAAATTGTCTTTGATTTACCCACTAATTACATGGGTGATTTCATTCCCACCTAGGAGGTAAGCCAGGCAGATGCATAAGGCTGTTTTTGGGCAAACCAGTCAGCTGGAAAGCAAAAGATCACTTTATTATCCCTGGTATGTCAAAAATACTCTTTGGTTATCAAAAGTTCAAAATTAATCAGTAGATGGTGTTTAAAGTCCAGTATTGGAGTTCTAAATGGGCAGAGAGTTCTAAATTCTCTGCCCATTCCAACACCAGAAGCTCAAGCACCAAAACCTGTAGTTTTTCGGATTACACTCAGAGGACTGGAGACTTTAACTGACAAAAGTAATTACATTCTTTATAAACAGTCACTTGCTGCCAATACTTATGTATATATTTTTTGAATAAAAGTCCATCTATTTATTATAGCGCATTCATGTCCTAGGTCAACTGTAGGTCAGATTCACCAGTGTCAAGCCCTTTGTAACTGCTGAATAGGAATGCATACAGGATACCAGGATACCAAAATTAGCTGAGATACCAGGATCTGCTGAATAGGAACAGATACAGGATACCAAGATCAGCTGAGAAGTATATAGCGCTGGATACCAGGATCTGCGGAATAGGAACAGATACAGGGTACCGCGATTCACAAAGAAAACACAGGATAACAGGAACCAAACTGTCTAGCAGTTAGCAGGCTAACTTAACAGGAACATCTGGTACCATATTGCCAGAAAATGTGTTTTAAATAGTCTGGAGGATGAAGTAGAGCAGTGGTCAGGGAACAGGGGTAAATTACCCCAAATGGGGTAAAAATAAACTTCCTGGGGGTAATGCTGCCGATTCACATGCTGTCAGTTGGATTGTAGACCCCTTTAAATGTGAAGTTGCTGTTGTACCAGAAGAGCCTCAAGGGTTGTCAGAGGCACTTCTTGAGCTGCGATGCAATAATGAAGCATGTATTGCATTTGAAAACAAAGCAGATCTGTCATATTTTTGGATGTCAACAGCTGCAAAGGCATTCAGAATTGCACATGAGGAGGCAGTCAAAAAGCTGCTGCCTTTTGCAACAACCTACCTTTGCAAACAAGGATTTTCCACTGTAACAAACATAAAAACAAAGCAGAAAAATCAATTGGACGCTGAAGACTGTATCCAAATTACTCTGACATCAAAATGCCCCAATATTGATGCTCTCATATAAAAAATTAAATAACATCATTTCTCCAAAACCTGAAGTTTTGAAGTTGCGAAATTTTGAATAGATTCAATAAAATTTTAAATTCCAGTAATTAATAATATATGATTTCCTTCCTTTCAAATCAAGGGGGTAACGTCGGCGTATCTAAATATATTTTGGGGTAAAAGGTAAAAAAGTTCCCTGACCCCTGAAGTAGAGTGACAAGTAATAAGCCAATGGCTGAACTGGGAAAATTACAAAAAAATCCAAGATGGCAGCAACCATAGGACGATCGCAGCAGAGGAGAGTCCGAAGGAGGAGGCCAGGCCTACGCAGACCCAGGTAAGTCAGCCAGAGGGTCTATCGCGTGTTGCAGATTCCATGGACAAGCTCCTTAACATGAGGTATGTACCAGGTGAAGTGCTGTGAATAATACTGCTGGGATGTGCTGGTTGCTTAAGAGATTGTGTCCACCAGACATAGAGTCTTTATTCTCTTCATCACGTCTTCCATCAGGGGCCAAACTCCCAATAAATGCACGCAGGCTGGGGAAGAACCGCCGATGCTAGACCTCACAGTTCAGTCCTAAAGTGTGGGCAGTCTTAGTTTAAAAGTGAGTCACTAGGACTGATTGGCCAACCCAGGCAACTGTGGCTAAGGGTCCTAAGTGCCCACGCAGCACTGGCTGTTACCTTAGTCCTGGCTGGTTTGGTAGATCAGCCTGACAGGGGACAGCAGTCATTCCTAAATTCAAAAAGGTAATGAGCTTCCTGCCGCGTGACCACCCCCATAGAAAAGAATTTGAAGTCCCAGAATGCTGTGCATGCAAGCTGACATTCTAAGACTCCAACATTAAACTCTGCCGAGGGGAAAGGATCTGCACAGTGAACAAGCCCCCGTACGTCCCGGCCTAGGAGCTTTAACAGGATGAATAGACCAAACTCTGGCAATGTTAAGCCAAAGAGCGCAAACAACACAAAACTATTAGAAGCCATACATAAGATACTATGGAGGTGGTACATAGGCCAAACCAGGATACCTGCTTCTGTCTCCTCTACGTCTCTTAATATTTTAGTGACTTTATCAAAGAAAGAACTATGCTAAATATATGGTGGACCTCAGGGGCTGGCTGTCAAATTTTAGCCCGGGGGCGATACTTGGATCAGCAGCCTATTAGGAACCCATTGTCTTCCTTCTACCCCTCAATTCAATTAATATAAAAGTCACTGTCATAACCTAAACCAAAATTATTTTCCCTACCTCTTCCGCTTTTTTCCTTTGACTTATATTCCCCCTTATTTTCCCTTCTTCACCTCTTCTCTTTCGTTTCTTTTTTATTTTCAGTGATATTAAGCTGACTCCCATTGGTCGGCCAGTTTACACTTATTGATTATGCTTATTAACAGTGATCAAAGTCGAAATTTAGAAGATGGAAAATGTAACTGAATGGGCACCTAGCCCTGACACTTTAGGTAATTTAATAGGTTTAAAATTAATTTTAGCCCTAATTCTAGATGCTTTTTAGTGCTATTCAGTAAAATGCAAAGATATAGTGATGTAAAGCTATCCAGCTCTCTACCACTACCCTTCCCATGTCTAATATACACAAACATACACGGTGGGACATACAGATATACACACAGACACACACGGATCAAAGATCCGGCTCTTTCATTAAAGTAGTAAAATGTTTACCTGCCTGTGTCATGAGGTAAATGATTTGTTTCAGGCGAATTAATTTCTATCTTACACTATGTCTCTACTACTAAACTGAGTTATGTCAGGTGGCAGCCATTTTTCTGGAGACCAAAATGCACTGGGGACCTAGGCAAGTAGCTCACCCACTATAGCTTCTGCATCAGAGACAAATTTGTATGTGACAATTGATTACCAAGTGGGGATTAGCAGGCAGAAGTTCCGCTATGACACACCATTGTATACCGGCCCAATTCAACCAATGCTTATTAATCAACCATTTCTGCTTGTAATAAGCTAAGGGTCTTATCCGGAGTATACGTGAATAGCGAAAATGTCCTGATGGTCTACTCTTTATGTTTTAAACAGAATTTCGTCTTTGTGAAACTTTTGGAAAAAAATCAATAAAACTCGAAGAGAGCTTATAATTTCATATTCACAGATGGATGATTTCTTTAAGCGATAGCTTGAATCATTAGCAGACATATTGGCTGTGCCTTGCTGTTTATAATGAGGACAAGTATTAAAGGTAAAGTCTAAGCTTAATAATTACAAACCAGTTTTCTTAAATTCATTTACTGATGAATCACACTAAAATATGCTTTGGTTAGATGAACTTGAATTTTCATACAAAGCCCATTAAACTGCCTAAATAAAAGGCAGTTTTAAAATGAAGTAAATGAATTTTACAGGGATGTGTGTAGCTTGGCAATGTATATGAGTTGAATCATTTATCTTAGTCACATACACCTTCAGCGAAGAGTTCACATTTAAATGGCTGAGAGGCAACACAAAATTTTGACCCACTGGAATACTTCTAGGTGGCGGTATCAGTAGTCGCTCAAACCATTGGAGGTTAAAGGGGTTCTCCACTTTCGAACAATTCCGACAATTGATTCTACCACTA